>NC_134687.1:582130214-582481048 GCF_050947455.1 Rhinoderma darwinii | reverse complement strand
CAGAACTGGGCAGATTCCCACTACACCTCACAATCCAGAAGAGGGCGCTATCATTCTGGGCCCATCTACACAGCAGCAGGCAAAGTTCCTATCACCATAAAGCCCTGCTACACCAAGGGGTCCCAGGTAAACCAGGCCCCCCAGAACATCTCACCCGGACCCGGCCTGAAGAAAATGTCACTCAGCGCGGCCTCACAAAAGCCGAAATCAAGGAGACAATAAACAAAGGCCAAGAGGAGTATATCAGTGACTGGAGGAACGACATAAAGACATCCCAGAAACTGACAATATACCGGAGTCTACAGCGGGAATATAAACTGGCGCCATATCTGGAGAAACTGCCAAACCCCAGAGACAGACAGATCCTGAGCCGCTACAGACTGAGCGCCCACAACCTGCTCATCGAATCCGGGCGCCACAGACAGAACTACAAGCCCAGGGAGAGCCGACTGTGCCAACAGTGCGACCAGGAGGCCGTGGAGGATGAGGCCCACTTCCTGCTACACTGCTCCAAATACTCAGCAGTGAGGGACACTCACTTCAGGAAACTCTCTGATCTCTTACCGGACTTCAGCTCCATGGAAGAGCAAGAGAAACTCTACATCCTGCTGGGTGAAGAGGAAACCACAGTGGGAACAGCGGCACAATATGTCACTGCATGCCATAAACTGAGAGAGACATGATATGCCATGGACTTGTATAACCCCGACCCTAGATGTGTCCCTATCCCCAAGCCCTCAGTCCCTATCCCTCATTCCCCTACTTCTTACTTGCTTTGGCAATGCTAATATGTATTTGGTCCTGCCAATAAAGCTTCTTTGAATTGAATTGAATTGAATTGATATGAGATAGATAGATAGATAGATAGATAGATAGATAGATAGATAGATAGATAGATAGATAGATAGATAGATAGATAGATAGATAGATAGATAGATAGATAGATAGATGTACAGGATACTTGTAAAATGAGTGTCTTTTTATAGACCTGGAGCTTTACTCATGACGGACCTGACAGTGCATCTAGTAACTCTTATTTTCTACTTATTTCTCTTCTTCCCTTTTTCCTGAACTTTTTATAGACTTGTAGAGCCCTTAGGCTAGATTGAACTTCCTTGCTTCCCGTCAGGAGAGCTTAAAGTCAGTCAACATTGATCGACATTAACAGTGATTGACAATAATTGACTTATGGTGTCAGAGCTCAATGGCTGTGTTCAGCCCTGACAGCCATTTTTCCCTAGAATCATGCTAGTGATTGTTAGCTGCTACAACTATGCCAGCGGTAGACATGGCAACATATGTCCCCATGACTTTCAGAGTACCATTTCTCTCCGGTGGCTATATGGGGGTGGCAGTAATAGTGTGGAGCAGGTGGGCATTGCTGGTGATGTCACTTGCGTACCTTCTCCATTCTACAGCCAGAAGCAGGAGACACAACAGCAACAGAGCAGAGGTGAGTATTCATTATTTTATTAGACTTGCTTGACTCCTTGCCGACATTTGACGTAGGGTTACGTTATATCCGGCAAAGGGAAGTATGGGTGAGTCCACTGCATAATAAGCAGGTGTCGGCTGTAGGTCTCTCGTAGAAGACACTTTACTGCAACGTGTGGGAATCCCGCTCATTTGACCCCTTTGATGCCATGGTCAATAGCGACTATGGCATGTAAGCCGTTAGAAAGAGGGGAGCAGCCCTCTCTGACATCCCTCTGACCCCACGGGGTGACAATGAAGGCAGCAAGGTCTACCATCTTTCTGCTCCTGTTAAGCCCTGCAAGAGGCATGACTTAATAGAAGCCTGTAAAAATCATAATATACTGCAATACATTAGCGTTGCAGAATTTAGCGCAAGTGATTCAATGATTGCTAGTTCAAGTCCCCTAGGGGACTAATAAAAAAAAAATTAAAAAGCGTTAAATAAGTATTATTTTCTTATGCACAAAAAAATGTAAAGTTAAAAAAACTTTTTCCCATTTTCCCCCTAAAGTAATGTAAAAAAAATAATAATAAACATAATTGGTAATGCCACATACGTAAAAGTCTGAGCTATTACAATATAACATTATTGAACCCGCACGGTGACATGGGGGCATCCCTGCTCAAACGTGTGAGATCGATATTAGTGTCGATCTCTTCTGTTTAAACCCTTAGATGCGGCGCTCAATAGCGAGGGCCACATCTAGGTGGTTTTGGAGAGAGGGAGGGAACTCCCTCTCATCCCACCGGCACCCGGCGATAAAATCGCCGAGTGTCTGTGTCTCCGATGGCTGCCGGGGGCCTAATAAAGGCCCCCCAGGTCTGCCTGTAGTGAATGCCTGCTAGGTCATGCCAGAGGCATGTCCTAGCAGATGCCTGTCCGTTTTAAACTGACAGGCAGTAATACACTGCAATACAAAAGTATTGCAGTGTATTATAATAGCGATCGGAGGATCGAAAAAGTAAAAAAAAAGTTTAATAAAGTTAATAAAAAAATATCTGAAAAAAAAAAAAGAAAAACTCACTTTTTCCCTTTACAAAATACTTTACTATTAAAAAAGCCCAAAAGAACGCAATTAAGTTACACATATTTGGTATTGCCGCGTCTGTAACGACCCCGACTATAAAGCTATTACATTATTTAACCCGCACGGTGAAAGCCGTAAAAAAGAAAATAAAAAACAATGGAAAAATTGCTGTTTTCTGTGAATCCTGACTTTAAAAAATTTGATAAAAAGTGATCAAAAAGTCGCATCTACTCCAAAATGGTGCTATTAATAAATACAACTTGTCCCGCAAAAAACAAGACTTTATACAGCTATGTCAACGCAAAAATAAAAAAGTTATAACTCTTCGAATGTGGCGATGGAAAAACTATAAAAATTGCTTGGTCATTAGGGCCCAAAATGCAAGCAGGGGGAAGGGGTTAAACATTATTTTAGGTTTAGATTGGACTCCTGGTTTTACATGTATAAAGCTACTAGAATTAACATTTTCCGCAGTACATGTATCAGTTTTATGATTTTTGCACTGATGTGTGTGTACAGGTATATACAGTTACAATGGCCTCAGGTTACAATATTTTCAACATACAGTGGTATTTCCTGGGCCATTGTAACTTGAAACCACATTCAACGTACAATGGATCTCGGGCACATGTGATTGGCTTGAAGATCCAGCCAATCAGCATGGGCATTTTACTGGTAAAACACCTGTTGTAGTGCAGGGCATGCCTTGATTGACTATCTATTAGCGCCTCTCTACAGTACATTTCTACATGTCCTGTACTGCCCTTTACCTGCACCAGAAGGAGTTGCTCCTTTGGACACCAGGTGAGGACGGCTTCATGTTATATTTCTGGTACCCTGTGTACTGTACAGGCTCCTGAAGAAGCTCCTGTCCTTATTGTAGGGAGTGATTTACAGCTTCCAGAAGCTTCAGTGTTTCTGACCCTAAGGCTGGGTTCACACGACCTATTTTCAGGCGTAATGGAGGCGTTTTACGCCTCGAATTACGCCTGAAAACACGGCTCCAATACGTCGGCAAACATCTGCCCATTCATTTCAATGGGTTTGCCGATGTACTGTGCCGATGACCTGTAATTTTACGCGTCGCTGTCAAAAGACGGCGCGTAAAATAACAGCCTCGTCAAAGAAGTGCAGGACACTTCTTGGGACGTAATTTGAGCCGTTTTTCATTGACTTCAATGAAGAACAGCTCCAAATTACGTCAGTAATGTACGCCTCGCAAAACGACAGTACGAGCAATTACGTCTGAAATGCAGGAGCTGTTTTCTCCTGAAAACAGCTCCGTAATTTCAGCCGTAATTGACGTTATCGTGTGCACATACCCTTATATGTGAGAACTTGCTTTATCTGTATTAGTTATCTGCTTAATAGTCATTTTTTCTTATCACATTGCTGTTTGTCCTCTTCTTTTCTATTCAAATCTGGGAAACATAATAATCTTCCAGTTTTCTGGGTCTTTTCTTATTGGGGCACATTAATAAATCGTGTCACTTTTACTACAGTCAGCAAATTAGTGGCATTTGTTTTAGACATATTCACAAAAATTTTGCAGTGAATGTGGCTGTCCTTTAGTAAATCCTTCTGTGATGTATGACTGCTCCAAATCGGCATATCTTGTACAACAGATTTCTCTTCTAAAGATATCTAATAGGCTTCCAGCATGTGGCACATTTTTATCACTCATATAGCTACACTCTCTAACCAAAAAGGGTTGGCCAAATGTATTCTAACACAAAAATGTAAGAAAGCCTTAAAGGGGTTCCTTGGGACTCTTATATTGATGGCCTATCCTTAGGATAGGTCATCAATATCAGATAGATTGGGGGCCGACTCCCGGCATTCCTCATGATTACCTGTCTAAATGGGCGGCGACAACGAACGCCTTGGAATCTTCATAGCTTGCCAGTCAGAGCGCCATACACTTCTGTAGCGGCTGTGCCTGGGAGTACAGTTCCAGTCCCATTCAAGTGAATACCATCAAACCGTAACGCAGGTGTTCTAACGGGAGTTTAGGGAGGACAGAGACCTCATGTGCAGCAGAAGGGCTATTCAGGTGAGGTGCAGAGAACTGCAATCCGAGAAGTGCATGGTACTGTGCCTGCTAAATTATTGGGAGACCCTTCAGATAGCTGATCGGTGGTGGTGCCGGGACTTCAAACCACAACGATCTGATATTGATGACCTATCCTAATGATAGGCCATCAATATACAAGACCCAGCGAACCCCTTTAAACATAACAACAACATAAACCGTTTTCTTAATCTCATTTACAACATTTATGACCTATCTAAACCAAATGTACCCAACATACTAAATGTCCAAAAGAAGATATATTTTCTTACTAGCCATTTATAGGGAAACACCAATAAAAACTAGCTTTCCATGGGAATTCTCACCTATAACCATGTTGTCTGATGTCACTGTTGTCCGGATTAGATTTCTAAGTAATAATATTTAAGGCAGAATATTTCAGGTGCCTGGGCTGTTGCATAACAATAAAGGTATGTGCACACACACTAATTACGTCCGTAATTGACGGACGTATTTCGGCCGCAAGTACCGGACCGAACACCGTGCAGGGAGCCGGGCTCCTAGCATCATAGTTATATACGATGCTAGGAGTCCCTGCCTCGCTGCAGGACAACTGTCCCGTACTGTAATCATGTTTTCAGTACGTGACAGTTGTCCTTCAGCGAGGCAGGGACTCCTAGCATCGTATATAACTATGATGCTAGGAGCCCGGCTCCCTGCACTGTGTTCGGTCCGGGACTTGCGGCCGAAATACGTCCGTCAACTACGGACGTAATTAGTGTGTGTGCACATACCCTAATATAGGAATGTACTGGGTGACAACCACGTAACTCTGGGTATTCTTCTATTGTTATTGAATCTCCTCCCCAAGCCTGCATCTAGTAGATGATATAAGGCTATTTCCAACTAACCAACTCTTACTGTGGGCTGGAGTTTGTTCAATAACTTGTAGGGGACAGATAAATGGAGTATAAACTGCAGGATCAGACAACACATCATTTGTTGTCTGTTACCATGGAGACACATAGGTCTGTATCAGAGTGGTAGAAACAAAACCAAAGGAAAATTGTAATCACCTATTGCAAAGTCACTACATTTTTCAATTTTAGAAACATTGGTACAAAGAAAATTGGTTTGGAAGGTATAGCCTTTAAAGGGTTTTAAGGATAGTCCATCAATGTATGATCAGTAGGAGTCCCACCACTGGAAACCCACTGAACACAAATTCCACATTGTTCAGCTGATTATAGGGGGTCCTTGGGGTGGGATTCCCACCAATCATACACTGATGACCTATCCTTACGATAGGCCATGAAAGTAAGATCCTGGGAAAAACTA
The DNA here is from genome assembly GCF_050947455.1 of Rhinoderma darwinii. Lineage (NCBI taxonomy): Eukaryota > Metazoa > Chordata > Amphibia > Anura > Rhinodermatidae > Rhinoderma > Rhinoderma darwinii. The sequence continues at coordinate 582,475,174 of NC_134687.1, read as the reverse complement.
TTTCACATTTAAGCATTTCATTGAAAGTCTTACATACATAATTATAATTTGTGTCTATACTTTTGACCACTGTTGTAGCTATAGGGGTCGCAGCGGTCGCAATTGTGACCGGGCCCCGAAGCCAGGGGGGCCCACGGCCCCCCGCACCACATCAATAAAAAGTTACTATAGTAACTCGGACCGCGGGCCACTGTTACTATAGTAACATACTTTACTTACCTTCCTGGTTCCGGATCGCAGCGGAGGTCCTGACGTCAAGCGCTGTGCGCAGCGCATGATGTCACAGCGCTATGCGCCGCGCACAGCATTGAGACGACAGAACTCCCACTGCGGCCGAAGAGGAAGGTAAGGTTAGCACTGACTGCTGGGGTCCGACTCCCGGGACCCGCCAATCAGCTGTTTTGAAGGGGCCGCTGCACTCGTACGAGAGCTGCTCCCCTTCATTCCTGGCACTTCATTCCGGTCACACTGTGAATCCGTGTTGGCGATTCACAGTGTGGGCGAGTAGTGAAATGAAGGGGAAGCAGCTCTCGTACAAGTGCTGCGGCCCCTTCAAAACAGCTGATTTGCGGGTCCCGAGAGACACATCAGCTATTGATGGCCTATCCTGAGGATAGGCCATCAATGTTTAGGGACTGTACAACCCCTAAGCCTACGATGTAGCAGGCTTAGGGGGCCCATGAGACAGGATCACAGATTGTGTGATCCTGTCTGCTGGGCCCTGTATCTAAGCCAATCACATGGTAGGCTTAGATACATGGCCCATGCGTGATCCTGTCTGCTGGGCCCTGTATCTAAGCCAATCACATGGTAGGCTTAGATACATGGCCCATGCGTGATCCTGTCTGCTGGGCCCTGTATCTAAGCCAATCACATGGTAGGCTTAGATACATGGCCCATGTGTGATACTGTCTGTGGGACCCTGTATCTAAGCCTACCACACTGTAGGTTTAGATACAGGGCCCCAGCACACAGTAATCTTATACTGTATAAGATTACTGTCTGCTGGACCCTGTATCTAAGCCTACGTTGTGGTAGGCTTAGATAGAGGGTCCCACAGACAGTATCACACATGGGCCCTGTATCTAAGCCTAACACATGTGTTACTAATCGGGTTTTTTTGTGTGTTTTCTTACAGGTTCGGTCGTTGGACTACGGCGGATTCCAGGACTACTTCGATGACAGCTTTTTTTTTATTATCAATAAAATGGTTAATGAGGGCTGTGTGGGTTTTTTTTTATTTCAAGAAAATATTTTTTCTATGTCTTTGTGGTTTTTTTTAAACTATATTACTACCGCCTTAGTAATGGCCGCCGGCTGATTGACAGCATCCATTGCTAAGGCGGGGCTTAGTGTTAGCCGGTGCAGAGGCTAACACTAACCCCCATTATTACCCCGGTACCCACCGCCACCAGGGGTGCTGGGAAGAGCCGGGTACGATCCAGTACCTGACCATCTGTAGTGATGGTCGGCCACTGGGGTGGCCGCAGGCTGGTATTATCAGGAGGGGAAAGGCCAAAACAGTGGCCCTTCCCACCCTGGTAATGCTAGGCTGCTGCTGCTTTATTGTATCTGGCTGGTTATGAAAAATGGGGGGGACCCCACGTCATTTAAAAAAAAATAAAAATAAAAAAATTGGAAAGAACGATGTGGGGCCCCCCCCAATTTTCATAACCAGCCAGATACAACACAGCAGCAGCAGGTAGCATTACCAGGGTGGGAAGGGCCACTGTTTTTGGCCTTCCCCAGCCTAATACTACCAGCCCGCGGCCGCCCCGGTGCCTGCCCGTCACTACAGATGGTCGGGTACTGGTTCGTACCCGGCTCTTCCCAGTACTCCTGGTGGCGGTGGGTACCGGGGTAATAATGGGGGTTAGTGTAGCCTCTGCACCGGTTAACATTAAGCCTCGCCTTAGTAATGGAGGTTGTCAATCAGCCAGCGGCCATTACTAAGGCGGTGATAATAAAGTTTAAAAAGATACAAGCACATAGAAAAAATATTTTATTGAAATAAAAAAACACAACCCTAATTAACCATTTTATTGAGAATAAAAAAACGCCGTCATTGAAGTCCTCAAATCCGAAGTCCAACAACCGAACCTGTAAAAAAAACACAAACATACAAAAATAATCAGTAACACATAAAGAAGCAAAATTATTATTCTTACCTATCCTGGGTCCAGCGCTGGAGACGCAATGTCAGCGAGCTGGGCCCTGTATCTAATCCAATCATGTGTGATACTGTCTGCTGAGCTGTGTATCTAATCCAATCATGTGTGATACTGTCTGCTGGGCCCTGTATCTAATCGTATCTTGTGTGATACTGTCTGCTGGGCCCTATATCTAATCCGATCATGTGTGATACTGTCTGCTGAGCCACTGTATCTAATCCTATCATGTGTGATACTGCCTTCTGAGCCACTGTATCTAATCCTATCATGTGTGATACTGTCTGCTCAGCCACTGTATCTAATCCTATCATGTGTGATACTGTCTGCTGAGTCATTGTATCTAATCCTATCATGTGTGATACTGTCTGCTGGGCCACTGTATCTAATCCTATCATGTGTGATACTGTCTGCTCAGCCACTGTATCTAATCCTATCATGTGTGATACTGTCTGCTGAGCCACTGTATCTAATCCTATCCATAGTTTATAGGGTCGTAGTGCTATAGATATGCTATGCGGTCTCATATACACACTTTTTTTTGGGGCGGACACATATGTATTGCGGCTATTTCCCAGACATTTTAAGCCCTGAGGGTATGTTCACACGGCAGCGTCTGTTACGGCTGAAATTACGGTGCTGTTTTCAGGAGAAAACAGCACCGTAATTTCAGCCGTAATGGCATGTGCAGGCGTCTTTCGCTGCGTCCATTACGGGCGTAATTGGAGCTGTTTTTCTATGGAGTCCATGGAAAACGGCTCCATTTACGTCTGAAGAAGTGACAGGCACTTCTTTGACGCGGGCGTCTTTTTTACGCGCTGCCTTTTGACAGCGGCGCGTAAAAAAATGACCGTCGGCACAGAACATCGTAAAACCCATTCAAATGAATGGGCAGATGTTTGCCAACGCTTTTGTGCCGCATTTTCGTACGTAATTCAATGCTAAAACGCCGAATTACGTCCGTAAATAGGGTGTGTGAACCCAGCATTAGTGACGCCCCCGGCTGCTAGTGCTGCATTGTTGGGTCACTTAGGAGACCCAGCGATGCAGCTGAAAGCTGCGGACCATTGGCCATGAGAAGTTTGCAGGGGGGGGGGGGGGGCCAGTAAGAAGTTTTGCATCGGGGCACATGAGCCTTTAGCTACGCCCCTGCTTTTGACTGTATATATTATATAAATGTTTCGCTTATATGTATTTGCCTTGGTTGCATAGAACAAAAATATTATTTATATTTAGTATATTATATATATTATATAGATTATAACCATAACATCATTTTATGTTGGTTACGGTGTGTGTTATGTAAACTCCAAGAAATATTCCACAAGTATTACAATTTCCTATTCCTATGCACCATGAAAGATCTTACACCATTTTTGTCAATTTTGTTCTGGTGTACTTTGCTAATTAAGTAAGGAGCTGTATCACTTTGGGTTCAACTCACTAATGTGCTAATTCCCAAAGTGCTAATTCTCATCTGTAAATATGTGGTAGCAATTCCCCATCCCTGGAGTATATAAACCTATAGAGCTGAGTCAATGTGTTATTTAATGAATGAAACATTTTGCTTAGAGGATTATTGTACTATTACATCAGTAGACTCTTCCTTGCTGAAAATAGGGTTATTTATATGTAGCAATGTATATTATGTTTAGTGGTAACTGCTAGTCTTGGTATAGATACTGTATACCTCCCCTATATATTTTATACAATGTTACATAATATTTGTCGTTTTCCTGTGTGTGGTTTTGGGGAGTGATTATTATATCTCTCACTCTCTGTGGGAGAGTGGAAAGTGTAATGTAAGGCCCCATGCACACGGCCGTGCCCATAATCACAGCCCGCGAAAGCGGGCACGGTCGGCCGCCAACTGCCACCCACATTTTCAGGCCGTGCTCCCATACAAAGTATAGGAGCACGGCTCGCAAAATGCAAAAGAACCGACATGTTCCATAATTTTCTGAACATTTCTACGGCACGGGCCTATGTTAGCAGGCTCGTAGAATCAGTGACCGTCACTGGGCTGCAGCTTCACTATTCTTGTTAAATGGCAGACAATGCTAACTTCTAGCTCATGAATTAGGAAGAAGGAGAGGTCTGCAGCACAAACGTCTGAGTTTATAAGGACAAAACTCAACAAAGGTACTGTACATGAGGATCTAAGAGGATAGTGATGTTTTTATTTATGCTGGAGGTATTCTTTATGTTATCCTTTTCCACTGGATATTTGATAACTGGTAGATTAGTAGAGGTCCTACCGCTCGGACCCCAACGATCGCCGGAACGATGGGTCCTGTTTCCACCGTTTGAGTTCGAGTGAGTCAAGCATGTGTGTTACTGCTCCTTTCACTTTCTATGGGACTGATTAACCGATCTACCAGTTATCACCTATCCAGTGGATAGGTAAAAACTGATAACAACTCTTCACAATCAGAATACCCCTTTAATGTTTAAAGTATTACAGGTCAGCATTTAAGGCTGTGTTCAAATATATCAGTTGTGTCTGGCTAGTTGTTTTATGCCTGGGTTGAACACAACTGATGAAAAAGACATTTATCAGTCCGGCTTCCAATTGTCCCCCATAAACCTAGCAACTGGTTGTACCACTCTTGGCAGTAAAACTGCAATCAGACGTTTATGATAATTTGTGATGAGTCTTTTTTTATCACTTTGGAGGACTTTTGACCAACTCTTCTTTGCAGACTTTCTTTGATTCGGCTACATTGGAAGGTTTTTGAGCATGACCTGCCCATTTAAGGCCTTGCCACAGCATCTCAATGGGATTCAATTCAGGACTTTGACTCGGCCACTCCAAAACCTTAATTATTATTTTTTTTGAGCCATTCAGAGGTGTACTTGCTTGTGTGCTTCAGATCATTGCCTGCTTCATAACCCAATTGCACTTGAGCTTCAGGTCCTAAACTGTTGGGCGGACATTCTCATTCAGGATTTTCTGATAGAGAGCAGAATTCAGGGTTCCTTCAATTATGACGAGTTGTCTAGGTCTCTTTGGGTCGGCAGTGGTTTGCGCCTTGACTTTCTTATTGTGAAATCGCCTTCATTGACCATAATGGAGGCATAAAAGGCTTGCCATTCCTTAGATGCTCATCTGGGTTCTCTTCTGATCCCCTGGATGAGCAGTCGATGCATTCTTGGTGAAATGGTAGGCCGACCACTCCTGGGATGGTTCACCACTGTTCCAAGTTTTCTCCATTTGTGTATAATTGTTCTCACTGTGGTTTGTTTAAGTCCCAGAGCCTTAGCAATGGCCTTGTACTCCTTTCCAGACTGGTAGATTTAAATGACTTTGTTTGGCATTTGTATTTGGATCTCTTTAGAACATGGCATCATGTGCTGCTTTTTGAGACCTTCTATCCTGCTTCACATTGCCAGACAGCTTCTATTTAAAGTGATTTTTTCGATTTAATATGTCTTTCAGTAATCATGCCTGGGTTTGGCTAGTGAAACTTAACCCAATTGTCTATTGAATTTGGTTAACTGGTTGATTTAGTAGCTAAGGGGGCAATTACCTTTTCACATAGGGCCATATAGGAATGAACGACATGAAATCATCATTTTGTATTCACGTCGATTATGTTTTCTGATGTTAAAGTAGTTTGATGATCCGAAACATTCAAGTGTGACAAATAAGCAAAAAATAAATACTTTTTTTTTACAACATTGTATAAATAAATTTGTATAATTGCCAAAATAGAGGATACAAGTTCCCAAAACTGCAGTGTGCCATGAAATACTGTGTGGTGTAAATGTTCAAGTTATCCAATGGGTTACGTGACCCCATTTTCAGTTACTTACATTGTCCCAGATATTTCTTCTTTCCTGATAGTGAACTCATATTCTCATGACCTTCAGGTTAACATGTGAAAAGGATATAAGGTGTCCCTCACAAAATGTACTTATCAGCAGGCAAGTATTTTTTTTATTTTTTTAATGGCCAAAAATATTCTAGCAAATTTTACTTTGTCAAAGAGGCTCTGTCACCACATTATAAGTGCCCTATCTCCTACATAAGGATATTGGCGCTATAATGTAGGTGACAGTAATGCTTTTTATTTTAAAAAAAAACGATCAATTTTTACCACTTTATTAGCGATTTTAGATTTATGCTAATGAGTTGCTTAATGCCCAAGTGGGCGTATTTTTACTTTAGACAAAGTGGGCGTTGTACAGGGGAGTGTATGACGCTGACCAATCAGCCTCATGCACTCCTCTCCATTCATTTACTCAGCGCATAGGGATCCTGCTAGATCCTTATGTGCTGTCTTCTACTAACACATTAACGTTACTGAAGTGTTTAGACAGTGAATAGACATTCCACGGGATGTCTATTCACAATCTCTGCACTTCGTTACTGTTTCTATGGTAGTTACAGCAGAGGAAGCGTGATCTCGTTGTAACCTGTCATTTACAGCGAGATCTCGCGAGATCACGCTTCCTCTGCTGTAACTACCACAGACAGAGTAACGAAGTTCAGAGATTGTGAATAGACATCCCGTGGAATGTCTATTCACTGTCTAAACACTTCAGTATTGTTAATGTGTTAGTAGAAGACAGCACATAAGGATCTAGCAGGATCCCTATGTGCTGAGTAAATGAATGGAGAGGAGTGCATGACACTGATTGGTCAGTGTCATACACTCCTCTGTACAACGCACACTTGGTGTAAAGTAAAAATATGCCCACTTGGGCATTAAGCAACTCATTAGCATAAATCTAAAATCGCTAATAAAGTGGTAAAAATAGATTGTTTTTCTAAATAAAAAGCATTACTGTCACCTACATTATAGCGCCGATCTCATTATGTAGGAGATAGGGCACTTATAATGTGGTGACAGAGCCTCTTTAAGATATTTTTTTTTTTTTTTTTTATCCCCTTCCCACCACAGCCATTTTTTGGGATTTTCACTTTTGTTTTTTCCTCCCCCACCTTTCAAAAGCCATAACTGTGTATTTGAGGCTGGGGCTTTTGCTTCTTGGTTGCTGTATTAGAGAGTTATGTGACTCATGGATCATATAATAAAATGTATGGGCTTTGAGTTGCAGAGCTTCACTCCCCCTTCTTCAACAGAAATAGAAAGTCTTGAGAGTTATAAGTGCTTTCCATTTTAATGCAACTGATGCTACCAGAATCAAGTCATAGCAACATTTGTAGCATGATGGAACCTTCGAAAAGTTATACAATTTTCCATTATACTTTCTGAATCTATTTTTCATGGTTTTCAAGATCTTTGCTTGCTGTCAATCTAGGAACTTTCATTGACTATATTCTGGAGATGTAAATCTGTCCTTGGTCATGTCATAGACACACAGGTGCATGGCTTGTTACAAGACACAGCATTGAAACTGTCAGGGTGTTGTGGTCAAATCATGATTGGTCGCAATTTAGCTAATATCGCTGCAGAAAAAAACGCAAATTGATAGCGACGTGTGAACAAACCTGTTACAGTAATCAGTTGTGCACCTGTGTTTCTATTACATCGCCAGGAAAGATTTTTTTATCCACTAAAATTATTCAATGAAGGTTCCTTCCTCACAGGAAGCAGAGATCTTAAGAACAATGAGATATTGACACAGAAAGTATACGGAAAAATGTATAACTTCTCATATTACATTTGATAATATTTTCCGAAATCGGAATACCCCTCTTTTCCAGGCCCTTTGTGTGACATAATTATTTTCAAATGGATACGGTATCCTGAAATGCAGGGAACAAGTTTCCATGTAGCCGTAACCTAAGTGTAGTTTAGTTCTGTCCACGACAAAAGTGCACTAGGGCAACATTTACACCATGTTTGTGGGTGCATTCGGTGGGACAGACAGTCTGCCAAACGTATGCCCCAGACTCATACAACTCAATGGCTATACTGTACAGTTGCATTAGTAGGGTATACGTTTTTTGCATACAAGCTTGGTTGAATGCACTCTTCCTAACAATTGAAGCGAAAGTATATCAGCTAACCATATGCCAAAGGAACACTCTGTTGCCATATTTTGGGATAATGAACGTCTATGGGAAGTTGGGAGATGCAGATTTTCTCCTCACTTAACCTTATACTGCCTGGGAACCACAGGATGAAATATCAGTATGTGAAAGGATGGCTAACTAAAAATATGCAAACTTTCGAGACTACTTGCGTCTCCATCAGGCACGGTTTAACCACTAAAAGGACAGAGAAGCATTGTGGTAAATAAGACAAGTGATATAAAGCAGCGCTGTCCAGTTGTCCCGTTCCTTCAGAAGTGTTTTAGTTGCATAAATGTGCGGCACGTTTTATTATTCTCCATTTTTTTTTAGAGAATAAAATATTATTGTACCATGTTAGGTAGTAGATAAAAAAAAGATGAAAATTTAGAGGTCTGAGTAGTAATGTAAGATACTTAGGTGAGCTCCACTGGTAGTATAAGGTGGTCAGCTTCTTGGCGCTCAGCTGCGTGGGATAGAAAATCTTCACAGCTAATCCAGATATATTAAAGGTGCTTTGTGGGTGCACAAATAGAGAACCTATTAGGCTGGATTCACACGAGCATGTTACGTCCGTAATGGACGGAACGTATTTTGGCCGCAAGTCCCGGACCGAACACACTGCAGGGAGCCGGGCTCTTAGCATCATAGTTATGTACGACGCTAGGAGTCCCTGCCTCTCCGTGGAACTACTGTCCCGTACTGAAAACATGATTACAGTACCGGACAGTTGTCCTGCAGCAAGGCAGGGACTCCTAGCGTCGTACATAACTATGATGCTAGGAGCCCGGCTCCCTGCAGTGTGTTCTGTCTGGGACTTGCGGCTGAAATACGTTCCGTCCTTTACGGACCGAACATGCTCGTGTGAATCCAGCCTTAGCTCTCCTTGGTTCAGAGACATGTCACCTGAGTATTTTAACCAATCACAGCATGGTATTACGTCAGCAAGTAAACAGAGGACCGTTGCATACGGTGCATACTGTAATTGAGAATGTCCAGAAGTTAAAAAAAAATCTAATAAATTAACAGTAGGAAATGTGATCACATAACAAAATAAACAATACTCACCTATTATATCCCCAGACGCTCCTGGACCGATGCTCCCGTGGTCCCTCGCTGGTCTTCACATGGCAACAGCAATGAACCACGTGCCGTACTTACTGGCATCACTACTGATTATTTTGTTTCTTTTATTTTAATTATTTTAACAATACTTAAATGTTCGGACATGTTTTTCATCCCCTCTGTACAATTTGTGTAACGGTATATCTTCTATCTATAACTGTGCTGAGTTGTCCTGTCCTTCCTGCTGTGGAGCTAGAGAGCTGTGCTGTGAGCTCTGAGCCAATCAGCTGCCTCCTCCTGCCTCTGCCCCTCTCTTAGGTCCCGTTTGTACGTTCAGGATTTGATGAGGATTACGGTGTGGATTCTAAGATGAAATTCTCATCTGATCCACTAACATTTTGGCTGGGTTCACACAGAGTTTTTTGCAGGTGGAAAATCTGCCTCAAAATTCAGTGTGGAATTTTGAGGCAGATTTTGCACTGCCTGCATGCCGATTTTCGCAACATTTTTCACCCGCGGCCATATAGCACGGCAGGCAAAAAACGCAGTGAAATACGCTTTCTCTGCCTCCCATTTAGGTCAGAGACGTAAATGCCCGAAGATAGGGCATGTCGCTTCTTTTTCCCGCGAGACGGTTTTTCCGCTCGCAGGAAAGAAACGCCTCCGCCTCCCATTGAAATCAATGGGAGGCTTTTTTGGCCGTTTTTTTACACGGTTTACGCGTAGAAAAAACGTGTAAAAAAACTCTGTGTGAACTTGCCCTTTGAATCCATACAGGTGAATACATTTTTTTTTCACATGCAGCGGAAAGAAATTTGCACAGATTTTTTGCCCACGCCGCGTAAAAAAGTCAGCAAGAATAATTGGTACTAATTCTCGCAGATTCCACAAGGAAAAGCAAATAGATTAGCCCCACGTGGATTCTTGTGCAGATCCAAGGCACATCAAACTGCACTACCACGGCAGAAGTCCAAGTGTCAGCCTCGGATTTCTGCCGCACATCCTGTCATGATTGTTTGATTTGCTATAGGCAAATTTTACACATCTGAACAGAGCCTTAGGGTATGTGCACACGCTAGCTGGCTTTTACGTCTGAAAAGACAGACTGTTTTCAGGAGAAAACAGCTGCCTCCTTTCAGACGTAAAAGCTCCTCCTCGCATTTTGCGAGGCGTCTTTGACGCTCGTAAATCTTGAGCTGCTCTTCATTGACTTCAATGAAGAACGGCTCAAATTACGTTGCAAAGAAGTGTTCTGCACTTCTGTGCCGAGGCAGTCATTTTACGTGTCGTTGTTTGACAGGTGTCAAACGACAACGCGTAAATGACAGGTCGTCGGCACAGTACGTTGGCAAACCCATTCAAATGAATGGGCAGATGTTTGCCGACGTATTGCAGCCCTAATTTCAGACGTAAAACGAGGCATAATACGCCTCGTTTACGTCTGAAAATAGGTCGTGTGAACCCAGCCTTACAGTCTCATATACAGCCTGAGGCAGAGATACTGCAGAATCAGCCCCCTCCTCCCTCCTAAATGTTGCACTTTTTAGTGACTGAGGAGTCAGGGAAAGAGGGTTTACTGGCTGCTGGAAGGTGAGGAAGATGCCACTTTTGCCTAATAAGATATATTACAAAATTTCATACATTCACATGTACGCTTCAACATTTTACATGGACTGTGTGTTTCATTTTATTTTTACCTTTGCATATCTGATTATTCCAAATAACAGCAAATCAGGAACAAAATAATTATAAAGTTATGGTTTCCATTAAAATTATTCCTCCTCTCTCTTCTCCAATACTCTTATAAGCTGCAATTATTGATCCCATAACCTTGGAATGAAACTTCTTGCACCGATGAGATGATGGCACTGGCGGATTTTAATGTGGCAGTAATTTACATTCATGAATACTTTACAGATGTTCCATAAAGCTTCAGCCATTTGAAATAAAAGGCATTCTAGAGAAGATTTAGTGGTGGCAGCTAGCCGAGGAATGTCCTTATCTTGGCGGGAATGTGCAGCATTTATCAACATAAAAACATTTTCTGTTCTAGCCGGAGATGAAACTAAGGGTCAAAGACAATAATGAGAAAAAATGTCCCTGTAGTGCAGCCATGTGACAGATGCCTATTTTTACACACATTTACCTGTTAATAAAAGTAGGGTCGTGGTTTAGACCTGGATTACCCGCGGAGAATGAATCCGAAGATCTAGGGAAAGAATATGTGACAATAATAATATAATACACATCAACAGATAATTTCCATGTCCGTAATTAATATTTGTTTAAATATGACATTGTGATGTCAGAACCATACAATAATACATAGATGAGTGGCGCTACATAAGGGTTGTCCCAGTAGTATTATATGTTATTGTAAAAATCAATTTGTTTTGTAATATACCTTATGTTACCAAAATGCTCCAGTTATAAAATATTCTCTTTACTTCATTATAATGGTGCCCCCTGGTGTTCAATCTGTATAATAATGTGCACGCCCTCCTACTGAGCTGAATGATGGAGGACGCACATGCTCAATTCCACTCTCCAACTGCCACCAGCCAATAGAAAATGTCTTCTCTGCTTGTCAGTAAAGAAGAAGCTTTTATTTAGAAACACGTGTAATGTGGATGGAGACTCACATAGTAAGAAACACACAGGAGAGCCAGACATTTGCTTAGATGAAGAGAGAGCCCGCATACAGCATGGCTTACATACAGCAATGAGCTCTTCCCTCTCCTGCTCATCCTCTCACAGTGTATAAGCTGCGGGCTCTCCCTCTTCTTGTATTATATAGTGCTGGGCTCTCCCTCTAAAAAGACATGTAGGGGGGGGGGCATTTGTAAAGCTTTTCCTGGGGAGGAGGCAGAGGCAGGGAATTAGAACGATGTCCTTATACAAGCAATCAGAGGGGGGAGGATCTGCAGCTGTAAAGACACGCCCCTGAGCTGCCAGTCTGCAGAAAATCTAGAAGGGCAATGAATGGGGAAATCTACAGATCCATGTAAGATACAGGGCTGGTTTTAGATTTGTTAGAAAGATATTGTAATGCACTATGTGATGTGTTATTTATTTATTTTTCATTCATTTTGGTACAACCCCTCTAACTATTCCTGCAGAAGCAGTCTGTGGCAGATCACTTTTGTAGGAAGTTCCCTAAAGTTTTTTATTTATACTTTTTTTTTTAGTGCAGCCAGATGTTGCATTGAAGTCTATGGTGAAGTAAAAACAAATGCACTGTATACAACTGTATTTTAGTTTGTGGCGTTTTTGAGGCAATTTTGTGGTCAGTGGCACTTTTTAAAAAATGCGGCATGCTTTGGGGATGGTGTTTTTTCAGGCGTTTTTTTTCTCCCAAAGGCTTCTCTATAGTACGTCAAAAATGCACAAAATGTACAAAATGACAGTAAATGAAAAACAACACCAAAAATGCCAGTAAAAACGCCATAAAAAAACGCATGTTACATTTTAATAATTGTGGCGTTTTTAGAAGTGTTTAAATTGACAGAAAAATTCTGCGTGTAAAGGTAACCTAAAGCTCGTAAACCAACCACAATAGAAGTTCTTCAGCAGCTCCGATGTGTTCTATACAGTTCTGTGTCCCAGCGGCAATAGAACACCAATACACAACTCAGATGCTGCAGAACTTCATTTAGAAAATGTTCAATCAATAAATAGTGGATATGAATCTCTCACCAAGGCTATACGAAGGCACACGGCGTTCCTGCGGCTCTGTACTATAGAGCAATGGGTACTGTGTGTGCCAATGTAGGGTACTCAGTACAGCATCATATTACGGGGTCATTCTCTACCAGAAGCAATGTTTCTTGGGGAAAATACATTGGTAATGTGATCTGATAAAACATGCTACAAAATACAAAAATCCAACCGAAAACTCCTCTGTATGCCTCTATGTGGAATCGGAGGCATATGGAGGTACAGTATGGCCACATACACTTCTATTGGTGCCATATTACTGCTCTGTACAATTCATAGGTTATATGTAACATGTGCATGAGGTCTAGAGGTTCCGCAGCAGCTGAGGTGTGTATAATAAGGAATAATGTACACCATACTTGAAATGATAAATAATATGAGATGTCACCTTGGAATTCTGTGACTTGTATAAATACATTCAGCCTGCGGCCTCATTTTTTTTAATGTGGTCAGGGAACTCCTTAGTGACTGCAAATATCCTTATAATTTACAGTAGGGGGACGTTATACGATATATAATAATAATTGGCTTCCGTTACTCAATGTCATCCTGTTCTGCAGCACTTTACAATCAGGAGAATGGACATATTATAAAACACGCAAGCAAACATCTGTCAGTGACCTACAGCTATCGTCCTGCCTAATCCCAACTCCTTACTTCTGTGTTTAATGCTGTTCTTTTGCTGCTATTATACTGTGAAGTACTGTACTTAGCCTGTGACATTGGCCAGACAGAAAGCATTGCTTGAGAATCATTTTTTTAAGGGTTTTCTAACAAAAACATTGACGACAAATCTGTACAGTTTTGAAAATATGGGAGCCTATGGGCAACGGATGCCACTGTATGTCTGTGGAAGGTATGCATCCGAGATATACGTCGGGGAATTCTCCCGACGTATAACTCCGGCACTACAAAGTGCGGTGTGAAAAGGGCCTAACTTTCGATTTACCAATACATGTCTGTTTTTATGTTTTAGTTGGAAATCTTCTCTAAATTACTTGAAAATAATATTTACACTATATACTAGTCCTTCTCAATGATTTGGGATATCATCAAAAAGTTAATTTATTTCCGTAATTCATTTAAAAAAGTGAAACTCATATATTCTATAGATTCATTACACACAGAGTGATCTATTTCCAGCATTTTTTTCTTTTAATGTTGATGATTAGGGCGAACAGTTAATGAAAACCCCAAATTTAGTGTCTCAGAAAATTTAAATATTATATAAGCCCAATTTCAAAAATGATTTTTAATACCAAAATGTTGTCCTACTGAAAAGTATGTCCAGTATATGCACTCAATACTTGGTTGGGGCTCCGACACTGCATGAATTACGGTATCAATGCGGCGTGGCATGGAGGTGATCAGCTTGTGGCACTGCTGAGGTGTTATCAATGCCGCGTGGCATGGAGGCGATCAGCCTGTGGCACTGCTGAGGTGTTATGGAAGCCCAGGTTGCTTTGATAGCGGCCTTCAGCTCGTCTGCATTGTTGGGTCTGGTGTCTCTCATCTTCCTCTTGACAATACCCTATAGATTCTCTATGGGGTTTAGGTCTGGCGAGTTTGCTGGCCAATCAAGCACAGTGATACAGTGGTTATTACACCAGGTATTGGTACATTTGGCAGAGTGGACAGGTGCCAAGTCCTGCTAGAAAATGAAATCCGCATCTCCATAAAGCTTGTCAGCAGAGGGAAGCATGAAGTGTTCTAAAATTTACTGGTAGACGGCTGCGTTGACTCTGGACTTGATATAACACAGTGGACCAACACCAGCAGATGACATGGCTCCCCAAACCATTACTGACTGTGGAAACTTCACACTGGACTGCAAGCAACTCGGATTGATGCCTCTCCACTCTTCATCCAGACTCTGGGACCTTGATTTCCAAATAAAATGCAAAATTTACATTCATCTGAAAACAAGACTTTGGACCACTAAGCAACAGTGCTGGTCCACTGTGTTATATCAAGTCCAGAGTCAGCGCAGCGTCTACCAGGAAATTTTAGAGCACTTCATGCTTCCCTCTGCTGACAAGCTTTATGGAGATGCTGATATTTCATTTTCCAGCAGGACTTGGCACCTGCCCAAACTGCCAAAAGTGCCAATACCTGGTTTAATAACCACAGTATCACTGTGCTTGATTGGCCAGATAACTCACATGACCTAAACACCATAGAGAATCTATGTGGTATTGTCAAGATGAGAGACACCAGACCCAACAATGCAGACGAGCTGAAGGCCGCTATCAAAGCAACCTGGGCTTCCATAACACCTCAGCAGTGCCACAGGCTGATCGCCTCCATGCCACGCCACATTGATAACACCTCAGCAGGGCCACAGGCTGATCGCCTCCATGCCACGCCGCATTGATAACACCTCAGCAGGGCCACAGGCTGATCGCCCCCATGCCACGCCGCATTGATAACACCTCAGCAGTGCCACAGGCTGATCGCCTCCATGCCACGCCGCAATAATGCAGTAATTCATGCAGAAGGAACCCCGACAAAGTATTGAGGGCATATACTGTACATACTTTTCAGTACCAACATTTCGGTATTAAAAATCATATTTGAAATTGGGCTTATATAATATTCTAATTTTCTGAGACACTAAATTTTGGTTTTCATTAACTGTTACCCATAATCATCAACATTAAAAGAAAAAAATGCTGGAAATAGATCACTCTGTGTAATGAATCCATATATTATATGAGTTTCACTTTTTGAATTGAATTACTGAAATAAATTTACTTTTTGATGATATTCTAATTCATTGAGAATGAATTAGTATAAGTATATGTATGTATATATATATATATATATATATATATATAATTATACATATATTAATCTAATTTGCATCAACTACTTTTTTCCTGCTGTTGATTTACACGTTTTTGTATAAAGTCCTATTTTACCTGAATCTTATGTGTTGATCATTTTTTGGTTTTATGAACACAAAATAATGGACAGAATTCCCTTGTCGCAGCTAAATAATGGCATCTTGTTCAGAAGTATATTATCCTCTTAGGAATATATAATGTATTGTACGCCTCTGGAAGCTGTGAATACAACAAAGTGTTTATCATCTTTACATTTGACACAAGTCTATAATATTATATTCCCTAGTCTACCATTTCAGTAAAATAACTTTAGGCTGGGGCTACATTTTAGACTAAGAAAACGAAATAGTAGGTTAGCCTTAGCCCAAAATGGTAATTTTCCAGCATACAACTGGACATCTGCCTTACCAAATATATGTAATGTTTGGCTTTTTAACTGGTTCCCGACCGCTGGCTGGCTGTCCTTAAAACCATAGAGCCATAGACTTTTTACGGCTCGGGTTTTAACTTGCTGCCCGCGCGATCGGGCAGCTGAATGTCGGGTCTCCGGCTGTCAGTGACTGCCGGGGACCCTGAGGAGAGGATAGAATTAGCTTTCGCTGCTTCTGTCTTCTCCGATGTCTTTTTACACAGCGCTCAATGAACGCTGTGTATAGGAATAGAGACAGCAGCAGCGGCGCTGTCTCTATTCCTCCCGGTGATCATGTGACTGGTCACATGATCGCCGGGTGCCGTTACTTACAGACTGCTGCTGGGTCTTACTAGACCCAGCACAGCCCCATTAGTGACAATCGTCACTATGAGAGGGCTGATTTCCCCTGCAAGCTGTGCAGCCCCAGTTACAGTGGAAAAACATGGTGTAAAAGAAAGAAAAAAATATATATAAAGTTCCCCAAAGGTCTTTTTTGACCTTTGAGGGACAGACCATAGTAATAAAAAAATAGTAAAGTAAAGTGCAAAAAAAATTTTCATAATAAATACACATAAAATACCCACCCCCAAAATATCGTTCCGCCCCGCCAATCATTGTTGTAACGCTAGCGCTTACCCAATTACCCTAATATAGACATGTAATATATTAAAATTTACGGTAGACAATGACGATCACAAATAAAATGTCTATTTTATGGTAAAACTATGTTATTACCCCCAAAAAATAGCTGAAACATAAAAAAGCTTATTTTTTTACTATTATTTTGAAACTTTATGAATAAAAATTCTAAAATAGCAAAAAAGATGTGTATAAAAATAATAAAAAAAGAAACCTGCATTGTCTACGGAAAAAGCGTCGCAAAAATCACGTCGTTAGCCCAACAAATAAAAAAGTTATAGCCATTTAACTAACACGTGCTAAAAATGGCTAAACGGTGTCTGGTCCTGAAGGCGCAAAATAGTCCTGAACTGGTTACGTTTCTTTTAAGAAGGCGTCTATACTAAGCAAAAATTGAATGAGCCCATGATATGTGAGTCTGGGAGATGTTTAATCCATATCAAGTACTAGGTGTTTGGATGGAGTTCTTCACATATTGGTGAATGAAAAAATGGTGGACTCATGGTTGTGTATCTCAGCTATTTTTTTTTATTTTCGTTCTTCATCACAACTATCACATCCTTTTAAAACTCAGAGAAAACATTCCAAATTGAATAATGTGCATTACATCAGAACTGGAAGGGGGCCAATATCTACTAAATAATTAGTCAATAAAGTGCTTCCAGTTGCCCTCAGGGCCTAATCTCAAGTTCTACACTGGGGCCCAGAGAGCTTTAGCTATGACATTGTCAAGGCAGGATAAAAATTCAACAACTAAAAAAAGTTATTTAAACTTCTCCAAATGTTCGCCACAACTACCCACAGTCCTCTTGACCAATCTTTTCATTTTCTCTGGTACAGATATTCCACATGACCTATGACCTTGCCAGTGCTGTGGTGAGAATTTTTAACCTCATTGGCATGATGCTGCTCCTCTGCCATTGGGATGGCTGCCTGCAATTTCTGGTCCCTCTTCTTCAGGAATTTCCAAGCGATTGCTGGGTATCATTAAACAATATGGTTGTAAGTATTATTACGTTTCTATCAGTTTTAACATATTACTTGCTTTTTAATATTAAATTGATTTTATCATTGCATTAGACAGACTTCTATGAAGAGATCCACAATAGTGAAAGGAATGAGAGGGATATTCCTTTCCTAAATGTCTTCTATAGGCCACAATTGCACTAGGCACATTAGTCAGATTGACAAGCACATTGCTCTATAATGAATGTCCTATTCTTTCTGTACAGGAGTACGAGCGTTCATATACGATCTGCTGATCAGAACGTCTAACATGTTCCTATAATGTATTCTGTAATGTAGGAAAAGTATAATGAAAAGTTTTGCAACATTCTAAAAATCTATGTTTCAATCTTTCACCATTTTCAAGTCCTCTGCTTATTGTCAGTGAATTGAACATTCTTGTTTACATCCAGAGATTGGAAACCCTTCCTAACCTGGTCTTGCTCAGTTTTCTACAATTTTATTTGTTGGTATTCATCTATGAAGTCCAGGTTGATACATTGTAGTAAATGATCAGGACAGAAAAGAGATTTGCAGCTGGTATATGAAGTTTACAGAGGATTTTCTTGAATGGATACAATTGTTTCATACTCTGAGCTGTGAGATGTAATAAATCTGTACAAGTTTTAATCTTCTGGGTGTAAAAACGCATGTTTCCATAAAGCAAAAGGTTCTACAACATTGTGATCAATTAAAACACAAAGTATATTAGAAAGATATACAAATTTTAATTATACAAAATTAAGCTTTATTTACTTAAAGAGGACCTGTCCTCTCTCCTGACATGTCTGTTTTAGTAAATAATTCAGCATAAATTAACAATTCTGAAGTATTTTTTCTAAAAACACTGTGTTGGGCCGCTACTCTGTTATTCCTCCTGGAAATGTATGAATAAATTGACACTAGGGTGTTACCTTTGCCTTTGTGAAAGGATGTGTCCCTATCCTCCCTTTCTGACAATGTCCAATACAATCAGCGCTGAATTTGTCAGACTGTCTGTGGACACATCCTATTAACAAGAGGACTGGTACACATGTGTCCTTCCTTACCTTTCCTCTTATCTCAACATATCCTGAGATGTGTAGCGCCAAATGAACAGCTTTATTAGAATACGATCTTGCGATGATGTCTGTTATATATGTCTATCTGTGGCCACCCGGTGGCTGTGATGTGAATTGCAGCCTGTCATGGGTTTTGCGAAATTGTTTCATGAGAAATAAGAGTCCTTCACCCTTTCATGACCAAGGGTCATTGATGCCCCTGTGTCCAGGTTGAATTTTCCATTTCTGAAATGCACTTTTTAAACGATAATATCTTTTGAACCACTTTGAATATCACAACTATTTTTACTTCGTTTTTTATAAGAGTTGTGAGACTTTAATTTTGTGGATTAGTTGAAGTAGTTCCATGTTTTACATTTTTATTAAGAGCAGACAAATCACAAAAAATGTGACAAAAAACACTTTTCACAAGTATTTTACACATATCTCTCTATATTATATGTATATATATTTATATATATATATATATATATATATATATATATATATATATATATATATATATATATATTATACTGCACAGCTCTGTACAATTAGTCGTTTTCTCTCTGTCACCCTGGAACGCTGTGAGGGGAGAGTGAAGAGGGTTATAAAGCTACATTCACACGACGTGAAAAAAATTTTTGCATCAGTGTGTCTCAAAATTTGTATCCATTTCCCGGCCATCTGACCGTTTTTAACCACCATTTGCCATCCGTTTTTCATGGATGTTTAAAAAAAAAAATATGAATTTTACTCGTGCTACATTGCCCCCAGTAGTGCCAGTGCCCACTGTAAATAGTATCACAGTGCCCACATAGTGTCAAAGTTCTCACTATAGATAGTGCCCACATAGTGCCACACATGGTGCCCATGTAAATAGTGCCACAGTGTCCCCTGTAGGTAGTGCCCATATAAATGCCACAGTGCCCATCTTGATAGTGCCACACCCCCTGTATATAGCACCCCCCTGTAAACAGCACCACACCCCCTGTAGATAGTGCCAACCCCTGCAGATATCCAAAGGAGAAGCGGGCAGCACAGTAGAACAGAAAACCTCCAGGGTATTAGGGTGCAAGCCTCCAGGGATCCGACTCGTAAATTCCCAAATGCAGACAAAATGGAAAAAGGGGCAGCACTCTACAAGTCAAAAGTAGCAAAATGTATTCACCCATCAGTGAAAAGGTGCAACATGCTGCATTGAGCAGCTGAAACGTTGCACCTTTTCACTGATGGGTGAATACATTTTGCTATTTTTGACTTGTGGCGTGCTGCCTCTTTTTCCATTTTGACCCCCTGCAGATAGCGCCACCCCCTGCAGATAGCACCATCTCCCCTGTACATAGCAACATCCCACCTGTAGATAGCAACGTCCCCACTGTGGATAGCACCACCCCTTGCAGATAGCGCCACCTCCCTGCAGATAGCGCCTCTTCCCCTGTAGATAGTGCCACTCTCCCTGTAGATAGCAGCACCTGTAAAAGGCACCCCCTTCCTGTAGATAGCACCACTGTAGCACCCTGTAGGAGCGGAATTCCTCTGTCCGGGGTCTCCGCTCCTAGAGGGAGCCCCTGATGTCTCTGTCCATATATGAACAGTGATGTCAGGGGCCAACTCTTAATAGCGGAATCCCCTGCCTGAGCATTGGCAGCGCTGTGGCCAGAGCTTCTGGATAGTGACGCCAGGGGCTTCTCCAGTAGCGGAATCCCCGGTCAGAGTGTTGGCCACGGATTCCGCTCCTAGAGAGAGCCCTGACGGTGGACAGTGACATCAGGGGCTCTCTCTAAAAGCGGAATTCAGGTACAGAACGATCTGACACAGGAGATTCCTGTAATGTCCGTGGCTGCGGGCTGTCAGCTCCGTTCCCCTCCTGACAGCCGCAGCCACGAGTCGGCATGCGCTGGCCCCAGCCTCCTCCTCAGGAGACGCCAGCGCTCGCCTCCACTTACCTCAGCCGGATTCGTGCCCGCTCTTAAAGGGGCAGCGCATGCATCGGACATTGTTGATGACCTTTAACCGTGAGTACCATGGACTATAAGGGGGGTCCAGTCCCCTAGTTCGATGCCTGAGCGTTGTTGTGTTACCTAGTTTGTCTATGTGATGGCCTCCTAGTGTGTTACCTGTTCCAGTCCCTTTTCCAGTACTTATACCTGTTCCAGTTCCTGTTCCTAGGAATTCATACATTCCTGGTCTAGTACTGAGCTGTGCCATGCTGCATCCATGTCTGACCTGCCTCATCTCGCCTGACGCTCGCCTGCTGCCTAGTCCCAGCCAAGCCTGCCCTGCTGCTGTCTGAGCTGCCACAGGTACCTATAGAACTATAGACTCTCACCTGCTCCCTGTTGGCCAGCTGCCTTACCGCTAAGGCGGTACGGCCCAGTGGGTCCACAGACCCTTCGTAACAATTCCACTCCTAGTGGGAGTTTAGGTGGCGCTATCTACAGGGGGAAGGGGGGTTCAATGATATATACAGCAGGGGGGGGGCTCCTGGCTACAGGGGGGGTTGCACTATTTACAGCGGGGATGTTAAAATGTCGGGGGCTCCCTCTAGATGGGGAATCTGCGGCCAGAGCACTGACCGCGGATTCCGCTCCTAGAGGGAGCGGTGGTGGTGCTATCTACAGGGGTTTTTGCGGGGGTTGTTTGTGGCGCTATATAAAGTGGGGGTGTATTCCGGGGCTCTTAAAGCTCCGGCAGACATAAGAGTGCAGCGCTGCTTACACTGTGGCAGCACTGCACTCATTAAACCCCATTCCAGGCTGCCAACGTTTATACACGTGCCCACTGCACGGGGCATCAGCAGTTGGAACGTATATAGCCGTATGGCAGTGGTGAAGGGGTTAACCAAATTCAAGCAAAGGTAAGCAATGTTACATCTGTAATACCTAGTTGTCAATTTATTCTTACAGTAACTGGAGGAATAACAAAGGAATTACACAACACAAAGCTCTAAGAACAAATGCACCAGAATTGTTATTTCATGGAGAAAACAAGTATTTACCTATACAGACTTATCAGGAGAGATGACAAGTCCTTAAGAAAACCCTGTTGTCCATCTCCTTGTTTGTACGCTACGCCTCTAGTTGTGCAGCTGAGAATAAATTATCCAAATTTTGCTCAACTCTAGTTGTGTAACTTTTTCCTACTCCAATAGAATAATTGTGGAGCAGCTCTTTCCCCATACACTTCTATTAAGAACCAAGTTGTGCGTCTATTCCATGTTGCATGAAAGAAAATACTAGTAAAAACACTCCTATGAATAGTCATTTATACAACGGTTATATATGCAGAGTGTACTATCCAATGTTTAGATACATGGTTCCTTATACATCCATATTTGTCTGCTTGCAATACAAACGTCATATGCAAAATGGGACCAATTTTATGGGAAGCCGCTATATGTATATTTGTTTTTGGAGTGTGGGGGAACCGTGAATGTGCATGCCATCTGTGCAATAGTGGAATAGATCCATAGGATGGCAAGCGATCACCTATTCCTCTGCAGATAAAATTAAAGCAATCTCTGTCCTTGAAAAAGATAAATGGGTAAGGTTTAATTTTAGACCATAGTCTGTTACTCACAGTGAATTGAGGGCTAGGCTCTACATGGCCCGTTTTATAGAAAAATGGGCACTGGCAATAAGCAGAGTGTGCCCCCTATTCACCATTTTAGACAGTTATTCTTATAACTTAAAAAGCTGTATATATATAAAATAAAACCACCATACAATACCTAAATAATATCTCCTTACAGTAATCAAACAATCCTACCGTACAGCACCCACATAACCCTGCCATATAGTGCCCACACACTACAGCCATTAAATTTTTTTTAAATGATGCCATACCAATGCCTAAATAATAGTCACATACAATAAACACATGATACTGCATGTACGACGCTCATAATACTATCGTATAGATCGGAGCAGAGCAGGAGATAGACAGGACTGTGTGGCTGTGATTTGACATACTCTTTTATGTCTGGCGTACCGTTCGGGTGTAAATGAGTGATCTGCCTGACTACTGGAACTGACAACTTTTTGAGATAGCAAAAATGTCTGATCTCAATATATCAACTGTATTTTAGAAAAAAAAAGTTTAGTAACAAGAAAAAGTCTTTCCCCTGGGAACATATCAGTAAAATTTGATATGACTGAGCAGGTTATTTTTTTATTATTTCACCATACTCAGTAGAAATCTGGATGCTGAGATCTTTGTGTTTGAGTTTTGATTAGTTTTAGATACGGATCAGAATCTTGACTATAACTGTAGGCGTGAACACAGTTATAGCTGGAATAAATCTGACAATATTCACCCTCTGATAGTTTCCTTTGTGCTGGCAAGACAAGTTTTGTTCACGGGCAGACTATTCAAAAGCAGAGTCTTGACAGTTAATTATGCGTATTGCTTAGAAATTGTCACTTCTATTTGGGCCTAGCTTGTTCCTTTTGATTTTGATTTTTTTCTAGCTTGTTCCTTCAGAGCCAGTTTTAACATCTGTTAGTCAAAACTCAGCTGTCATTGTATCAGATATTCAGAAAAAACAGCGAGTGGATGGCTTGGAGGGATGGGGATGAATATTCCACTGTGTTTTATTAAGGATGACCAATGTGCGGCCTGTTAGAACTAGTTTAAAGGGAACCTGTTATTAGATTTTAGGGCACTTAACCACCAGCATGTTGTTATACTTCTGGAATTTAACATCCTAAACATGCCCCTCTCAAAACTGTCCGTTTTAGCATTTTGTCTAAAAAGAAGCTATAATACAGCATGCGCTGTATGTAAATTAACAGAGAAGAGTCTTGAGAGGAGTCCCAACGGCATCCTGCACATGCTCAGTGCTCAGATCAAGCTGAGGCCGGTACACCTGGACTCATCTCAGGACTCTTTTCTGGTAATTTACATACAGTGCACCCTGTATTATAACTTATTTTAAGACAACAGTTTTGAGAGGGGGATGTTTAGCACGCTAAACCCCTGCAATATGACAACATATTTGTAGTTTATTGCCTAAAATCCATTGAGAGGTTGCCTTTAAATGAACAGCGAAGGTGTCTGATGGAACACAGCATGAGCTCACGGCTGGGAATATCTCTCAGTTACTTGGGTTTCTGATCAGTGGTCTTCCCTAAACGCCTCATATGAATGACAGAGCAAGCACTGTACTATTCACAAATACCTAACTGTTGAACATGCACAATAATTGGGAATTTATGGCTTTTAATCAGACACTGGCGCAGCTGGTAGCGTTTTCTGTATGACTAGACAAGAACAAGGTCTATATGAAAACAGTTTGGACTATTTTTTAAAGGAACTGATTATACTTGTGGATATCCAACTGGTAGGGGGACTTTAGGACAATGCTTCCTCGGAAAAAATATGCAAAACAGCACACCTACAGAAGGAAGAAAACCTTTAGTGACATCTATAGGTAGCTATCCTGTAAGTTAATGTCCGGCCCTTTAAAAAACCTTGAAACATGACTTGAAATATCAGTCAAACCAGAGACATTCATTTGTAGACAGCAGTGTCTCTTCTGTATATATTAGGGATCTGGTTGGCTGTGTGAGATGCTATGTATACCACCTCTCGGAAGGCACTGATTTTCTTTGCGGGGTTCAGGTGGTAAGGAGCTGTTTTCTGAATGCTCTCTGTCTCTTTTTGAGCAACTCTAAATGTATCAAAGCCATTATATTATGTTTTCACTAAACTTTTGAGCCTGAACACCGGCCTAGATTATTGGGAAAACAAAAGGAACACTAGCCTAGAGACGTATACCACCCAGTTCCTAACCAGCCAATCAGTTTGAAGAAGATTTCCACCTAAATTAGTTTTGACTGAAATATGCTTAGCACAGTATGGCAGCAAGAATCATGGTTTTCAGAAGTTGGCCATTTCCCATATACCCTATTAGGCCAGAGTGGAAAGCCAATGTAAGGAGCGTCTCCCCCTAATAGTGTATTTTCAGTACCAGGATTTTCCATCCAACTGATGCATAATCAAGTAATTATATCACAACATTCCATGAAATGCTGATTCATTAATGGATTCATGTAGATGCGGAAATGAGATGAAAAATCCAGCTGAGATGCTATTTACAGTGAATTCATTAAATTGATTTCAAAATATATACATGGAAAATGCAGATGTTGTTCACAGTTAGAGTACTGAAGTGACTCATTGTTTATGGCGGCATTATAAGATTATAATCTTAGAAGTAAACCAGGGGTTCAGGATAAACCATAGAAAGGCTGTACAATAAGAACTAACTTACTGTATATAGCGCTGACATAATCCATAAAGCTGTACACAGATTGTAATTGTGCTTAATTTATCATAGTAGTGCATTCTGGATGATAAATTTGGCAAATCTTGCTAGACATGTAGAGATATTAGAAACTTTTTCTTATAGAAACTCCTGGATGGCTTAGTTTACGTTCGTTTTTTTGTGCCAACATTTTGGTGCAATTTTGGTGCAATTTTGGTGCATGACGTCATATTTTAGGAACTCCCATTCCAGCTAAACCACTCCTTTTCGAGGGAGGCACAAAAGTGTGTCTAAACCAGTTTATAAATGTGGCGCTTAGCATTTATGCCAGAATTATGGCTCTATAGTATGGAGCCGCAGGTACTCCGTGTGCCTCAGTACAGCCTTCATATACACGGCTATGGGTAGCAAGTCCTTTATGAAAGCTGATAAAGTGGCTGTCTCATAAAGACAACGCCTGCCTATATTTCCTATTAGGACATATGGAAGTCATAAAGAACCCCCATCTATAAGACAGAATCGAGCAAATGTCTGGTTGACTGCAGCTATCCCCATCTGAATCAGCTGTTTGCTAGGGCTGTCGGGAGCTGATCGCCACGATGGCTCACATATATATATATATATATATATATATATATATATATAAAAAACACACAATGGAAATGGTGCGGCACAGTTCCTATTGTATTCAAAACCATAGAATTATGGAAAAAATGCATGTAGAAACATGATTTCTTGTTGTTGTAGTATTTGAGGTGTGGTAATGTTGTGGCTTTCTGCCACATCATTGAGACAGTGTGTGAGTATATCTTTAAGGGGTTGTCTGGGGTGATACAACCCCTTAAAGGTATATTCACACGCTGTCAATGGTGTGTCAGAAAGCTGAAACATTACCTCATCTCAAATACTAAAACATAAAAAACTCATGTTTTTACATGCATTTTTTCCAGAATTTCATGGTTTTGCTTACAATAGGAACTGTGCCGCACCATTCCCATTGCGTGTTATACCCTGGTGGTGGCCGTAATAGTTTCCCAGAAGAAACAATTCAATTACATTTTTCAACTTCATACATTTTTTTCTATTACAGGAATATGGGGTATCGCTCTTTCAAGATATTTCAATCTTAACAATCTGTTCAATGTTAATAAATTATTGACTACAGAGAAATTGTCAATTGCTAACTAACAAAAAAAACTAATAAAAATGCATCTGTACCATCCCGTGAAGATTTCTGAGGGAGATAGTTATAACCTTTGAAATTGTAATTGCTCAGATATAAAAGTAGGTCACTGTCAGCATCATACTGACTTTTATGTCTCAACGCTACTCTCTTCCTGATAATATTTTTTCATTATATTCATATTGTGTTGTTCATAGTTTCAAGCTTATACTTCTGCAAATGGAAAAACATCAAAAATAGAGCCGAAATACAAAATTAATGATCTGCAAAACTGAACATTTTATAACACATCTATCATATATATATTACTGTGTATGGACAGAACATCCAAAATTGTGGATATATGCAGAAAAATTATCATATGTAATCTCGATATGTTGCAGATTTGTATTTGTTTCTTTTGCATCGAAGATATGTATAGGACTGTATGGTGCTCTTTGGCAGCACTATATGAACGCACTGCGGCTGGCACTTTTTTAAAGGTCTTTTTGGGTGGGGAGAGACAATGGCTCTCAATGATATAGGGGGACTGATTATGATTTTCAATGTTATGGGGGCAGTAACTGTGGCTGTGCGTATATATATGTCCATGAACCTATCTTTGGCAAGATCCTGAGCACACATCACTACACTCAAATAATACCCCCACACAGTGCTCAAATAATATTAATACATAATTTCAGTGGTTAGCAATGTTGCCTCACAGAAATGGGATCCTGGATTTAAATCCAACCAAGGGCAATATCTGCATGGAGTTTGTAGGCTTCCTATGAAATTGAACCTAGTGTGCGTGTGTATGAGATAGGAAAATTAGAGGGTGAGCCCCATTGGGGACAGTGACAGATGTGACAGCGATGCAGAATGTGTTTGCGCTATATAAACAATGGGGGAAAAAAACTATAAATGTAAGTTTATATACTTGGAAAGGGAAATGCATGCCAACAATACTTACTAAGTGAAAAACATTTGGTTAAACTGACATGGAAAAGGATTTAGAAATATTAGTTGACAGCTGTAGCAGCCAGTGTCAGGCACCTGCTGCCAATGCAAATAAGATCATGGGTTGCATCAAAAGGGGCATAGATGCACATTTCGAGAGCGTAGTTAGACCACTTGGAATATTGTGTACAGTTTTTGGCGCCAGTGTACAAGAAAAACATAGAAGATCTTAAGCGGGTTCAAAGGCAGGCAACTAAAGTTATATAAAGTTAGAATGGGTTGACTACAGCACCCAGAAATATTATCAAAATTAGGATTAACTCGTTTTCGAAAAAAGACAGCTAAGCGGTGACTTAATAACTATGTATAAAAAGATCAAATGTTGATATAGACATCTGTCTCATGATCTATTTATACCCAGGACTTTAACTATAACAAGGGGGCATCCTCTACGTATAGATGAATCACAAACATAGAAGGGGATTCTTTACTGTAAGAGCAGGGAGAACTCTCTGCCGGACAAAGTTGTTTCAGTAGATTCACCGAAAGAGTGTAAAAGGTGTCTGGATGTCTTTCTTGAGTGTAATAATATTACAAATTATGTTAGAGTTACTAGGTTACTGGAGATGTTTCCTTGATTCAGGGATTTATTCTTATACTCACTTGACTATATTTGTAGCTCACTTGACTATTATGAAGAGTGCTCCGTTCATGTGTTTAGAAAAACTGAGTCACAGAATCTTACATAGGATAAATAATGTTCATAATATTCACCCTAAAATTTTATTCAATGTCGCTTTAGAAATTTGAAGTAGAAAACTATGTAGTAAGCCCCCAGACAGAATCTTCTTTTCTTACTTTGGCTGTTTGGCTGCACCAAGGTGAGATGGCAGGCCTTCATTATGTCAAGGCCCCTGATTGTAGTACCTCCTATACTACCCAGAGGGTGAAGTGACAACCCATAGAATGCCCACTCCACAAATCCTGATCACTATCTATCTATCTATCTATCTATCTATCTATCTATCTATCTATCTATCTATCTATCTATCTATCTATCTATCTATCTATCTATCTATCTATCTATCTATCTATCTATCTATCTAGTGTTCAGACGAGAATATGGTATATTTTATGGCTGTCCTATTAAAAATGTCATATATAGGGACTACAGACTCACCGTATTTATAAGTTTAGGTCTGCCATTACCAAGTTACCAGCACAGGTGAATATTGTCCATTCTTGTATCTATAGTGTTATTGAGCTGCGTTACCATCAAACTTTTACTACATGCCCTAAACTCTACCTATGTGACCATGCTTGCTAGTTACCACTGGTCCAGATTGGGCATTGAGTAAAATTATGAGCTCAACAAAAACCTCATTACACATAAGTATCAGGAAGCTCAGTAAGTGCTATGGAGAAAGGAAACCGCTGAAGGATTAAACTTGACTTGTGTGTCTATCCACTGACCTACTAAAAATGAAGTCTGTTTGTCACCATTTTTAGCTGGCTGTCCATTTTATTAGTCATACAAGCTCTTATATAAGAGCTTGTATAAAGATATTTTTTTTATTATTTTTATTATTATTATTATACTATTATTGCTATTATTGAAGAGGCAATGTAGACCATTTCCGCTCCTAAGGCCCATAGTGTTTTCTCAGAATATCCTGTTTTCTTTTCTGTTCTCATGAGTTCATTGGCTCTGTCTATGTAGTTAATCCTCTTTTTTCTTCATTAAATCTTATAAAAATAATAGTATTGTTTAAAGAATTCCCTTGGTTTACTGGATGAGGTATTGTAAAATTTATATTACCTCATTTAAATCATTTCAAATTCCAGTTAATTCCAAGGATTATAAATTTATCATGGTTTTCAAGCTCTCTTACAATTCCTTTAATAGTTTTGACTACATACTGTTTATAGTGTATCATGGTAGAAACCACACGCATACATAAAAGTGGTATGTGGTTAAACTCCAGCCCTTTTTTTTCCATTTGCAGTGGTCGTACACTAACCTGGGGGGAAGGTGAATTGCGCCAACATTAACGGTAGTCCTCCCTGTGTAGCCCTCCCTGTGTAGCCCTCTCTGCTTTATAGTATTAGAAGAAAGTTCTGTAGACTATACATGTTTATCTAGAAATATGGGCATTATAAAATAGTTGTTTTACCGATAAAATAGAATGGCAGCTATCTAATGTGGTGAACTAATATTAACTATTATTTTCTGACCAAAAGTT
The DNA here is from genome assembly GCF_050947455.1 of Rhinoderma darwinii. NCBI lineage: Eukaryota > Metazoa > Chordata > Amphibia > Anura > Rhinodermatidae > Rhinoderma > Rhinoderma darwinii. Next base: position 582,445,663 of record NC_134687.1, on the reverse strand, counting down.
GGCATGTATTGTTGTGTATTAGAGATTGTGTCTTAGAGTCCTCACTAGTTTTTTCTTACTTGACACCTGAATATTGATCTAACTGTTATATTTTTTAGGTCCAAGCTGCAATCATGTCACAGTCTTTAAAAAGTATGGAATGTATTATATTGTAAATCCGCCTTCGCCCGAAAAATAAATAAATGACTATGTTGTGGTGACCAGGTACTTAACTTGAAGCTCCTGGGCCCCAATCTGAAACCTGTAGTAGGGCCCCTTACCTACCATGTGCCATTTAAAATACTGGTGTTTTATGTGGCAGAGGGGCATTTGGCCCCTTCAGGTACCAGGGCATGCTGTGGCTGCTAACTCTGCACCCCCTAGATCTACACCCTTGGTGGTAATAATAAACAATTGTACTAAATCATTCATAATGTACTGGTGTAAATGATACATGTATGATTTAAGAAAGAGAAGTTTAACTTTGTGTGAAGTATTAAATGTGCTTATCTACACTTGACAAGGACAGGGATGGTGGGGAAATTGAAGACGGACTTGATTTAAGTAAACGTGTCGTGATCAATGTAGAGGAAAGAAAAACAAGCAATGCATTTTTAGAACAATCACACAATTTCGGAGGGAGTGAGGCAAACCTTGTTATTTTTATATCACTGCAAATCACAGAACATTCATGAGACAATAGAAAATACCAGAACGTAATTCTGTAAAAGCCAAAATATCATGGCTTTTATACTAAGCTGTAAAATATTGTCCTCCATGTTTTATTGCCTTTATATTTTAAAAGTTTATGAGACAATATCTGCACCCAGTATCTGGGTTTGTTAGTTTTGAAATAGCGCTACCATTTATTTGAAGCACTGGAGCAAACATCTATGTGCAAAGCAGATGGAGCCAGGTCAAAAAGTTGGAAGCCACTTTCGGAAGATACTTTCTGATGACAACATGATGTAGATGTCAACTTCAGCTGTCTTATCCTTGAAGCAGACATATGGTGGCTCTAATCAAGTGTGGTTCATTTGGCTTTTCCCTTCTTGGTTCTTATTCCAGTAGGAGTAAATTGCATGACAGAAGAGTAACTGGGGAGATTTTTTTTTGTTTTATGGTAGTGCGCCTGTCATGTGACTGTTCCAAGATGCATAAAGGTCATACAACCGGTAGTGCAGAGTATAGGTTTGCTATGACGTGGGTCATGGTTGCACTTCTGGATGCAATTGCTAAATATGCCACACATCCTTAAAGGGGTTTTGCCAACATAGACATTTATCACCTGTACACAGCATCTCCATGAGTCCCATAGACTTTGAATAGAGTGGAAGGGGCATGCTCTACCGGCTTTCCATTCAAAGTTCTCCTCACTGTGGTTGTGCAGTGGGGAGGAACGGGTATTCATTACCCCTGTTCTAGTTGTCGTGGGGACCCAGCAATCAAATATGTATCACCTATCCTGTGGATAGATGATAAATGTCTATATTAGCACAACTCCTGTAAGGTGCCCATACACAATAAATGAAAGTAAGCCGAAACGCCCACGCTGCAACTTGTTGCCCTTTCCATATTGAAAACACAAGCATGCTCGGCGGTATTTGGAAATGGGTTTTCTAAACCAGATAACCTCTTTAACTATAAGTTTCTAGTCTCCCAACGAGTTCATATAATATAAAGAATATTCAGAACATAAAGTACTACAAACACAGTTGACCTTCTTTCAGAACTGAAAAAATTTAGTGTTACAGAATAGCTAGAAACAGTCAATATGATGCCTAAAAAACAATTTACATCAACAATTGACATTCCTCCAGCTCTTATACGATCACAACTTTCTATGGTATGTCAAATGTGAATAGGACGATTTTCTCCTACCCAGAGAGGTGAACCTTTCCTATTTCAACAAAGAGAAGATTTCTCTCTTAAAAATATATTCTATAATTATTATTATTATTTTTTTCAAAATTCTTATTTCACATGTTATACCATATAAAATACGGTACTAAAAAAACGGATGAGCTACTCAGTACTGCCATAGCATATATATCAAAAAATGTATTAAGTCTAACAATACCCAACCCCCCTCCACGGTCAAGAGGATTAAAAAGAAAAAAAAACAACAAATCCCTTTAACACAACTACCCAGACATGAGAGGTACATTTTACCATTTTGCGAGGTACATTTTACCATTTTGCGAGGTACATTTTACCATTTTGCGAGGTACATTTTACCATTTTGCGAGGTACATTTTACCATTTTGCGAGGTACATTTTACCATTTTGCGAGGTACATTTTACCATTTCCCCCACGTGTTATCCCACTTCTTCATCTTCCCCTTATGCCTATATTGGATGCGTTCATACCCTTTACATTTATTGCTCAGGTTCATCCATTCCTTAATTTTAGGAGGATCCGGCGATATAAACTTTCTAATAATAATCAATCTGGCAAAAATAATAACCTTTCTATCACAACATTTAGCTTATTAGAGCCTTCCATATGTTCTGTATACCCCAATATTGCATACAGTGATGCTTATGTTACTACTATACCTAATAATCTGATATATATTTCTCCAATATGGTATGATTTTTTGGGCAGCTCCAAACAGTATGCAGTAAATCTGCCTTACCATAGGAGCACCTGTTACATACTTGATTAACTCTGAGGCCCATCTTTTGTGGGAGATCTGGGGTATAATACAGTCTATATACTAAATTAACTTGTCCATCTGTGATTACTATTAAGTGAGACTATTTTTATATTCTGATATATATTTTCCCACATTTTCTTATCCAAACATTCAATGTCCCTTTCCCACTTTCGTGCACCCGTATGTGTTCATTTATTCGTAACTTCTCCAACTAGGAGCCTTTAAATTAGTGATGGTGCTTTTCTGGATTTACTGAATTTACTCATTAACTCCAACTCCCTGTGATCAGTGATTTTAAATAGGTGTTTATTACCTTAATTTTGTATTGCCTGAGATAGTTGAAAGTATATAAAATTTAATTTCTTACTCACACCATATTTATTTTGAATCTCAGAGAAAAAAAAAAATTGTCCTTCCTGAAATAAGTGTCGTACCTTAGTTATCCCCTTTCTGACCCAAAATTCTGTGTCTAGCAATTTATTAACTTCACTCAAGTGACCATTTTCCCATAAAGGAGTAAAGTTAAGTGCCCCATTTACCCCCAGAATACCCTTCCATGTTTTCCAAGTTTTAATAAGGAGCTTACTAATTGGCCATAATAAAAAAGATCCCCGTCGCAATTGATCCGTTTCCAGTAAATCAAAAATATTATAAATAGGGCCTCCAGCTTCAGCTAACATTCTCTTGAAAATACCAGATTCTGTTCACCCATATATAAAATACAGTTGAGCAGCGAGAAAGTACCCGAAGAAGTAGGGTAACAACATTCCCCCATGCCTGTCTGTTTTATATAGGAATTTTTGTTTAATGCGCACCCTTTTTCTTCCCCAATTTAATTAATCAAAGATTTAATTAACTTGAATAGATTCTCCTCGATCCACAGCAGACTAGGGGACAAGATATACAGAACCTGTGGTAGCAATATCATTTTAATCCACCCAATTTTATCGTTCTTTGATAAGGGGAGTTTCTCCCAAATACTTATTTTGGATCTAATCTTTGCTATGACTGGAATGTTATTCAATGCAGTATAGCTTTCTACATCCACTCGAACTTTAATCCCCAAATATTCAAAATTCTGGGATCTATCAAGAATATTTAACCCTTCCATCTGTTCCGGCATCTCCCCACCCAATGGTAAAAGCACGGACTTACTCCAATTGATCTCCAACCCTGACATATTCCCAAACTCTTCCAACTCTTTTATGACTCTAGGCACAGTTTGTTCTGTATTATTCAGGCACATCAAAATATCATCAGCATATAATAATATCTTATCCCTCTCTCTTTCACATCCAAACCCAGTTATTTGCTTATCATCTCTTATTAATGTTGCCAACGGTTCTATAAATAGAGTGAATAATATCGGGGAAAGAGGACATACTTGCCGAGTACCCCTAGTCAGTGGGAACATGTACGTCACATCTCCATCAACCTTTACCATTGCACTGGGAAAACCATACAACAATTTTACCGAATGGATAAATTCCACCCCAAATCTATCCAGAGGAATATCCACTCCACCCTGTCAAATGCTTTTGATGCATCCAAAGATAGGATGAAGCGGGTTTCCCCACTGGTCAAGTTGAACATTGGCAAATAATCTACTAAGATTAGTGTTTATGCCTCTATTTGGTATAAAACCGCATTGATCCGGATGGATTTTTGCCGCTATCACCTTTTTAGTGAGCATTTTTGTAAGAATTTTAATATCCGTATTTAATAAAGGTATGGGTCTGTAAGACTCTACCTCATTGGGGTTCTTGTTCTTTATTAATATTAAGGTGATCACAGCTTCCATCATGGAGCCCGGCAATTTTCCCTTTTTTTACATTCATTGAAGACTTCCAACATCTTAGGCAATAAAACTTTATCATATTTCCTGTAGATCTTAAATGGAACCCCATCTGAGCCAGGAGACGTGTTCCCTGTAAATGATCTAAGTACCAACCTTAATTCTTCCAAGGAGAAAGACTCCTCCAATGATACCCTCTGAGTTTCCATAAGAAAAAGGAAATTTTATTTGTTCTAAAAATATATAAATACTGGCCTGATCCACCTCAATGGTAGAGGTATGGAATTGAGAGAAAAATAACTCCTAAATTCCTTCTTAACTTCTTCCTTATCCTATGACGTAGCTCCCCGACGTTGGTTTCGGACAATATCAGCGAGCAGTTTTTCAGGCCTGCCTGCTTAAGAAAAATATATTTGTCCCGCAAAAAAATATTTTTGCTGGGTCTTGCAAAAAAGATGATCATTGAATTTGTTTCTAGCTAATGCCAGGATATTTATAACTTTCTCTGTTGGGTTGTCCGAGAGCTTCTCCTCCCAGAATTTTATTTGCGATGATAATTCTGTCCCTCTTTGACCAAAGGATTTGTGTAAGTAAGCAATCTCTTCAATTAATACCCCTCTCAGAAAGGCTTTCAATGAGTCCCAGACATAATGAATGAGAGTTGAGTTCAGATTAATTTCACAAAAGTATAATATTTGTTGTTCAATCAGAGCATGTCTGTTGATAATGGACAACCAGCGGGGATTGATCTTAGGTAAGGCAGCACCATGGACTTTGTTCCCACCTATTTTCAAATCTAGCACCATAGGAGAATGGTCTGATACCCCTGAGGGTTCATAGACCATCCTACAAATTAGATCCAAACCCCCCCCCCCCTCATTCGCCAGAAGTCTATTCTAGACATTGAATTATATGTCTGTCTGAAACACGAAAATACTTTTTTGTTTTGATATTTTATTCTCCATACATCTTTAATACCTGTTTCCTTGCAAAATTTAGTCAATGGGGATTTTTATTGGTCCATATAGCTGCCACCCACAGATCAAACTCTCTCCCCCCGAGCGTCCAGAACACAATTAAATTCTCCATTTATAAAGATAGGACAGTTATTCCTCTGCTGAATAAAACCAAACAGATGATTTATTACATAAGGTGACTATGGTGGAGGGATATAGACAAATGGCAATAGACATTTAACCCCGTCTAGCCAACCATAAAGGAATATATATCTTCCTTCCTTATCGATAGCTGACGCAACTTTCTTGAAATCAATATTTTTATGCATCAAAACACTTATTCCTCTGGTGTATGTAGAATAAACTGAGTGGTACTCCTGGCCGGAGCATTTTTATTTTTTTTAACCAATCCTAGCCTCTTCCCTATCAAATGAGTTTAGTTGAGGGCAATTACTGACGGAAGATGTTTATTCACTAAATCAAAATACCATAAACTCCCTCTCTTGGCCGGTATACCCACCCCCTTTGCATCCAGCCATTCCGCCGCCTGTTCTGGGGAGGAAAAGAAGCTAGTGTGATCTTGGTAAATAACTCGCAATTTTGATGGAAAGAGTAATGCATAACTAATGTTGGCATGTGGCACTCTTTTTTTGACCTCCATGAAGCTTCGACTTTTTTGCTGCATAGCTTTGTAATAGTCCGAATAAATTGAGATTTTCATGTTGTCATATACTAAATTACGTTTGTCCCTTGCTCTCTTTAGAATAACTTCTCTGTCAAATGTGCACAGCAGTTTAACGAACAGTGGGCGTGGGGACATCCCTAGTTGGGGCTTATTCCCGGAACCCTATGTGCGTGTTCTACGCAATACTGCGGGGAGAGGTTCTCTTTGCTCACCAATTCCATGAGCCAGTACTGAGCAAATAGAGCAGGGCCCTCTTTTTCACAACCTTCTGGTAGACAAAGGATCCGAATAGTCCCCCTCCTTGACCTGTCCTCAATATCCGTGATTTTTTTACTCCTTGTTTTCTGCCATCACTCTGGGCAAGTTTCCTTTAGATCCATCTGACTCCTTTTCCAGCCTATCAATCCTTCCCTCTGATGCCTGTAGTCTGGTCATATCTTATTGAGATCTTCTTTGATCAATAGAATATCATTTGGCACACTTCTAATTTAAGTTGACAAATCCCCAATAGAATTGTTACCTTTATTTATTACGGCCAGAATATCTCTGGAGATGTCCTTGTCTGTTTCCTAATATTTATTGGTCTGCTCTACTTCCCTCTCCTCCATCTACAATACAGCTAGACTAGCTCCAGCATCTATGATGCCTGTTGGATCAAGCCTTGTTTTGTTATTCATGTTCCTCAGCCCCAGACACTACTCCTTTTTCCTCACTTTTAACCGCTTTCTATTGGAGCGGTGAAGTCGGCAAGACACACTGGTGGTCAGCAGCCCAGGCAGAGATCATCCGGCTGGGTCTGAGGCTGTCTACAGTGGCCGTGACTTAGCATGAAGGTAACCGTCGCAATGGTGGTCAGGGTACTCAGCATTTTCCTCCGGAGTTCACCCTGATAAGGTTGTGTGATGCGACAGCAGTTTGGCTCAGTACGCCTCACATGCTGATGTTAACATCAGGTCGGTGAAGGCGGGAGGACAGCGTGACACGTCACGTGTTGCTACGTCATGCCGTTACGCTCTGTCTAGCTTAAAAATATATTCAGTGTAACAAGTGTGTAATCGTGGTGTATCTAATAAATACCATGTCAAAAAGTAAAAGAAGTTCACAGAAAGTCAAGAAGAAACTAGCAGAACAATGGTATAGTTAGGGACCAATAAAAAATAGAAAAATTGAGAAAGTTTAATGTAAGCTCAACGTGTATAGATGCTGGCTTTAGGTGTGCCGTGTCCTCGGGTGCAATAGACAGACAATGGGCCGCATCGGCAACAGCAGGAGAATCAAAAGAAAAATGATAGTAAGTCAGGCTATGCGTAAGGACCATAATGTTACACAAGTCTGAAACATGTAAGCCATTCTAACCATTGCTTCTTCCTTATTGGATGTGTATTTTTAATTTATCAATAAATTTCAATACCTCTGGAGTGCTGGATTACTACCACTTTTCTTTTGTATAGTCAGGGACCGCTTTGAAGTGTGTGCCACCTATGTGGTCACAGAGGACACATCACCTGACACTACTGAATGCGACACCACTGGTCCTGATGGCCTGAGACTTCAGAGCTTGCACCCCCAATACCACACACTGTGCCCAAACCTTATTGATTGGGCTGTTAATTTGGGGGCTGTATGATTGTATTATTTGGGCATTATATGGTACTGCACAGGGCTCACACCAAGCTAAGGTCAGCTCTGAGTATAATTAAGTGTTAGTAATTAGGTGTAATTAAGTAGAATTATGTTTTAAGAGTGAATATTACGTGTATAATATTGGCAAAAAAAAAGACAAATGCCTGTAACTGCAACATGGCAAAGCCTTGTGACAAATGATGCCTGAATTATTTACCAGCTAATGCTTTCCATTTTACTTCTCCTGTTCCAAAAAGCACGGCTTCTAGGCTGCTGATTCAGTCTGTCACCCAAACACTGGATGTGTGGACCCAGTATTTCTCTTTTTTTGTACTGACTTACGTAATTGCTATATGACAATGTTAATCGGCTTATAGATCCGAATAGATTGGCTATTGATGCATGTATTTTACACCAAAATTGGATCTCCTGTTTCCTTAAAAATCTAAAAATAAGCTGCACGTACCATGCTGAGTAAGTCCGCGCATCACTGGTCTGGTCCTGGCTGTCTGTAATCTTCAGTATTGAATGTTGCATCTATTTGTAGCTATTCAGTGTTTTCTTTCTTTCTTTAGATGCTATATATTATGGGCTCCTAACATCACTCATACTAGTTTTTATGCATAAGACATATGTACAATAGTGACCATCTGCTGTGGCTTTCTTCCAAGTTATGGACCTCATATGCGTGAATATAAAAATAGAAATAGAATTATAGTTTTCTGCTCTACTTTAATGGACATGTCATATATCTAGTCTGCCATCAGGGAACCTGTTACTAGCAGCTTTGCTGCCGCGTGTTCATTTTACTGGCCCGCTTCCCAGCTTTCGGGAGGCCTTGCTGTCTTTCTCCACCTGCTTGTCTGATGTCTGTGCTCATTGAGTGTGTGGATGTTGGAAGATCTTCTTGCTTGTCCACACGTGGACTATTTAAACTTACTATTCTCCCCTGGCTGCAGCCAGAATATGGACTCACGTATTCTCCATCATTTTAGAGTTATCGTTTGGCTTTTATTCATTAGTGCACCAACCTTGGCCTGATCGACCATCCTACTAGCCTAAGGCCCTTATCCAAACTGTCTCTTGACTACTTCTTGTGCCTTCTGCATCATACTTTGCACTCCACCTTCTGGTTCCAAACTCAGCTGCAGTCTCTCAACCTATGGGGCTGTTCTAAGGGCTGCAACCTGTGGGTCCCCTGCAACAATGTTATGGTGAATACCTGTGGACACACATCTCTGCACTGATCCTAGGTGGTACTAGGAAGACTACTTTCTTTCCACTCAGTATATGACAGAACCCTTCATTTACTGTGCAGCAATGTTAAACTTGAACCTCAACCCTCAAATTGAATCTTTAAGTTTTACAGATGTGTGTACCCTTATTTTTTTCTTGAATTGCATTAAATTATACCATTTGTCATGATACCAATTAGGTAGAATCTCGCGATATGCAGTAAAAAAAACCCTATACGTTAAATGTCAATGGTTTTAACATGGAATCTGTCAGAGGCATCCTGTATTAAATGTATGCGTTAAACGTATATGTTTTTTCTAAAAAGGTAAGTCTATGGGCGACGCCTCGCTGACACCTATGAATTTTATAATGGTCTTTTGTATTCCTTTTTATTCAGAGTTTGCAAATGTTGCTGTAACTGTACCGACATATAGGGTTTTATTTGGCATTATTTTGTATCTGCAGTTATTTTTCTGTATCACATAAGGTGAAACAACTGCTTAAACCCACCGCACTCAAGACTTATTGCAAGTATTAACATTTATTATACAGTCTTTCCTTCTGGAAATGAAATTGAATTGTGAAAATAAGCCATATAAAATCGAATAACTTTTTTTTATTGTGAATACATTTTAATTTATAAAACACATTGAATGTATTTGACCATATAACACAGTTTATAGTAACAGAAAGTCAACTGCCTGTCATATCCCAACTACGCAAAAGAAAGAGTTTGTAGCCAGACATATGTATAAAGAATAAATATTTTATTAACATATATTAACAAACAGTTAAAATAATTAATGAAAGGAAAAGACCCTAGTAAAAAGTTTGGGAGCAGTTACTGATGTATTTTATATTTAGGATGAGTAATAGCAATGCTGTCCACTAATCTAATCTCATAAAAGCTTTCATTATAAGAATACCCCTTAAAAAATAAACGAGTCAATTAGATATTGCATACAGTACGTTTAGCATTAAAGTGATCAGAGGAGGAGTTCATAATAAAGTGCTAGTGCAATTGGTTAGCAGAGATAGATAGCAGCAGCTTACCCATATTGAAGATAGTAGTGCTCAGTGTTCGCTCCAACACATTAGCCCCAACGCGCGTTTCGCTGTTAAGCTGCTTCCTCAGGGCGAGATGTATATACACATCTCCCCCTGAGGAAGCAACTTAACAGCGAAACGCGCGTTGGGGCTAATGTGTTGGAGCGAACACTGAGCACTACTATCTTCAATATGGGTAAGGCCTCATGCACACTTCCATCACCGTTTTAGCGGCCATTTTTTGATGGATCCGTGTGTCCGTTTTTGTTTCCGTGTGCACTCCGTTTCCGTTCCGTGTTTTCGTTTAAAAAACGGATGTGAACTTCACTTGAACCTGTCACATGTCCCAGGAAACACCCATAGAAAGGTTACAAGAAGTTTTTGGTGCTGTTTTCTTAGCTTTCAGAGCATAGAGAACAGTTTGAGATTACTCTGCTTGGCTTACTTTGGATTTACAGGTCGTAATTACGACCCGAAATAGCGGGCCCATAGACTTCTGTTAGCCACGGGTACCTTCCCGTTTTCTCACGGGAAGGTGCCGGAGCCGTTAAAAAGCTAGAACATGTTCTATTTTTTTATTTTACGGGCCGTGCTCCTATACTTTATAATGGGAGCACGGCTCGGAAAAACGACCGGCTGCCCGTGGCCTGACGTGCCCGGCCGTGCTCATCTCCTGAAATACTCTGTGCTGCCTTAAACTCTGTGGACAGGTCAGGATCCTGTTTCTTTTAAATGCTGCTGGGGAACCCGCTCGATCCACGATATAAGGCTGCGCTACAGTGCAGCATTTAAAAGAAACAGGATCCTGACCTGTCCACAGAGTTTAAGGCAGCACAGAGTATTTCAGGAGAGGAGCGTGTGATTGGCTGCATAGGCCGCGGCAGCCTGTGTTTGGCTGCAGAGGCGGTCACGTGACGAGCGTGACCGCCACTACAGCCTGTGATATGCTGCAGCGAGCGGTGACATGGATGAAACGTCATTGCTGGAGGCCGGACAGGAGGAATGTAAGTATGAACGTATTTATATATTTTTTTTATTACATTAAAATTGTATTTTCCGCGCGCCGAGCATGGTACTGTCAAGGTTGCTGAAAAAGGTTAGTGCAGCCCATTAACTCTACCAGCACCCTGGACAGTACCATGCTCGGCGCACGGAAATTACTTTTTCGTGAAATTCGGCGAACTAGCCGAACCGAACTTTTCATAAGTTCGCTCATCTCTACTAGAAATAATACAGAATACAACTGTGCAAGGTCTACGCTACCCTCTGACACACTTGAAACTGCGCAAAGTCTATACTGGTCAGAATTTTGGGATTGCAAAGCACATGTTATAAGACAGCAGGTCAATGCGAAAATAACATTACTGTGGGTGTGTAAAGTTTACCTACTGAGAATTACATACAATGGAACAAAAGAAAAGCATGCTCAGCTGGGCACTAGTTCCCTTCTGCCTTCTGCGTGTCAAAAGCTCCTTGGCAAGATCCTCCCACGCGGCGTCCTTTTTATAACGGTCGTGGTAGAATTCTGTGCGCGTATCCCACAGTTCTGGGTGATCCTGCACCAATGCTATCTTTCTTTCCACATCCATCTTCAGAACTGACTGGCTACTGTAGACTGTGAGTCTGTGAACTTTGTCCCACCCAGCCGTTGCTATGGCAACGGATCAGTCAAAAACAGACAGCACACGGAAGCCTTCAGTGTGCCATCCGTTTTTTTCACTGACCCATTGACTTCTATGGGCCACACGGTCACTGAATCACTGAGCAAAGTAGGACATGCTCTACTTTGCACGGAACGGAACAACGGATCCGTTTAAATAACGGAAGTGTGCATGGGGCCATTGCAATGAATGGGTTCAGGGTGCTATCAGTGACAAAAACGGATAGCACCCTGAAGGAAAAAACTGAAGTGTGCATGAGGCCTAAGCTGCTGCTATCTATCTCTGCTAACCAATTGCACTAGCACTTTATTATGAACTCCTCCTCTGATCACTTTAATGCTAAACGTACTGTATGCAATATCTAATTGACTCGTTTATTTTTGAAGGGGTATTCTTATAATGAAAGCTTTTATGAGATTAGATTAGTGGACAGCATTGCTATTACTCATCCTAAATATAAAATACATCAGTAACTGCTCCCAAACTTTTTACTAGGGTCTTTTCCTTTCGTTAATTATTTTAACTGTTTGTTAATATATGTTAATAAAATATTTATTCTTTAAACATATGTCTGGCTACAAACTCTTTCTTTTGCGTAGTTTATATATATTTTGGAGTTGCCTATTTGACAATTTATGGGGGGACTTTTCCTTTTTTGAATTGTACCTAGCCCTCAGTATTTATGCTATTGGAGTACATTTATTGATTATGCCTGTCATATCCATAGATTGTAGATATAAATAAAGGGATTTCTGGTTCTGTATATAAAAAAAAAAAGATTCATTGCGTAATGAAAAGGTATACAACTTTCTGGTTCAACTCACTGCATTTTTCAAGTTCTCTGCTTACTATAAGTGAATTGAAACATTGTTGTTTACATGGAGAGGCTGTAATTGTATTCTGATTACGTGAGGAGTTGTCTACTAGGGGTCAGGTGACCAAGACATGTTTTTATCTTGTAAACAAAAATGATTCCATTCACTGATTACAAGTAGAGTTCTAGAAAATTATGAAGATTTGAAAGAAAATATATCTTACAGTGAATTGGTTTGATTCTGATGAAAACAGAAAACCCTATTTTGGACACATATTTTTACATTTCTAGAGTTAAAAGGATTTGGGCAACCCATTTTTGGTAGAAGGGTCTCCCCAATAATAAGGTGATCAAAGGTTGTCCTGCTGCTAGAACTCCCAGCGATCAGCTATTAACTTTGGGGAAACCTGGCAACAAGTGTTCCTGTCCGCTGCAGCTCCACTGCAGGGGAATTTAAGCATTGCACAGTTCCTATAGAAATTAATAGGCTGTCGGGGTAATTCATGTACAGTATGTGCTCTTCCTCCAGAGCAAGGGATAATCTCTGTAGATGCTCTTCGCATTGGCTAATAGATGAGGAGCCTGAATAACGGAGCCCTTTCTACTAATTCAGAATTGTGTAATAGGGTATTTGAAAACAATTCATTTCAAATGGCTATTTGGTTTCTTAGAATCCTGCTCACTTTACCATTACAGACTGTCCTATTTTTACCTATGAGCCTAGTAAAAGATATCCATTAAAGAGTTAAACCAATAGCAGCAAGGCTCTGTTCACATCTGCCTCGACAAACAACTCAGTGCTAACCCGACAAATCCCATGGTAAGTCAATGGGGTCCGTCGGGTGCAGATGGTATCAGTTATGCAGCGGATCCAGCCTTGCATGGTGGCCTTCGTTATAAACACATGTCATGACTCAAGTATGAACAGAGCCTTAGTCCCACGAAACATCCCTTGTAATTGTTTCTAATGAATAGAGATATAATAAAGATGTTTTTAAACGGTAACAAAGTATGTAATTTTTATATGAGTATATTTTCTTTATGAAATTGCAAGTGTTGTAACTATAAAAAAAAGCTGTGAACTCCTCCCGCAATAAAATAATATCCATTCATGCCGTGACATTTATGACAGATCCCTTATGTAACGGATCCCATTGACTTGTAATAGGTCTTTTTGGTTTCCCCCTTTTTACAATAACAAATAGCACAGAAGACTACTCTATTCTATCCATCCAAAAAACAATAGAAGTTTGACTCTAACGGTAGTGTGAACAGAGCCTAATCTATATGAGAACTACCCTTAACCCCTTCATGCCAAATAATGAGGTTTTTATTTATATATTTCACAGTGTGTGGACTGTGTAGCAACTATGATAGTTCAGAGCCAAGAGACTGAATGATGCAGCCAGGGGCGTAACTAGGAAAGACTGGGCCCCATAGCAAACTTTTGCCTATGGCCCCCCCCTCCCCTGGGTGCCACACAACCCCCCCTTGTAGATAGTGCCTCCCTGTGGATTATGCCACACTGCGCCCCCCTGTAGATAGCACCATACAGCCACCCTGTAGATAGCGCCATACAGCCCCCCTGTAGATACCGCCATACAGCCCCCTCCCTGTATATAGCACCATACAGCTCCCCTGTAGATAGCGTCATACAGTCCCCCTGTAGATAGCACCATACAGCCCCCTCCCTGTATATAGCACCATACAGCCCCCCTGTAGATAGCGCCATACAGCCCCCCTGTAGATAGTGTCATACAGCCCCCCTGTAGATGGCACCATATAGCCCCCTCCCCATATATAGCGCCATACAGACCCCTCTGTAGATAGCATCATACAGTCCCCCTGTAGATAGCGCCATACAGCCCCCTATCTGTATCTAGCACCATACAGCCCCCCTTGTATATAGCTCCATACAACCCCCAGTAGATAGCTCCATACAGCCCCCTCCCTGTATATAGCACCATACAGCCCCTCTGTATATAGCACTACACAGCTCCCCCTGTATATAGCACCATACAGCCCCCTGAATATAGCACCATACAGCCCCCTGTAGATCGCACCATACAGCCCCCTGTATATAGCGCCATACAGCCCCCTGTAGATAGCATCATACAGCCCCCTGTAAATAGCGCCATATAACCCCCCTGTAGATAACGCCATACAGCCCCCTGTATATAGCACCATACAGCCCCTGTATATAGCACCATACAGCCCCCTGTATATAGCACCATACAGCCCCCTGTATATAGCGCCATACAGCCCTCCTATACATAGCACCATACAGCCCCCTGTATATGTCACCATACGGCACCCCTGTATATAGCGCCATACAGCCCCCCTGTATATAGCGCCATACCCCCCCCCTGTAGATAGCGCCATACAGCCGCCTCCCTGTATATAGTGCCATACAGCCCACAGTATATAGCACCATACAGCCCCCTGTATATAGCACCATACAGCCCCCCCTGTAGATAACGCCATACAGCCCCAAACCCCCCCCCCAAAAAAACGGCCTGTACCCTATGGTTTGTCCCACAAATGACATGTATCTCCTATCCACAGGACAGGGGATACATGTGTGATCGCTGGGACCCCCCAGCGATACGGAGACCTGGGGACCGAAAGTCCCCCGAAGTTCTCCATGAAAAATCTTGGAGCACAAGCGCGACCGGTGCTCTATTCATTTCTACAGAGCAGCCGGCACAGACCCCGGAAATCCGAGGTTTCTCATGGAGAACTTCGGGGGACTTTTGGTCCCCCGTTCTCTTTATCCCTGGGGGTGTAATATGACTTTAAGGACAATAATTACTGACACCGGGATTATATTCGTTTTGTCTTTACTGAACATGCAGAAAATATGACAACAGTGAAAACTTGAGCTCTAGGCAAAATATAACTGGTGCTCGGTAAACAATACAGTCTCTGCTTTTTATCCGGCACTTCAATATAACACAGTCTCTTATAATCCGTAATGATTAAAATATGTTCTCTTTATCTTGTGCCTTAGGATAATAAAGTCTCTTAGCTTCCAGGTTTAGTGTAATGTGATCTTTGAGGTCCGGCAATGTAATACAATGCACTCTCTGATGATCCGGCACTTAATGCTCTATGTTACCTTATGCTCAAAAATGGCGTCTTCAGCTTCTTGCTCTAAACACTCTCTTCTTAACTTCAGCCGGATCTCCTTAACTTGGAACTCCAGTAAATGCGTGTCTGATACTTCACATTACTTATGCTCTGCTGCTGGCCAGAATGCTCTTTATCTTTTACAGTTATCTGAGTCACAATGTCTTCCTTACTTGCTACAGCTCTCTCAGTCCAGTCTCTGTCTCTTCCTGTCCAGCGCTTCTCAGACCTCTCCCCCGACACTTCCTTACTAGACCTCTCTTGTATATCACTCCACACACTAAACACTGTCGATGTACTAACCTCACAGCGCCCTCTAGTGGCCGGCCACAACCTCCCATTTCTCAATGCCATACAATCCTTTTGCTGGGTTACATCTTTTCCCCCAGGTTTATCAGTTGCCGTCCCGGCAACTTGCTGTGGCGTCACAAATCCTTCAAACCTAGAAGGAAGTCTTCCAAAATTGGATCGCTGAGAATGACGTACCTGTGACAACTCTTCTTCCACAGGAGTAACATTCTCTTCTTGTACTTCACTGGTACTTTCTTGTCTCTCTGGTACTTGAACCGGCGGACTCCACCAACCTTCATCTATGGGAACGGGTGTTGCAACAGGAGGATCTCTAGTGTTTGCTTCTGGTTCACGACTTATAAATGTGCAGGGTCTCAGCATATTTCTGTGTACGGTTTTCAAAGGGCCACTACTACCCTCCGGCTTGATCACAAATACAGGAATATATGGATTGGGCTGACGCACCACCTCATACGCCAAGGTTTCCCACTTCCATTGCAGCTTTCCTGCTCTTCTTGCACCCTGATTTCGCACGATTACTCTATCACCCACTTGCAAAGGTAGTTCCTTCAATTTCTGATTTACTGTAAGATCATGAGGCCCCAGTCTCCGCGCCACTAAATTATACATTTCTTGTACCTTGCGTCGATGACCCCACATCCAGGTCTGCGGAATCCACTCTTCTTGTTCTTCCGGGATAGGCATCATTAAATTTAGGGGACATCGTCCATTTCTTCCGAACATTAACAGAAAAGGAGAATATCCAGTAGTGGCATGTACAGTGTTATTATAGATCCAGATTAATTCTGCAATGTAGTCAGGCCATCTCTCTTTTTTTTGTTTTTCCAGTGTTCGCAACAACTGCAATATGGTCCGATTCATCCTTTCACAGGCCCCGTTCCCTTGAGGGTGATACGGGGTCGTGCGGGTCTTTTTAATCTGGTACAATCTGCATAATTCTTCTATTACTCGCCCCTCAAAACAAGCTCCTTGATCAGAGTGAAGCTGTGAAGGACATCCATAGGGTAAGATGAAATGAGTCCACAATCCCTGTGCCGCAGATTCAGCCGTTTGATCTCTGGTAGGTACGGCCACTGTGAATTTGGTGAAGTGGTCTATCACAACCAATAAATATCTGTACCCTTGTAAAGACTCATCTACTGTCAAATAGTCCATCATGACCAACTGTAATGGATAATGCGTCTGTATATGGCCCACCGGAGCTTGTTGTTCAGCCGCTCTGGCCAGGGTGCAATTTCTACAGTTCTGACACACTTTCTGTGCCACTGCAAACAGCAGAGGATGATAGTAGAATTGTTGCAACCAACGGAAAGTCTTTTCAGGACCATAATGCCCCTTTTTCTCATGCATCCACTTAACCGTACTTTCTAACTCTCGCTCCGGCAACACAGCTTGCCAGACGGGTCCTTCCATGGTCGGTAGGAATACTCGGCGGTACAATATCCCTTGTTTTACTGCCAATCTATCTCGTTGGCGATATATTCTCTGTCCCACTCCAGACAATCGCAATCGCTCTCGTTGATTGGGTCGGTATCCCTCTAGCACCCATCTTCTTACAGTCCGAATTTGAATATCTTGCAACTGCTGTTTCTTCCATTCTTCAGCAGTCCATTGATCGATGGTTTCTCTTATGGGCTCCACAGTATGCACCGGAGCACTTTGAATATTCTCACCTGGCATCTGATCATGTACTTCATTGGCAAGGAAATTAGGAGTCTCTGTTTCCTCTAACTCCTCTTCAGTCAGTCCTTCAGGCAAATCTACTGGATTACGGGACAGGGCATCTGCATTCCCATTAGCTCGTCCTGGGCGGTACTTTACAGTAAATTTAAATTTGCTAAGTCGCGCTCGCCAACGTTGCTCCATAGCACCCAATTTAGCCGAGTCTAAATGAACCAATGGATTATTGTCAGTCCATAACACACACTCTGCGCCCAGCAAGATATCTGCAAATCGCTCGGTAACCGCCCATACGACTGCCAAAAGTTCCAACCGGAATGAGCTATAGTTGTCCGGATTCTTTTCCCCATCTCTCAGCGTCCGACTGGCATAAGCAATGACACGTTCCCGTCCATTCTGCACTTGAGAAAGAACAGCTCCTAATCCTTTTAAACTTCCATCGGTACACAAAACAAATGGTAGAGAGTAATCTGCATACGCCAAGACAGGAGCACCAGTTAGTCGTCTTTTTAACTCTTGGAAGGCTTGTTCAGCCTCTATTCCCCAAGTGATACTTCTCTTATGATCGACTCCCGGTTTGGTTCCGTTCAGTAACACATATAGGGGAGCAGCCACCTTAGCAAAATTCTGTATGAACCGTCTGTAATATCCAATCAGTCCTAGGAAACTTCTAAGCTCTGTTACTGTCTTTGGTACCGGCCATTGTTGCACGGCTCGTACTTTGGCATCCATTGGTTGTACACCATCTCTAGTAACCACGTGTCCCAGGTACTCAATTCTTTCTTTAAACAAGTGACATTTGCCCGGTTTTAGTTTTAGACCATGTTCTTCGATACGCGTAAGTATCACTTTCAATCTTTCCAAATGTTCTGTGAAAGTGGCTGAGAAGATAATGATGTCATCTAGGTAGATGAGCAAACATTCAAAGTTTAAATCTCCCAAACAAACTTCCATCAAGCGCTGAAATGTAGCTGGTGCATTGGTTAGACCGAACGGCATTCTCAAAAATTCGTATAACCCCATAGGGGTGATAAATGCAGTCTTTTCTTGATCTTCTTCTGCAACTGGTACTTGCCAGTACCCACTGGCCAAATCCAGGGTAGAGAAGTATTTGGCCTTACCCAAAGCCAGCAAAGAGTCTTCTATTCGTGGTAAAGGGTATGCATCTCTGACGGTGCAGGCATTCAATCGCCGGTAATCTACACAGAACCGCAAGCTTCCATCTTTCTTCTTTACTAATACTATGGGAGAAGCCCATGGACTCTTACTGGGTCGGATAACATGACTGTCTAGCATGCGTTTTAGCAACACTTTGGCTTCTTGATAAAAAGCGGGCGGAATGGTACGGTATCGTTCTCGTACCGGGTGAGCATTTCCCGTATGTATTTCATGTTCTAAAGTTGTTGTCAACCCAAAGTCTGCTTCATTCTTGGAAAAAGCCTTGTAGTGCTCTCCTAACACTCCCGCCACTTCATCTATTTGCCTGGTAGTCAAATCCGTTCCTTCTAAAGGTATTTGCTCCAGTAATCGCCTCCCAATGGTGTCATTAGCTTGAGTGGTGGCTCGACACACTGTAACCACAGCTACACTTTCACAAGGATAACTCACTTGCCAATCTGAACGGCTTTCCACTTGTTCCTCCCTCACCGGAAACACTTCAGCTACTAGTTCCCGGGGAAATAAGGTTACATTTTGTTTCGTGATATTAACCACTCGTAATAATACTTGTCCAGCCTGTACCTTGCATATCGACCGGGCCACGGCTACTCCTTCTTTCTGCAGAGCTGATTCAATTAACACAGTGGTGCCCTTTAACACTTTATTAGTACCCACTGGCAAGGGTAACAACATTTCATGGCCTGCTGGTACTTGTATACTTCGAGAGGCTGGTATCTTAACCTGTCCTACCCTTCCAGGCCAATTTAACAGTTCTCCATTAATGCGACAATGTTTTAAAGTGCGCTGTAAAGCCATTTGAGAAGGTCGTTGAGTGGGTATTTGTTTCCAGTATTTTGGGCCCAGCTCTTGTGACATTACTCCATCTAAGTCCCGCAATATATTCATTCCTAGAATCACGGGAATGTCAGAGTCCATAGCTTTTTCTACTATGATAACCCCCTTTTTGTTCAAATCACGATTCCATATTGAAATGTCCATTTGTATAACTCCCAGGATAGGGATAGGTAAACTATTAGCTGCCTTGAGTCTTATCCAAGTGTCACTCTTCTCACATAACAAGGAAGGGAAATAAGTTTCAAACACAACTTTATCCATAGTGGTCACTTGAGATCCAGTATCGATTAAACATGACAACTCAACGCCATTGAATTTTGCTACAACGACGGGACATTCCCCCACTATATCTGTAGCATCTAACACAGGGCATGTATCCGTGGACTCTCCTGTAGTTTGCCCCTCAACTACAGGTCGTTCTAGTTTAAATTCCTGCGATTGCTCTGATAGTGAGAACGCATGCAATTTCTAGCAATGTGTCCTGCTCGGCCACAATTATAGCAGATGGTAGGGTCTGGAGCATTCCTACCTTGCTTCCTCCTATCTGCAAACGACCGTCTCTCTTGTGAGTATCGAACTGGAGTTCCAGGGTCAGGCTTATTAGTAATAGCGGCTTTCAACTCTCTCATGGCACCTTCCAATGACTCCATCCTTGCCTCCATTTCGGGGTTCTTCTTGGTTACAATTTCTGCTTGCCTGACCACCGTATCAGTGCTGGCCGATTCCTCTTTTTCCAATGCGATAGCTTCCGTCAATAATTGATGAATCGTCATATCTGGTTCTTTCTTTAACTTTTCCTTCAGAGTTCTCCTTAACGGTGGATTCTTGAGACCTATTACAAACTGATCCCGCAATACTACGTGTACATTGGTAAAGGACCCGGCTGATTGTTCTTCTTTACGTTGCAACATTGCCATTATTTCCTGTAATCCATTTGCAAACTGCGCCAGTGTCTCTTCTTCTTTCTGCTGGCGGGCAAAGAATCGCTTCCTTATCATGCCCTCAGAGGACGTATCCCCATACACATCATCTAATAGCTGCCGAATTTGTTCGAAGGTTTGTCGATGTCGTGCTGGCTGTAACAAAACGGTTTTCCTAGCTTCTCCTTCTAAGGTACTTAGCGCCAATTCTACTTTTAAATGTGGAGCGACATTACAGAGCCGTGCCGCTCCTTCCAGCCGTTCACTCCAATCTTCCAACAATAGATCAGATCCATTAAACTTTGGCAAATGATTTAAGAGGGCTCCCACCGGTATCATTGGATGGGTCACACTGGATGATAATGTTGTCTCGTCCATTGTATCTGCATCCATCCTGCCGACTACGCCAAGTTGTAATATGACTTTAAGGACAATAATTACTGACACCGGGATTATATTCGTTTTGTCTTTACTGAACATGCAGAAAATATGACAACAGTGAAAACTTGAGCTCTAGGCAAAATATAACTGGTGCTCGGTAAACAATACAGTCTCTGCTTTTTATCCGGCACTTCAATATAACACAGTCTCTTATAATCCGTAATGATTAAAATATGTTCTCTTTATCTTGTGCCTTAGGATAATAAAGTCTCTTAGCTTCCAGGTTTAGTGTAATGTGATCTTTGAGGTCCGGCAATGTAATACAATGCACTCTCTGATGATCCGGCACTTAATGCTCTATGTTACCTTATGCTCAAAAATGGCGTCTTCAGCTTCTTGCTCTAAACACTCTCTTCTTAACTTCAGCCGGATCTCCTTAACTTGGAACTCCAGTAAATGCGTGTCTGATACTTCACATTACTTATGCTCTGCTGCTGGCCAGAATGCTCTTTATCTTTTACAGTTATCTGAGTCACAATGTCTTCCTTACTTGCTACAGCTCTCTCAGTCCAGTCTCTGTCTCTTCCTGTCCAGCGCTTCTCAGACCTCTCCCCCGACACTTCCTTACTAGACCTCTCTTGTATATCACTCCACACACTAAACACTGTCGATGTACTAACCTCACAGCGCCCTCTAGTGGCCGGCCACAACCTCCCATTTCTCAATGCCATACAATCCTTTTGCTGGGTTACAGGGGTCCCAGCGATCACACATGTATCCCGCATCCTGTAGATACGGGATATGTGTGTTTTGTCGGAACAACCCCTTTAATGGCAGAGCAGGAAAATACCTCCCTGCTCTGCCGTAGAGTTCAGTGGCGTCGCGCTTTAGCAGCCATAGCGGCTGCTAGTGTGGCCTCCAGCCATGGGGGGGGCCGTGGGCTCGTGCCAGCAGGTGACACGGGGCCCCTCATGCCGCAGGCCCCGTAGCAGCCGCTATGGCTGCTACAGCGGTAGTTACGCCACTGGATGCAGCTCCGTCTGCTTCTCTCACAGCTAAAAGTCACAGCAATAATAATGTCCAAATAATGTCAAATCACATTTCTGATAAAAGTGAAAAACTGACAGGCAAGTTAAAGTGTATGTTCACAAATGCCAGAAGTCTAGCAAGCAAAATGGGGGAGCTGGAGGCCTTGATACTAGAAGAAAATATAGATATAGTTGGTGTTGCTGAAACATGGCTGGACTCTTCACATGACTGGGCTGTAAATCTACAGGGTTTTACACTGTTTCGGAAAGACAGGACAAATAGGAAAGGCGGTGGTGTATGTCTGTATGTGAGAAATGATATGAAGGCGAGTGTGAAAGAGACAATAGTGGGTGAAGATTATGAGGAGGTTGAAACCTTGTGGGTGGAACTAGAAAGGGAGGTAAACACTGAAAAAATTACTTTTGGTGTAATCTATAGACCCCCCAATATAACTGAGGAGATGGAAGGTCAGCTATATAAACAGATGGAGCGAGCTGCACAGGCGGGTACTGTAGTGATAATGGGAGATTTTAATTTCCGGGATATTAATTGGTGTCATGGTTCAGCTTCAACTGCAAAGGGGAGACATTTTCTCAACCTGTTGCAGGAAAATTTTATGGGCCAGTTTGTGGAAGACCCGACTAGAGGTGAAGCTCTGTTGGATCTGGTCATTTCTAATAATGCAGATCTTGTTGGGAATGTTAATGTTCGTGAAAACCTCGGTAACAGTGATCACAATATAGTTACATTTTACATATACTGTAAAAAACAAACGCAGGCTGGGAGGGCAAAAACATTTAATTTTAAGAAAGCCAAATTCCCCAGGATGAAGGCTGCAATTCAGGGTATAGACTGGGAAGAACTAATGTCAAATAATGGGACAAATGATAAATGGGAGATTTTCAAATCTACTTTGAGTTATTATAGTGCAAAATTGATTCCTATAGGTAACAAGTATAAATGACTCAAATGAAACCCCACATGGCTTACACCTTCTGTGAAAGGGGCAATACATGACAAAAAAAGGGCATTTAAAAAATACAAATCTGAGGGTACAGCTGTAGCCTTTGTAAAATATAAAGAACTTAATAAAATCTGTAAAAATGTAATAAAATTTGCAAAAATAGAAAATGAAAGGCAGGTGGCCAAGGATAGTAAAACAAATCCCCAAAAATTCTTCAAGTATATAAATGCTAAAAAGCCAAGGTCTGAACATGTAGGACCCCTAGATAATGGTAATGGGGACTTGGTCACAGGGGATCAAGAGAAGGCAGAGTTACTAAATGGGTTCTTTAGCTCTGTATATACAACTGAAGAAAGAGCAGCTGATGTAGCCGGTGCCAGTGCTGTTAATATATCAGTTGATATACTGAATTGGATGAATGTAGATATGGTACAAGCTAAATTAAATAAAATAAATGTGCACAAGGCCCCGGGACCAGATGGGTTACACCCTAGAGTTCTTAAAGAGCTTAGTTCAGTTATTTCTGTCCCCCTTTTCATAATATTCAGAGAATCTCTAGTGACTGGTATAGTGCCAAGGGACTGGCGCAGGGCAAATGTGGTGCCTATTTTCAAAAAGGGCTCTAGGTCTTCCCCGGGTAATTATAGACCAGTAAGCTTAACATCCATCGTGGGGAAAATGTTTGAGGGGCTATTGAGGGACTATATACAGGATTATGTGACAAAAAATAGTATTATAAGTGACAGCCAGCACGGTTTTACTAAGGACAGAAGTTGTCAAACTAACCTAATCTGTTTTTATGAAGAGGTAAGCAGAAGCCTAGACAGAGGGGCCGCTGTGGATTTAGTGTTTTTGGACTTTGCAAAGGCATTTGACACTGTCCCCCATAGACACCTAATGGGTAAATTAAGGACTATAGGTTTAGAAAATATTGTTTGTAATTGGATTGAGAATTGGCTCAAGGACCGTATCCAGAGAGTTGTGGTCAATGATTCCTACTCTGAATGGTCCCCGGTAATAAGTGGTGTACCCCAGGGTTCAGTGCTGGGACCACTATTATTCAACTTATTTATTAATGATATAGAGGATGGGATTAATAGCACTATTTCTATTTTTGCAGATGACACCAAGCTATGTAATATAGTTCAGTCTATGGAAGATGTTCATGAATTGCAAGCGGATTTAAACAAACTAAGTGTTTGGGCATCCGGTTGGCAGATGAAGTTTAATGTAGATAAATGTAAAGTTATGCATCTGGGTACCAACAACCTGCATGCATCATATGTCCTAGGGGGAGCTACAATGGCGGATTCACTTGTTGAGAAGGATCTGGGTGTACTTGTAAATCATAAACTAAATAACAGCATGCAGTGTCAATCAGCTGCTTCAAAGGCCAGCAGGATATTGTCGTGTATTAAAAGAGGCATGGACTCACGGGACAGGGATGTAATATTGCCACTTTACAAAGCATTAGTGAGGCCTCATCTAGAATATGCAGTTCAGTTCTGGGCTCCAGTTCATAGAAAGGATGCCCTGGAGTTGGAAAAAATACAAAGAAGAACAACGAAGCTAATTAGGGAGAATTTAAGTTATGAGGAAAGATTAAAAGAATTAAACCTATTTAGTCTTGAAAAAAGACGACTAAGAGGGGACATGATTAACAAATATAAATATATTAATGGCACATACAAAAAATATGGTGAAATCCTGTTCCATGTAAAACCCCCTCAAAAAACAAGGGGGCACTCCCTCCGTCTGGAGAAAAAAAGGTTCAAAGTGCAGAGGCGACAAGCCTTCTTTACGGTGAGAACTGTGACTCTATGGAATAGCCTACCGCAGGAGCTGGTCACAGCAGGGACAGTAGATGGCTTTAAAAAAGCGTTAGATAATTTCCTAGAACAAAAAGTATTAGCTCCTATGTATAGAAATTTTTCCTTCCCTTTTCCCGTCCCTTGGTTGAACTTGATAGACATGTGTCTTTTTTCAGCCGTACTAACTATGTAACTATGTAACTATCAGCTGCATGTAAAGAAAATCACCTATATGCCTACAATTGACAGATATTTCTGTTTCAAGCCGGAAATGATGGATTTGACATTAAGAGTACATCAGATTGCTGTCTATACACAATTATGTTTCAGGGCAAGGGTATGTAGACACTTAAAAAATAAATACTGTACAGTATACACTACTGTTCAAAAGTTTAGGGTATAGTCTGAGAGTAATTAAAGTAATGGGAGGATTTCAGCACCAAAAAAGCAAAATTGAGACTATTTAGTTTGACTACTTAGTTTGTAGAAAAGACGGCTTAGAAGGTGACCTAATTACTAAATATGTCGAAACAGAGAACGGCCTAATGATCTTTGTATAGCTAGGCCTGTAACCATAACCAGAATTATAGCTAGGCTTTCCTTCAACAAACATTCAGTTTTCTGCCCTAAATACCCTGGCCAAGGCAGAGTGGCTTGTTGGCACCTCCTCTCGTACCCAGCACCTGGGGCACATGTCCCTCCAGCTCTCTTAGCTTTGCTTTTGACCCCAACAAGTGGAGATTTACTAAATAAAGAGGGAAAAAAGAACCATGCTTAACATAGAATGGGTTGTGAACTGAAAGAGTAATAAGACTAAGGAACTCTCTGCCGCTTTAATAAACTTTAAAGGGGATGGTGGGTGTATTTCTGGGAAATAGGATATTACAAGTGTTTTGTATGATTTGTCTTTTGTAATCGATCCAGGGATTTATTCTGATATATCTAACATGTTTGCAACTAGGAAGGAATTTGTTCCTCTTACATGAGGGGACAATGGGCAGCTATCTCATGGGACTTTTACTTGCCCTGGTCAATACTATATAGTAACAGGATGAGTCTTTTTTTCAGACTATGTAGTCATACACTACCGTTCAAAAGTTTAGGGTCACTTAGAAATTTCCTTATTTTTGAAAGAAAAGCACAGTTTTTTTCAATGAATATAACATTAAATTAATCAGAAATACACTCTATACATTGTTAATGTGCTAAATGACTATTCTAGCTGCAAACGTCTATCTACATAGGTGTATAGAGGCCCATTTCCAGCAACCATCACTCCAGTGTTCTAATGGTACATTGTGTTTGCTAACTGTGTTAGAAGGCTAATGGATGATTAGAAAATACTTGAAAACCCTTGTGCAATTATGTTAGCACCGCTGTAAACAGTTTTGCTGTTTAGAGGAGCTATAAAACTGACCTTCCTTTGAGCTAGTTGAGAATCTGGAGCATTACATTTGTGGGTTCGATTAAACTCTCAAAATGGCTAGAAAAAGAGAGCTTTCGTGTGAAACTCGACAGTCTATTCTTGTTCTTAGAAATGAAGGCTATTTCATGCGAGAAATTGCCAAGAAACTGAAGATTTCCTACAACGGTTTGTACTACTCCCTTCAGAGGTCAGCACACACAGGCTCTAACCAGAGTAGAAAGAGAAGTGGGAGGCCCCGCTGCACAACTGAGCAGCAAGACAAGTACAACTTTTGAACGGCAGTGTGTATATATATATATATATATATATATATATATATATTGAAACAGAGAAACTAGCAGCACTCAATCTCAGTAAGAGAAAGCTTACATATGTGAACGGGTGCCAGCAAGCAGTCCAGATCCTAGGACTGTATAAATATTCAGGAGAAATAAATCTTGCAGCACTCCAACAGGATGAATGAAAAAAACTGTGATTTATTCAAGCCAACATACAGCGGTGCGACGTTTCAGTCCAACATTTGGACTTTTTTCAAGCATAAAGGCTTCATTATGCTTGAAAAAAGTCCTAATGTTGGACTGAAACGTTGCACCGCTGTATGTTGGCTTGAATAAATCACAGTTTTTTTCATTCATCCTGTTGGAGTGCTGCAAGATTTATTTCTCCTATATATATATATATATATAGGAATACAAAATAGTACAAATATAATAGGTAGGTAGACAGGTTCATGCACCTAATAACCACCTGTGGTCAGCTGTATATGGATACAGTATTTGAATATATATATATATATATATATATATATAAATAAGGTGCTGTACATGTATTTTATATTACTTATGGTGGGTAAATGGCGCATAATAAGATTTATGACTTAACAACATGAGTGTAAAGGACACTTTTGAAGGAACATTTGCTCTTTTTAATGAATCTCCCTCTAGGTATGTCTTACGCACAAAGTGCTCTCATATTCTCTAGTGATAGAAGGTGTAATGATTCACAAGGTTCTTTATTTGCCACATGATTAATTTGCCTTTGTGAAGTGGTTGAGGTTTGATCTTCATTATCACAGATGCTTTAGTACTAGGTTTGTATCTCTATTTTGCTATGTATTTGCCATTCCAAAGAGCCAGCTCTCCCTAATGATAGCAGAAAGATTATGTTTAATGGAAAATGTCAGCTAGTCTTGTTAAAAAAAAAAAAAATTAATATGGTGCTCCTCGGACTTGGCAAACCACAAATAGTAATAGAGGGAGACGCGTAGAGTACTAAGGACCCAATCACTGGGTGACTGTATCATAAAACTAATATCTAGTCAATATTCTGATGTTTTTTTAAAATTAAGACAAAACTTAAGCATCAAAGAAATAATGTTTCTTGCTGGCCCTAACCTTAGCCACCTCCTAAAAAGCAACCTCCTCATTGTGACGCAGACTTGCAGTTAACAAATGAGTTTGCCCGAGCCCCTTCTATCTAATATGGCCCCATAATGACTTGATACATCCCTTTTAATGCAACATTTGTATAAGCTCCGTCCCTTTTAAAGTCTGGTTTGTGGGACAGTCCCGCAAAAGATGGGACTAGTGGCAAGTATGGCTATTATTTATACCTTTCCTTACTTCTGGATCCACTTCTGGCTTTGGCTAAAAAAAATTGCGACAAAAACTGCATTATAAATGCGTGTGTGATCCTGCCCTAATACCAGTGGCGGATTAATTAGACCATAGGCCCTGGGCTGTTCCACAAACTCGGGCCACCCTTCCCCACCACCACTCTGCCTTGTCAATAGTGAACACCACCTTTCTGTGTGAGCATTGACAAATGGGTGTTAGGATTCCTCTTGTCAAAGGGCTGTGTCCCTACATGCTGATGGTCTCCAACCAGCGTTGACACTATTAGGCCCCATGCACACGACAGCAAAAAACGGAGCCATTCACTTTCATTGAACACTGACACCTTTCCGTAGCACTATGAAGGGTGTCAGTGCCGTGGAAATGTTCCGGGAATTATGGAACATGTCCGTTCTTTCGCATTTTGCGGGCCGTGCTCCCATACTTTGTATGGGAGCACGGCCCGAAAATGCGGCTGTCAGTAAGCGGCCGGCCGTGCCCGCAAGCGCGGGCTGTGATTGCGGGCACGGTCGTGTGCATGGGGCCTCACACTGTGTAGGGACACATCCTCCTGACAATGGGAATGGTAACACGCATTTTTCTATTAGTCCTGGAATCACAAGGACTTTATGTGGAATACAAGGATTTCCTACAACAGACGTGTCAGGAGAGGGGACAGATCCTCTATAGATCCAGTGACTCACAACTGACGTCGTTTCTGATGGGAGTCATTCTCTTTTCTTCTCCATCTGATACAGACCAGTGTGGCGACTTCTCCTGATGAGACATCTTTCCTCCTTGCTTCTGCAGGCATTTCCAGCCTCTATAGAAACACAAAAATTCAGACACCAACGCCGAGGGCCATACATTAAAGGGGTTGTCCGGGCAGGGACCGGTTTTTCATACTGATGACCTATCGATGTGCCCGGACAACCCCTTTTACTCAGACTAATAAATTAGAATGCATACAGACCCCAAACCTTCAAAGCTATTGCCGTCCCCAGACCAGACCCCCCTAAGCAAATACAGACCCCAGAACAAGCACCCTAAACAAATACAGACCCCAGAACAAGCACCCTAAATACAGACCTAGGACCAGACCCCTAAATACAGACCCCAGACCTGACCCCCTAAACGAATACAGACCCCAGACCAGACCCCTAAATACAGACCCCATAAACTAATACAGACCCGAGACCTGACTCCCTAAACTAATGACCCCAGACCTGACTCCCTAAACTAATACATACCCCCCAGACCAGACCCCATAAACTAATACAGAACCCCAAACCAGGTCCCCTAAATACAGACCCCCATAAACTAACACAGACCCCATACCTGACTCTCTAAACTAATACAGAACCCAGACCCCCTAAATACAGACCCCCATAAACTAATACAGAGCCAAGACCAGACTCCCTAAATATACAGACCCCAGACCAGACCCCTAAATACAGACACCAGGCCCCCTTAATATACAGACCCCAGACCAGACCCCCTAAATATACAGACTCCAGACCTACTAAATACAGACCCCAGACCAGACCCCTTAAACTAATACAGAACCCCAGACCCCCTAAATACAGACCCCTTAAACTAACAGACCCCAGACCAGACCCCCTAAATATAGACCCCAGACCCCTTAAACTAAAACAGACCCCCTAAATACAGACCCCTTAAACTAATACAGACCCCAGACCTCTTAAATACAGACCCCAGACCAGTCCCCTTGAATACAGACCCCAGGCCAGACCCACTAAACTAATACAGAACACCTAAATACAGACCCCCTAAATACAGACACCAGACCTCCTAAATACGGACCCCCAGACCCCTTAAACTAATACAGATCCCTTAAACGAATACCG
Organism: Rhinoderma darwinii; assembly: GCF_050947455.1. Lineage (NCBI taxonomy): Eukaryota > Metazoa > Chordata > Amphibia > Anura > Rhinodermatidae > Rhinoderma > Rhinoderma darwinii. Next base: position 582,416,061 of record NC_134687.1, on the reverse strand, counting down.
ACCCCAGACCAGCTAAATGCAGACCCCCTAAATACAGACACCCTAAATACAGACCCCTTAAACAAATCCATGATCCCCTTATACTTACCTAGCAGCTCACTTCACCTCACGGTCTTCTCTCTTGCTGCTGTTGTAGTACCTGCAGTCATGTAACCAGCAGTTCTCTAATCAGTAACAAGAACTGCAGACATAAGGTCATGTGACCTTTATGTAGGCAGGTCCTTTACAGAACATACACAATACCGTTTTGTCGCGTTTTTTTTTTGCCGAGATTTGCGGCAAAAGCGCATTGTACTTGGAGCCTCGGGCCCAGGGCGGCCGCCAAAAACGCCCAATGATGATCCGCCATTGCCTAATACTGCCGTTAATTGCATATTTTTTTTACTAAGGTAGTTTTCCTCATCAAATCTATACCGTTTTGGTATTTCTCATGCTCATACATGTATCTTCTATATATATCAGTGATCTGCAGCCAGTGGATCTCCAGCTGTGGCAAAACGACAACTTTAAGCATGCACTGACTGTTGCAGAATGTCAGGGCATGGAGGGAGTTGTCGTTTTGCAATGGGCTGGAGGCTACTGATCTTCTGTATAGGAAGTAAATATATAATATGATATGTTATTTAGTAATGTGTGTACAGGAGATGAATAGCATATGAATGCATTGATAGAAATCTTGTGCTTTCACTGCATTTCTTTTGAGTGAATTAACCTAAAATGGAAAGGAGAGCTCCTGTTACAGCGTCGTCTAAGATCCAGGTGTCTAGACACCTGTTTGCTTATGTAAGACTGTCTAATCACTGCTTTTTTCTTAGTTGTAAGGAATATTTTGACATTGTTTATATAGGTGATGCTGGGATCAGTATATTCACTAATATGAAAGGATGACTCTCCAATTCCTAGAAACTGCAAATGACTAGAATTAGACCAGGGAAAGACAGATTACTATAGAGGTCAAGAGCCAGTCTGAACGTTTTAGTGGCCAAAAGAATTTATATCGACATCAGTAGGAAACATTTCATTTACGGCCGTCACACGGACCTTTGCAATTCAATGTAGCCGTTTACACGGCCATTGTTTCAACGGACCGGGTGAAGGGTCCGTGAGTAAATAGGACATGTCCTATTTTTTTACGCTTCACGAATCCCTCCATAGACTCTAGTCTATGGAGGATGTGTGATATCACGTTTCACGGCGCACCTCGGACATGAAAAACGACCGTATTTCACGCCCGAGATGCGCAACGCCATCTGAATTTAGTCTAAGGATGCTGTACAAAGGTACATAGAGTCACTGTGGCTTAGCACTACAGTCATATGCACCCTGTGTGCCTCTGTACTGTACCTCAGAATAGTGCTGTTTTGTGCATTATTTCTCTAATAAACAGTACTATTGCCTTTTATATTATTAAGCTTGTAATAGGAATAAACCATAAAACTACCACTTGTACGGTACTTTTGGAGCCAATTTGAGCTTATTGCTCCATTGCCTCTAAAATTATTTTGCGTGTACAGCCCTTATGGAGATCCATAGTTACATAATACGAACAGTCCACCACGTGTGTAGTCTGATCCTGTAGTATTTTGTTATATAGAATACCTGCATGCAGGAACAGGCTACAGACTGGGGTGTTTTTGTAGTCTGTAACCATAGAGACACATAGGTTTGCATAGGAGCTGTATACACAAAACAGCAGGATATTTTGAATCCAGACTATGTGCAAAGTTGCTTGTTTTTGTTTCAGATGTATTAGTATGTAACCTTTAAAGCCGGGGTCTCAAACTCGGCCGGGCAAGTGGGCCGCATATAGAAAAAATGGGAAGTTGACGGGCCGCATTACATTCAAATTTGATACAATACAAAATTATTATTAATCAATTAGTTATTTGAACTACAATAACACTACATTACTATAATAATAGCGCTAGGTTTAAAATTTGAGATATTTCTCCACATGCTTATTTCAACAATCCAGCTTTCCAGTTTAAGTGTCGCTAAATGCAGTCCGGAGGCTCAGTTCGCAGCGTTTGGCAGACACACATGTCAAAATTGGGCAGCCCCTTTTTGGATGCTGCCGCAGTGCCCTCGGTGGATGCTGCCTCAGTGCCCTCGGTGGATGCTGCCGCAGTGCCCTCGGTGGATGCTGCCGCAGAGTCCTCTGTGGATGCTGCCACAGTGCCCTCTGTAGATGCTGTCACAGAGTCCTCTGTAGATAATGCAACACACCCCTAGATAAGGCCACAGTGCCCTCCGCAGATGCTACCACAGTGATGTCAGGGTCTTGCCCAGAGCTGGAGTCCCGGAGCAGAGCCGCTTCTAGCACTCGAACTACGGTAGATTTGTGACTGCAGCTCTGGATTTGTTTGGAGTATGGGACCTGATGTTACAGTACAGTTGTGACTGCAGCACTGGATGTGACTGGAGTATAGGACATGATGTTACAGTAGAGTTATGACTGCAGCTCTGGATGTGGCTGGAGTATAAGACATGATGTTACAGTAGAGTTGTGACTGCAGCTCTGGATGTGACTGGAGTATAGCACATTATATAATAGTAGAGTTGTGACTGGAGCTCTGGATTTGTTTGGAGTATAAAACAAGATGTTTGCATCTGCATCTACTGATCTTGCAGTAGAGTTGTGAGTGTAGCTGTGGATGTCTCTGGAGTATAGTACATGATGTTACAGTAGAGTTGTGAGTGCAGCTCTGGATGTGACTGGAGTATAACATGTTACAGTAGAGTGGTGACTGCAGCTCTGGATGTGACTGGAGTAAAGTACATGATATAATAGTAGAGTTGTGAGTGTAGCTGTGGATGTCTCTGGAGTATAGTACATGATGTTACAGTAGAGTTGTGAGTGCAGCTCTGGATGTGACTGGAGTATAACATGTTACAGTAGAGTGGTGACTGCAGCTCTGGATGTGACTGGAGTAAAGTACATGATATAATAGTAGAGTTGTGAGTGCAGCCTGGGATTCCAGCTCTGCTCCTGACATCACTGTCCATATATGGACAGAGATGTCAAGGGCAACCCCAGAGCTGGAGTCCCGGGCAGAGCGCTAGTAGGCTCTTCCTGGGACTCCAGCTGTGCTCCTGACATCACTGGGACTCCTGCTCTGGGGAAGCCCCTGACATCATTGTCGATATATGGACAGCGATGTCAGAGGCTTCCCCAGAGCAGAGCCTATACTAGCGCTCTGCCCGGGACTCCGCTCTGGGGAAGACCCTGACACACTGTCCATATATGGGCAGCGATGTCAGGGAATTCCACAGAGTCCCGGAGCAGAGCCTGTACTAGCTCTCTGCCCGGGACTCCTCTCTGGAGAAGCCCCAGACATCGTTGTTCATATGTGGACAGCGATGTCAGGGAATTCCACAGAGTCCCGGAGCAGAGCCGATACTAGCGCTCTGCCCGGGACTCCCCTCTGGGGAAGACCCTGACACACTGTCCATATATGGGCAACGATGTCAGGGAATTCCACAGAGTCCCGGAGCAGAGCCTGTACTAGCACTCTGCCCAGGACTCCGCTCTGGGGAAGCCCCAGACATCGCTGTTCATATGTGGACAGCGATGTCAGGGAATTCCAGGGTCTCGGAGCAGAGCCGATACTAGCGGCTCTGTGTCCCGCGGGCCGCAGATAACAGCCCCAGGGGCCGCATGCGGCCCGTGGGCCGCAGATAACAGCCCCAGGGGCCGCATGCGGCCCGTGGGCCGCATGCTTGAGACCCCTGCTTTAAAGCCTCATTCACACGACCGTATTTTTGCGGATAAATTGCGGACCCATTCTTTTCTATGGCTCCAGGCACACAACCGTGATTTATACAGATCGGTGCAGGGGCCGCAATTGCGAACCGCAAAAACTCAGGACAAGTAATTTTACAATCCGCAATTGTGTATTCACCAATACTGGTGACTTGTTGTGGATCCGTGAGTCCGGATGACACACGGATGCACAACAAGGGTTTTTGTGGTCCGATATGGACCCGTGAATTTGCGGACTGCAAAACCAATGCGGTCGTGTGCATGAGGCCTTAGTCTGTGAATAGGACTTCTGTGTGTTGCTTTTCAGGTCCTGTTAAAATAATGTTTCTGAACTAAAATAAAGCCATCATTTATGATAAGGTGACCTTATAGCGCAGTCAGTGCTCCTTCGCATGCAGAAGTAGTATTTATAGATAGTTCGGTATGTTCTGTAATTAACAAGTCCTTACTTACTGAATCAATTTATTGAGCATTGAAATACCACAGCCGGCGTCTGTAACTCACGCGTGTGACATGTAAACTAAACACTTATCTGTAGTGGGTTTTAAATCGTGAACCTCACATTTTACTGCATGCTGGTAATACAAATGGTGATATAATAATACTGGACCCAAAAGGCCCAGATAGCTTGCAGTGGTTGAGTATACCCCCATATCTATATAATAATGGCAATGCCAGCAAGGGATTTTGTAACTAAAATAATAATCTTCAGATCAGGTGTATTTGCCACTTGTATAATTGTATGGGTATGTTCACACAGGGCGGATATGCTGTGTAAAAGCACACAGCGTATATGCCCTGGGCGCTGCAGGGAATTCCGATCGAAAAGCCGTACCAAATTGTGGTGCAGTTTTTCGGCCGGAATGTCCGCTGCGGAAAACTGCACAAAAAAAAGACAAAAACAAGTTTGATACTTATGTGGCCATGGCGACGCGTCCCTCTGCCGTCCAGAAGGGCGGCCTCCAAGAATGACTTTTACTCCTATGCGACCGCTGCAGCTGTCACATGGGATGAAACGTCATCCCAGAAGGCCGGCCTGGATGAAAAAAACAAAAATTCTGGGTACTTATAAGTTATTTTTTTTCTGAGTTGAGTTTTTTTGCGGCGGAATCGCTGATTTTCCGCCACAAAAAAAACCACAATATGTGCTATTTGTTGCGTGTTTTACCTCCCCTTGAATTAAATGGGGAAAAACCTGCAACAAGAAAGCAGCGAATAAGTAAATACAATTGACATACTGCAGATTTAAAAAAACGCACCGCAGGTCAATTTATGAGCGTTTTTTCCGCTCAGCATTTACGCAGCGTGGGGATGAGATTTGTCCAAATCTCATCCACTCTGCTGATACTGTATTATGCTGCGGATTTTCCACAATGAAATCCGTTGCAGAAAATCTTCAGTATTTACGCTACGTGTCAACTTGCCCTATGTCGTATTTAAAGGAGTTCCCACTAAAAAGACATTGAATAGAACGGCAGAGGGCATGCTCAACTGTCGCGCCATTTAAACTCCTCACTTCGATCATGCGTTCTAGTGATCAGTGGGGGTCCCAGCGGTAATCATACACCTTGGGATAGGTGATAAATGTTCTCAGCGGGAAAGGAAAACCTCCTTAATGTTAGTTTCATTACTTAAATTTAAGTCTGTAGAAAATTAAAAAATGGGGAGATTTCTAAGACTGGCGTATCATACACCAGTCTTAGTATGTAGCCCGTAGGAGTACGCCACTCTTCATAAATCTTTCGCATTTTCTTCTCTCCATATGCCAGAAAGGAAACTATGCCAGCTGTGAGCTGGTGTAGATTTCTGCTTTAATTTAAGCAAGTTTCTAACTTAATTATAATAATTTATCAGGCCCCTTACACTATGCCTTTCCCAATTTAAGAAAAAAAGTGTCAGGGTAGCGCAAAATGGCATAATTGAGCCATAATTTGCAATGTTTTAACACCAAAATACTAGCATTCCGTCATTCTTAAATTCCTCCTATTGTGTTTATATATATTTTTAATGTTGTAGGTACTGTATTTCTTTTTTACATATTTCCTGGGGGCTTCTATATTGGAGACACACACTTCCTTCCTGTATTATCTGTATAGACAGTGCAGCAGTGTATGTGTGCTTTATTGCAGATGGTTCATGGTAAGAAAAGTGTCAATAGACTAAAACAGTCTTCAGTAAATGATGGATCATATTCCCCTCCCCCACCGATCAGTGAGTAGCAGGGGAGCTGGTGTATAGTGTCATCTAGCCATATCTTGGCTTCCAGTAATACAATAGAGCTGACTTCTGTCATTATAACATCCACCATCTAATGATAATGAGATGGCTCTGCTGACCCTTTCCCAGTCTACACAAAAAAAGCTGAAATGTGTGCTGCAGCCACTGTTAGCCTATTGTATGTGCTCCACTGACTAATGTTAAAAGTAGAATGTTAGTTTTTTCTTTATTCTATACTCACATTAAAAAAATGAAAGAACAACTCCAACAAAATGGAAAAATTTATATTTTCACCATTGTTTCCAAATTTGATTGATGGCTTAGTCATATTCAAATCTAATGATTGAAAATAATCTTTATTTCTATATTTCATGATTACCTCCATCCATTGCTATAAAACTCATACTTTTCTAACATATATAATATCTAATTTCTAATTAATCCAGTGTAAAGAAAATATTTTTTACTGCTATGAAGAGCATCGGACCGAATAGTGGCCACGAGGTGATTCCCCATATTACTATGAATCCTCCGCTAAGAACAGTAGAATTGTTATCTGAAGGCATCCTTGGCTTTCTCCAAATGTAAACACATTAGGTTATGCCCATAGACATATAGTACCTGTCGAGCCAACAGCTATCTTTCCCAACTCCCCCATTATAATGGGGGAGCCTATACATATTAACCTTTTGGCGCTGCAGACATTTCTTGTTTTTTCCTCTTCACCTTTAAAACTGCATCATTTTTTTATTTTTCCATTAACATAGCCGTATGAGGACTTGCTTTTTGCAGAACAAGTTGCAATTTTAATGGCACTATTATGTACTATATAACGTGCTGGGAAACTGAAAAAACATTCATTGTGGGTTGAAATGGGAAAAAAACGGTGATACCTCCATTTTGTGATTTTATTTTTTCAGCGTTCACCATGCAGTAAGATTGACATGTAAACTTTATTCTGTGGGTCAATACGATTACAGCAACATCAAATTGATATACCGATAGTTTTTTTTATGATGTACTATTTGTACAAAGAAATAACTATTTGTTAAAAAAATTGTTTGGTGTCACCATGTTCTGAGAGCGATAACTTTTTTATTTTTCTAGAGTCAAATTAGGCCCCAATTAAGCTGTATGAGGGCTTGTTTTTTTGCGGGTAAGCTCTAGTTTTTATTGATAGCATTTTTGGGTACATACAACTTTTTGATCACTTTTGTTCTATTATTTTTGCAGGGAGGAGCTAAGGTGACCAACAAACAGCAATTCTGATGTTGTTGTTTTTTATGGCATTCATCCTGTGGGTTCAATAATGTTATATTGCAATATTTCTTACTTTTACAGATGTGGCGATACCAATTATGATTATTTTTACATTTTATTTACAATACTTTATGGTAAAAACAGGAAGAGGGTTTTTTTTAACTTTTAATATTTGTTATGTATTGCAGTGTATTGTCATTTATACCGGCTCCTATTAAGCCCTGCCACTGGAAGAAAGATGGCAGCCCTGAGTGCCTTCAGTAAACTCCCAGGCTGCCATTAAAACCATCGGCACTTTGCATTGCGAGGGGGGACGGGGGCCCCCATCTTTCTAATGGTTTAGATACCGCGGTCGCTGTTGACCACGGCATCTGAGGTAAAATGGCTGGAATTTGAGTTATCTCCGATCTTGATAGGGGTTAGGGGTTAAAAGGATATTCCCGTTTGAGGAAAAAAAAACATATTTATTGTTTAATGAAAAGTTTTGACATTTTCTAATATACTTTGTGTATCAATTCCTCATGGTTTTCAAGATCTCTGCTTGTAAATATTAAATGGGACCCTTCACTATTATCCATAAGATGAAACTCTCTGCCAATCAGTTCTTAGCGCCTGGCCTTGTATCAGGCTGAGCACCTGCGGGGCCACATGACCAGGACATTTACCTCTGAAAGTAAACAATGATGACTACAGGCCGAGATCTTTGAAAACATGAAGAATTGATGCACAAAGTATATTGGAAAATTGTATAATGTTTTTCAAAATTATTACGCTCCATTTCAGGAGTGGCAAAAAAATTTGAGTTTGAGATTTACTTTTTGCAGGGCCTGAATTAGGTGATCTACATGTACCATGGGACCTGGGACAGGTGCATTTGTTGCTGAGAGGGCCCTGATGCATTTTTGTGCGTGTTCTTTTTTCAGATGCCCCAGTTTCCCCATAAAGTTATGTTCACACATTACGATTTATTGCAGATTTTAGTTCAGATTGTGGTTCAGATTTTCAAGCCAAAGCCTGAAGTGGTTTCAAAAGGAATGGAAAATATAAAAGAAGAACCTTGACCTGCCTAAGTAGAGTCGTGTGTTAGTGCACCTTCCCTTATCCTTACCAATCCCTTCACCTCCCACCTTTAGGAAAAAGACACGTGACACCGAGGTTGGATGTGAAATGGCCACAGCAGCCGTTTTATTAATTTCACAGTTTTAAAACAAATTAAATCCGAAACATTCGGATAACTAATTAGGAATCCACCAGAGAATTCCTCCTAATAATTCACATGACCCAACATGGGTCAGAATCATAAATAACAATTTAACGTTACCATTAGACCGAGCAGGGGCAGTCCTTGAAGCCATTTTAGATATTCCTTTTTTACACACCTCGAGTTAGCCATCTGCAAACCACTAATTACCTCCAGCCGTAAACCAGCTCGGAGGCACCGCTCACCTCTGCAGATGGCTCCAACCACCAGAAGTCCACTTCAAGGGGATAACACCCGATGAAGCCTTCAAGTGCTATACCGACCACTAGAAGTCCACTTCAAAGGGATAACACCCGATGAAGCCTTCGAGTGATATACCTTCCACCAGAAGACCACTTCAAAGGGATAACACCCGATGAAGTCTTCAACCATGTACCTTTTTTGGGGGACGCATACCCCCGATGCGACCCCCCCACCAATTTTGTACTGACTGGCCTCAAGGACTCCCCCCGCCAGCTGCCATGACACCAGGACCTACTCCGAATGAAAATAAAAAACATGTTAAATAAGCACACAATAAAATTGCCACACTCATAAACAGACTTAATAAAGACCACAAGAGATAACACCAAATGGGCGGGAGGGTGGGAGCTTACTTGGGTGAGTTGTTACTTCTCCCGCTGCTTCCGGCTCACTGCCGAAAAACAGCGGGAAGCTCCGTAACGGCCCCCTAACTCCTCCCTGTCCCTCCTCCACCTCTAACTTTCCCTACAAAGTTAACCCTTTCCCTCCTAGGGCTGTCATGGAGGCTTCCCTCCTAAGCCCTGCAGGCTGCGTCCAGCCTCGTCTTGACCTGCCTAAGTAGAGTCGTGTGTTAGTGCACCTTCCCTTATCCTTACCAATCCCTTCACCTCCCACCTTTAGGAAAAAGACACGTGACACCGAGGTTGGATGTGAAATGGCCACAGCAGCCGTTTTATTAATTTCACAGTTTTAAAACAAATTAAATCCGAAACATTCGGATAACTAATTAGGAATCCACCAGAGAATTCCTCCTAATAATTCACATGACCCAACATGGGTCAGAATCATAAATAACAATTTAACGTTACCATTAGACCGAGCAGGGGCAGTCCTTGAAGCCATTTTAGATATTCCTTTTTTACACACCTCGAGTTAGCCATCTGCAAACCACTAATTACCTCCAGCCGTAAACCAGCTCGGAGGCACCGCTCACCTCTGCAGATGGCTCCAACCACCAGAAGTCCACTTCAAGGGGATAACACCCGATGAAGCCTTCAAGTGCTATACCGACCACTAGAAGTCCACTTCAAAGGGATAACACCCGATGAAGCCTTCGAGTGATATACCTTCCACCAGAAGACCACTTCAAAGGGATAACACCCGATGAAGTCTTCAACCATGTACCTTTTTTGGGGGACGCATACCCCCGATGCGACCCCCCCACCAATTTTGTACTGACTGGCCTCAAGGACTCCCCCCGCCACAGCGAAACAGGCCTTGACCACCTTAAGCCTGTGAGTTCCGCCACACCACCACCGCCCTTTCAATTCCTTCTGCTATTGCCAAGCTCCACAGATCAATCCCAACCTCGGTCAAATGAACCCCATCGCTCCTCCAGTAGTTCCCCACTCCTGACTCCAAGTCCCTGTGCCGAACGCAAATGCCCCCGTTTTTGGCTACAAATCGGGACACCGCGCGATTAACCTTAATGCGAGCCTTATTGACTCTTTCCACTGACCTAGCCAGCCGCCAATGTTTTCTTGGGACAATGTCCGACCACACAATTACCAACCTGGGATAAGAAACCCACAAACACAACATATCGTGTTTAATATCCCGCACCAACTCACGAAAAGGGCGGACTCCCAAATCGTTCCCACCCACGTGCAAGACCAAGATCTCCGGGACCCTATCAAGCCGGGCATATGTCTGGAATTCTGCTAACACCCTACTCCACGACATACCTCTAAATCCCAGCCAATGCAAAACCGCATCCTGTCGCGGAATGCGCAACTGGCGACCGTCCGGGCGGACGTCCGCCCTCAAAGCCCCCCAATGCACGTAAGAGTGGCCCAGCAACCACACCAAACACGGAGGCGGATCTGAAACGGAAAAGCAAGTTAAATACCACCACACAAAACATTCTTATAAGTGCAAACAGCAAAACTCATAACAGATGAGGGCGGACATAAGACCTAAATCTGTTGGACTCCCAACGACCGATGCGCCGCACCCCCTCATCATCCAACCCCCAGCGCCCTGCTTCCGTTGCTGCGCCAATCCTGAAGGAATGAGATGAGTACGCGTCCGCCGCGACACCGACCGCCGCCAAACATTTTTTAAAAACAGCTCTAAATTGAAATCTAGACAAAAATAACCCGTCCTCGTGACATAGCAATGGCAACTCCGGAGACCCCACTTGTGGCTTAAAACCCTGCCTGCACGCCACCGGGCACATAGCCGAACCCGGGAGAGCGAACAACACTATCAGCTTCCCCTTTCCTAATTGGTCAGTTTTTGACCGACGCAACCATACCTCCAGCCGATCTGTATATAGGCTCACGTCTCCCAGTCTCAACCCCCCAGCTTGCTTGGTACTCGGCGAAACCAACTCGCCGATTCTAAATGCCCCAAAGAACGCCAAAGAAAAAGCTAACCGAAACAACCTCATCTCGGCCGAAGAACGACAGACCGATGCCAATGATCCGCCCAAAGAGCTCAGCAGAGAAAACGACACAGGCCTTCTACGATCCGCCTCGACCCTACCTCGGCGCAAACCCTTCAAAGCCTGCCCCACTAAGAATTCCTTAGACACATCCCTAAAGCCCCGTAACTTGAAACCAAACGCCACCGCCGACATGAAACGGTTAACCTTTGCCAATGAAAACCCCGCCTCCCAGGCGTCCCCTAACCAGTACAAAAGTGCCACCAACCTGTCTCTATCCGTGTTGACGTCACCCAAATCTCTTACCCACTCCTCCCACTGCCTCCAACAAGCAGAATAAGCACTCCACGTTGAGCGCGCCAAAGACCTTTCCACCAATCGTTCTACGGGACCGAGACCAGATCCCAAAGATGTTCCGGGCAGACCAAGCCGAGATGTTCCGCTCCCGGTGCCAATTGCCGAAACCGGTCCCACTGCGAGCGAGAAAGAGCATCAGCGATACAATTCCGTACCCCCGGCACGTGCACCGCCACCACCCACGCGTTCAATGACAAGCACACCAACACTAAATGTCGCAACAACTGAATTACCGGAGGAGAGGACGCCGTGATGTTGTTAATGGCCAGCACCACCCCCATGTTGTCGCAGTAAAAACGAACCTTCTTATCCCTGAGCCTGTCCCCCCAGATGGTCGCCGCAACCACGATGGGGAACAGCTCGAGCAGGGCCAGATTCCGCGTGAGTCCACTGGACACCCAGCTAGCCGGCCATTGACCCGCGCACCACGGACCCCCCCCATAAGCTCCAAAACCGCCCGCTCCAGCTGCATCCGTAAAAATATTCAAATCACTCGTATCCTGCGCTGGAGCCATCCATAGCGACCGACCGTTATACTGGCCCAATAAGTCATCCCATACCTGCAAATCAGCCCGATGCTCCTCCTTGAGCCGTACGAAGTGATGTGCCGCACACACACCCGCCGTAGCCGCCGCCAACCGTCTACCAAACACCCTCCCCATTGGCATAATCCGGCAGGCGAAATTCAACTTCCCCAGCAACGACTGAATCCCCCGCAGCGTAATTTTCTTTAACTTGCAAGCCCGACGTACCTCCTGACTCAAAGCCACCAACTTATCCATCGGAAGACGACACTCCATAGCCACCGAATCTATCTCAATTCCCAAAAAACAAATCGTCGTTACCGGGCCCTCAGTCTTTTCTGGCGCCAAAGGGATCCCAAAATCCCTCGCAACCTTCTGCAGTGCATGAAGCAGATTACCGCAAACCGGCAAACCCCCCGGGCCGACGCACAAGAAATCGTCTAAGTAATGTATCAACGAATCGACCCCGGCTACACCCTTCGTCACCCACTCCACGAAGCTACTAAAAGCCTCGAAGTACGCGCAAGAAAGGGAACACCCCATCGGAAGGCACCGATCCACGTAAAAAGCCCCATTCCAAAAACAACCCAACAGCCGTTGGCTTTCTGGATGAACAGGCAACAACCTGAACGCCGCCTCGATGTCGGTTTTTGCGAGCAGCGCGCCTGGACCCGCAGCACGAACTAACCCCACCGCTTTATCGAATGAGGTATACACTACGGAGCACAACTCATGATCAATCCCGTCATTTACCGACGAACCCTTGGGAAACGATAAGTGCTGAATCAACCGGAATTTTTTGGGGCTCGCGCTTTGGAACAATACCCAATGGGGACACAACTAAATCTTTTATTGGCGGATCAATAAAAGGCCCCGCCATGCGGCCTAACGAAACTTCTTTAAACAACTTTTTCGACACGACCTCAGCATGCAAGTAGGCCGATTTAAGGTTCCTCCGCGTAACCGGGACCTCATAAGGAGGCGGAGGAATAATAAAACCAACACTAAACCCTTCGTAAAGCAACTTCGCCGCAGCCCTATCCGGATACTCATTTAGATAGGGGGCCATCCTTTCCACCCTCACCGGTGACAACCCCTTGACCAGCCGAGGAGGACTGGTTCCCTGACCTCTTTTTCCGCATACATTTTGCCGCCCCATGGGATGCACCATTACACTCCGAACACACGTGCTTGAACTTGCACGTGGCCCCGAACTTACACTGGCCATCGTTGAATTGCCAGCAGAATCCCAACTTTGCCCCACCACCCTGTCCGACCTGACTTGACTGGCCCCCTTGGCCAACGCTCCCGGGAAAGGGCTGCCTAACCGGAGCCGTGACCCTTAACCAGAGAGCAATATCCTTCTGGTCCCACTGAATCGCCGGCCGAACCGCTTTACGCTGACGGAACTGCTCATCGTATCTGAGCCAAGCCTGCCCCCCGTACACCCGATGAGCCTCCCCAATGGCGTCAAAATAACAAAACAACGCCGAACAATTTTCCGGCGCCTTTTCCCCTATTACACTGGCTAAGATGGCGAACGCCTGCGACCAATTAACGAACGTCTGCGGGATAAGCCTATACCGCCGACGCTCCTCCTCGTCCTTCTTGCTCTCATCCCGCTTGCTCTTATCCAAATTGAATTTAGCAAGCGGCAGAAGAGAAAAAATCTCCACGTATTCGTCCTTCCAAATACGCTCACGCACCTCCTGCTTTAAGTGCGCCCCCAACGGACCTTCAAAGCAAACATATACCTCCCCGCGAGCACGATCATCAATACGCACCCGATCGCCGTCTTTTTGTGCCTCGGTCTGTACCGACACCACGACCGCCTCCGTAGCCGCCATTACGGGGCGCGCCTGTAACAATCCCACTTCCCTGGGTCCTTCCCAAACTACCGCCGGGGACACCTCCGTAACTACTGGCGCCGCCGCCCTATCTAGACGCCCGACCAGCTCCCGCAAGCAACCCACCAAGTCCGCTAGACCCGCGCCGTCGCGCCCGCCCGCGCCACTACCGGCCACCGATCCGACGCTAGCAGCCCCCCCGCCGACACCCGACATAAAAATCGCTGGATACGACAAAGATGGAGTTATGCACTCACCGGGCTGCACAGGCGCTGTGTTCCCGTCAGCCGGACCATCCTGCCCTCGCCGATACACGTCCAGTTCACCGTCTTCCAGCTCCTCTCTCGCCGACGACTGGCCATCCCACCGACATCTCCGAACCGGGGATGATGACGCGCTGGCAGATGGGCCGGCAACCTGCCGCCCGACCGCTGGGATCCAAACTTCCGACCGGACCTGTTGCCTCGACGTCGCTGCGGGTCTAGGCGTCCGTCTCGACGATCCTGATGAAGCCTGCCCCCTGGCCGGAGCATCACCAGGCGGGGCGGCCGTAACTAGTCTTCCCGATCTTGCATCTGATGGGGGGGGGGTGACAGGGAGCCCGGCCTGCGACTCCCTGAGAACCGCCGGACCCCGTCGCGGCCTGGGATTCCTGCCAGGACGCAGGGCCTGGGAAGGGACGGTCCTCCCAGCTGCCTGGCCTGCAGCGTCCATATTAGGGCTCCCCCTGCGACGCCGTGTCCGCGGGACCACCTCAGGGCTGAGGCGTTCTGGAGGTCGGGACCGCCGGGAGCGACGGGCAGACCCGGCCTGAGTCACCGTCACCCCCGGCGACGCTCTCTGCCTCCTCTGAGCAGGAGCGGGTGTTGTAAACTCCCCCCCCGCCGCCATATTACTGCCAGGAAGGGGGCCGGGGGAGGGGAGCCTGTCCCCCACTTCAACAGACCTCATATGCCGTGCCTGACGTGGCGAATCGGCGTCGGGGATCATAGTAAGTGCAGCCACGGTCTCCTCCAACCAACCGGGACCGTGGTGCACAGCAGCGGCACGCAGCCGCGCAAGCATATCAGCCTCAGACATGGCGTACAGAGCGGGGCAACGGGAGCTTACTTGGGTGAGTTGTTACTTCTCCCGCTGCTTCCGGCTCACTGCCGAAAAACAGTGGGAAGCTCCGTAACGGCCCCCTAACTCCTCCCTGTCCCTCCTCCACCTCTAACTTTCCCTACAAAGTTAACCCTTTCCCTCCTAGGGCTGTCATGGAGGCTTCCCTCCTAAGCCCTGCAGGCTGCGTCCAGCCTCGTCTATACTTTCCCTTTCTCCTGCATCCACTTATGACTTTGGCTCAAAAATATGCACCCAAATCTGCAACAAATCGCGATGTGTAAACAAAGCCTTATAGTGATAACAGCCATAAGCCATAGTTAGCTAGTTATTGCACAGTGATGCCCTTTTCATACATGGCTGCTCCTTCTCTCTGCTCTGTTTTAGAGTTTATAGAAGCAATCGCAAAAGTTGGACGCTGCAACTTTTTTCCCCATAGGAAAATATTGAGGTTGCGAGACAATATTTTTGTGACCATCATGAATTCACCAGAAGGCCCTAACCTAAATGAAGAGAAAATTATAATGATCATCCACTTGCCAGCACGGAAAAATGCAAGCAAAGCCAACAGGAGATCAGGAGACGCTCTTTTCATAACGCTATTGCCACTTTGCTTTAGCAATCCGTCTGACCTCCACCGATCAGACATTGGTGGTGTATACCAGCAATATGTCTATGATGAGACGACCCCTTTAATGACTAGGAAACATAAATCATCAGTCAGTTTTGGCTCTTGGCCTCACAATATACTGACAATATCCTTTAGGTTCACAGTTTGCATACTGCGTGTGTCTTGGTGTTCAATATAAATTAAAAACTGATTTTTGAACAGCTGATAATAGTTTTAATTTACTAGGATAAAACAAAATCCCTGTGTGAGTGATTCTCAGATGATTTTTTTTCTTAATCCTCAATATGTACGTTATCTCTTGGTTCAGCTTTACGCCTATAAAAATGATTTGCCTAATCCTTCAGTTACATATTTGTCCAACAGCCATGGAAATCTTTAATTCCATTACAATATTAAAGAGATTTCTCTTCCTCCAGTGACACATAAGTCGTTTTTAAAACTCCCATAAGTCGATCTCTATCTTCAGCAGAAAGTTCCATTTTGGCATTGATCCATTGTAATGTTAGCTAATTGGGGTTGGCATCTTATACTATGGCTTAATAATTGTTGTTTTGGAAGGAGAGAATTTTTTTGGGGTACTTAATAAGTAATTTATGAAATACATATGGGGTTATAGGTCTTGTAGAATATATGGTGAGGCTTGTGACACTGTTATTCCACTTACTGTCTGGGGCAATATTGGTATGTAATTCATGAAGTGGTTCATAAGATTCATATTACACATTCTGAACTGATTTGTTTAGACCGTGACCCCGTTGGGGGCAGGGATTGAAGCTAATGGTGACAATTTTCGTACAGCGCTGTGGGTTATATTGGCGATATATAAGCAATGAGAAACTAATAAATAGTCCATTTGTCCATAGTTTATAAATAAATAAATAATAGTCCCAGCACTGAGATATGAGGTAGTCAATATATAAAGTGCATGGATTTTAACTGGATATTCATACATAAAAAGGTTATTACAGATGTGTCCTTTCTTACCTTTCCTCATATTTTAACTATCCCGAGTTGTGTGTTGCGAGGTGACCAGCTTTGAAAAAAAACATGATTTTGCAATACTCTGTCATGAGATGTCTAGGCTATATGATGTGTGACGACCAAGTGGTTGTGATGTGAATTGCAGCCTGTAAAGTATTGGGCAAGCATGTCGATTATTGTATTGAATTTTCAGACGTTTTTTGAGAAACTCGCGTTTTTACAATAAATTGGGGCAAAGATAAGGGTGAACACATCTGTAGAGTCACAGCTCTGTATTTTCATACGTTTTTGGTCACTGCGTGGGAACATACCCTTATATGTCCACCCAGTGCTAAATTTTCAGCTATACTGCTCATTACTTCTGTATGATCTCCTCCATGATGCTGCTTTTTTATATAAATATATATATATATAGAATTTATTTATTTTTCATCCATACTGCTCATTACTGCTGTATGATCTCCTCCATGATGCTGCTTTTACTATATATATATATATATATATATATATATATATATATATATATATACATATATATATATATATATATATATATATATATAGTAAAAGCAGCATCATGGAGGAGATCATACAGAAGTAATGAGCAGTATAGATGAAAAATAAATAAATTGTATATATATATATATTTATATAAAAAAAGCAGCATCATGGAGGAGATCATACAGAAGTAATGAGCAGTATAGCTGGAAAAAAACAAAACAAAAAAAACTATATATATACTCTACCGTTCAAAAGTTTGGGGCACCCAGACAATTTGGTGTTTTCCATGAAAACTCACACTTATATTTATGAAAGGAGTTGCAAAATGACTAGAAAATATAGTCAAGACATTGACAAGGTTAGAAATAATGATTTTTATTTGAAATAATAATTTTCTCCTTCAAACTTTGCTTTCGTCAAAGAATGCTCCATTTGCAGCAATTACAGCATTGCAGACCTTTGGCATTCTAGCTGTTAATTTGCTGAGGTAATAGGGAGAAATTTCACCCCATGCTTCCAGAAGGCCCTCCCACAAGTTGGATTGGCTTGATGGGCACTTCTTGCATACCATACGGTGAAGCTGCTCCCACAAGAGCTCTATGGGGTTGAGATCTGGTGACTGCGCTGGCCACTCCATTACAGATAGAATACCAGCTGCCTGCTTCTTCCCTAAATAGTTCTTGTATAATTTGGAGGTGTGCTTTGGGTCATTGTCCTGTTGTAGGATGAAATTGGCTCCAATCAAGCGCTGTCCACAGGGTATGGCATGGCGTTGCAAAATGGAGTGATAGCCTTCCTTATTCAAAATCCCTTTTACCTTGTACAAATCTCCCACTTTACCAGCACCAAAGCAACCCCAGACCATCACATTACCTCCACCATGCTTGACAGATGGCGTCAGGCACTCTTCCAGCATCTTTTCAGTTGTTCTGCGTCTCACAATTGTTCTTCTGTGTGATCCAAACACCTCAAACTTCGATTCGTCTGTCCATAACACTTTTCTCCAATCTTCCTCTGTCCAATGTCTGTGTGCTTTTGCCCATATTAATCTTTTCCTTTTATTAGCCAGTCTCAGATATGGCTTTTTCTTTGCCACTCTGCCCTGAAGGCCAGCATCCCGGAGTCGCCTCTTCACTGTAGACGTTGACACTGGCGTTTTGCGGGTACTATTTAATGAAGCTGCCAGTTGAGGACCTGTGAGGCGTCTATTTCTCAAACTAGAGACTCTAATGTACTTGTCTTGTTGCTCAGATGTGCAGCGGGGCCTCCCACTTCTCTTTCTACTCTGGTTAGAGCCTGTGTGTGCTGTCCTCTGAAGGGAGTAGTACACACCATTGTAGGAAATCTTCAGTTTCTTGGCAATTTCTCACATGGAATAGCCTTCATTTCTAAGAACAAGAATAGACTGTCGAGTTTCACATGAAAGCTCTCTTTTTCTAGCCATTTTGAGAGGTTAATCGAACCCACAAATGTAATGCTCCAGATTCTCAACTTGCTCAAAGGAAGGTCAGTTTTATAGCTCCTCTAAAGAGCAAAACTGTTTACAGCGGTGGTAACATAATTGCACAAGGGTTTTCAAGTGTTTTCTAATCATCCATTAGACTTCTAACACATTTAGCAAACACAATGTACCATTAGAACACTGGAGTGATGGTTGCTGGAAATGGGCCTCTATACACCTATGTAGATATTGCATTAAAAACCAGACGTTTGCAGCTAGAATAGTCATTTAGCACATTAACAATGTGTAGAGTGTATTTCTGATTAATTTAATGTTATCTTCATTGAAAAAAAATTGTGCTTTTCTTTCAAAAATAAGGAAATTTCTCAGTGACCCTAAATTTTTGAACGGTAGTATATATATATATATATATATATATATATATATATATCCAAAAAGAAAATTCAGCAGCACTCCAATGATCAAGGTGAAAAAAAGTGAAATTTATTGTGCCAACATGGCAATGCAACGTTTCCGTCCCACCTTGGTGCTGCTGAATTTTCTTTTTGGATATGCGTATGGTCTTTGGATCGGGACTATCAGCTGGCACCCTGCATTACTGGAACCTGTACATTGAAATAGAGTGCTGCCGTTTTTTCTACTGGTGTATATATATATATATATATATATATTTATAAATAGATTTATATATAAGCAGCATCATGGAGGAGATCATACAGAAGTGATGAGCAGTATAGCTGAAAATTTTGCACGGGGTATGTATACCTATATATATATATATATATATATATATATATATATATTTTTTTTATTTTTTATTTTTATTTATTCTCTCTCTCTCCCATAGGAGAACAGGATCTCCTCTTCTATGTGTGCTGTCTATAGGAGGCATGATAACATGATAGCAGTTAGGCTCCGCCCACTGGCTCAGAGACAACTGAGAGTTAGGGTATGTGCACACGCAGACTCAAAAACGTCTCAAAATATGGAGCTGTTTTCAAGGGAAAACAGCCCCTGATTTTCAGACATTTTTTGAGCAACTCGCGTTTTTACAATAAATTGGGGCAAAGATAAGGGTGAACACATCTGTAGAGTCACATAAAAGCGTGATAATAGTTAAAGAAACACTCCATACAAAATACATTGTTCTGGACCTGAGGAGGCAGTGTACCTTTACGGCTGCCAAATTATGGCTCTGTACATGACACAGAACCATAATACAACCATGTGCATGAGGCCTATCTCACATATTGTTATGTACAAGAAAAACACCAAAAATGCATTAATCTACCTGGACATACTCAAAAGGGCCATGATGATATAAAAAAGTCAATCCAAAACCTAATATTGTTCTACAGAACATGGAATTCATTAATGCCATTTATTTACACCTTCAAACAAAGGAGAACACATTATACATTTCAATTAAATATTTGCAGCATGTATTCATTTAAACTTTGTAATATATATATATATATATATATATATATATATATATATATAGATCTATATATATATATATATATATATATATATATATATATATATATATATAAAAGCTAGTAAAGTAAAAGCAGCACCGTTCCTCCAGTGTGGGGTGCAAGTCCCTGTGTATTGGATTTGTCTATATATATAGATATATCTATATATATAGATATATATATATATATATATATATAGATAGATATATATATATAGATATATATATAGATATATATATATAGTTAGGCATCTTTCTCCCTTAAAGCAGCTTGTAGTCCCCTTTCCCCGTCTGTCACTTCACTTATCTTAAGTAGCAGCGTAATTGAAGACACAGAAGAGAGGAGAGGGGGCAAATGCTGAAGTGTCTCTGCCTCAGCTTGTGTGAGACTCATGCTGTGAGAGGGGAGAGAAGCAGGGGGGGTGGTCATGTTATACTCTCTGTGTCTCAGCCTGTCTGTGAGACTCATGCTGTGAGAGGGGAGGTAAACAGAGGGATGGTCATGTTATACTCTCTGTGTCTCAGCTTGTGTGAGACTCATGCTGTGAGAGGGGAGGGAAGCAGAGGGATGGTCATGTTATACTCTCTGTGTCTCAGCCTGTCTGTGAGACTCATGCACGTGGGGAAACATCTGATTTGTCAGAGCACGCAGTTCTCTTCTCTAGCTCTACACTGGGAAGAACTCCCCCACTCAGCATAGTTAGAAAGAAAAATGTACAGAAATGATGGAGAGGGGAGTAAAAAAAATGCAGGATACACAACACTTCTCTCTGCCCTAAATCTAGTATATATCTACAGCTGCCTAAGAAGGAATTGTAATTTTTCTTTTGTAATGATATGTACACTTTAAGCAATAAATCATACTGACAACCAAAAGACAGCATTGAGAAAAAAAAAAAACAGAAAAAGCAACCCAATAGCAGCCAATCACAGTGATAGAGTACAGCAGTAAAAAGATACAATGTATTTATTTCCATTCATATACTGTTTTTTGCCACCATGCTGGGGTGAACTTCACACATAAATATATAACAGAGGAATACTTATGTAAATGTGTGTAGCATCATGAAGTCATTATGGCTGAAGCATGAAAAAGCTCCGGTTTGCTCTGAGTTTCGAGCTGGAGATGTAGGCTTTATTTTCTGTACTGGCACCTGTTTTACATATGCTTGATAATCAGAAGAGAATAATATTAGGCCCATGTATTCTATACAATCACAGTCGTCAGCATAGTGATTGTCAAAGCAACAATGAGGGAGCACTTAACAGGATACAATCTATGGCTATCAGTGCCGAATCCCAGGAGTATGAAGCAGAGCCATTACATTTTATTAACTTACCAAACAATGATATATTGAACATAGGGCTCCCTAGGGACTAGTTTAAGAAC
Source organism: Rhinoderma darwinii (assembly GCF_050947455.1). NCBI lineage: Eukaryota > Metazoa > Chordata > Amphibia > Anura > Rhinodermatidae > Rhinoderma > Rhinoderma darwinii. The sequence continues at coordinate 582,394,657 of NC_134687.1, read as the reverse complement.
CGCTTTATTTGTATTTAGCATTTGCCATCTGCATTGTAACTATTTGAATACCTTTCACTCGCATTCACTTACCTCTTTGGCTGCATACGATTCATTGCTGTAAGGGAATGTTCACACACTAGACTAAAAACGTCTGAAAAAATGGAGCTGTTTTCAAGAGAAAACAGCTCCTGATTTTCAGAAGTTTTTTAAGCCACTCGCGATTTTCGCTGCGTTTTCCGCTGCGTTTTTTACGGCCATATTTGGAGCTTTTTTCAATGGAGTTAATGAAAAACACCTCCAAATACGTCCCAAGAAGTGTCCTGCACTTTTCTTGACGAGCCGTCATTTTACGCGCCGTATTTTGACAGCGAAGCATAAAATAAAGGCTTGCGGGAACAGAACATCGTAATTCCCATTGAAAGGAATGGGCAGATGTTTGTAGGCGTATTAGGGGCGTTTTTTCAGGCGTAATTCGAGGCGTAAAATGCCCGAATTACATCTGAAAACAGTGCTTGTGAACATACCCTAATACCTGAATTCAAATTAAATAGACACTAAGTTTTCAAACAACTTATTCTAATATAATGGCCTACGTGATAAAGATCAATTTTGTAATTTACTTACTGTTAAAATTTAGTTTGTTTTACCCTTGCAAATTCTGTAATCCATGCAAATTATAGGTGTCCTTCCTGTTATCTGCTATCCAACACCTGTTGTCAAGCAAAGTCCATCCCTAGTTACAGACAGACTGCATAATGTGGGAGTGCGTCTCTTCGGTGCCTACCAATAGAAGAGATGGAAGGGGGGAGCAAGAGGAGGGAGCAGAGAGAGAGTAAGACACAGACATGCTGCCATTACAAGTCTATGGAGAGGGGAGGGGTGAGCAGGAGCAGAGTGAGAAAGACACAGATGTTCTGCAACTCCTGGTAAGATTAAGGGTATGTTCACACGCAGTGGTTTCAGACGTAATTCGGGCCGTTTACGCCTCGAATTACACCTGAAAAAACGGTTCCATTACGCCTACAAACATCTGCCCATTGCTTGCAATGGGATTTACGATGTTCTCTTCCCACGAGCCTTTATTTTACGCGTCACTGTCAAAATACGGCACGTAAAATGACGGCTCGTCAAAAGAAGTGCAGGACATTTCTTGGGACGTTTTTGGAGGCGTTTTTCATGGACTCCATTGAAAAACAGCTCCAAAAACGGACGTAAAAAACGCTGCGAAAAACGCGAGTTGCTACAAAAACGTCTGAAAATCAGGAACTGATTTCGCCTGAAAATAGCTCCATATTTTCAGACGTCTTTGGTCACTGCGTGTGAACATACCCTTATATGTCCACCCAGTGTGTATATATATATATATATATATATATATATATATATAAAACAGCATCATGGAGGAGATCATACAGAAGTAATGAGCAGTATAGCTGAAAAAAAACCTATATATATATATATATATATATATATATATATATATATATATGAAAACAGCATCACGGAGGAGATCATACAGAGGTAATGAGTAGTATAGCTGAAAATTTTGCACGGGGTATATACAGTATATATATATATATATATATATATATATATATATATATTCTCTCTCTCCCATAGGAGAACAGGATCTTCCCCTCTATATAGCCTGCAGAGGGGAAAATTGCAGAATACAAGTCATATAATGGCCAGAAATAGTGTTATTCTTTGTGTACACACATATGACAGCTTATTCTGAAAGTCTTCCGAAAAGTTAGGTACGATTTAAGGGGCTTGACCAACAATGGCAAAACCCACTGAAGATCTCCCAAATAGGACAATTTTGGAACTGTATACTTACATTTTAAGTGGTTGTCTTAATGAAGACAACTCCTTTTCAGATTGAAGCCTTCATGGTAATCAGCTCATCACCATGGGTCCAGGTCACAAACCCCTGTTGGAAACAGCGGCCACTCCTGGAGAAATGTAGTAACATATGCCGGCCAGGTAATACATAGAAGCACTGTCCCTCCGATCTGACTAACAGAGGAGATCCTGAGTGAGGGAACCCTCCTTTATGACATCCAGATGCCTTAACGAGGCATATGGACAGAGGTATCTTTGGCCAAGATTTGTCGGTCCTGCCATTCCAAAGTTCACACCCTGGCCGCAATGCTTTGTCATTTTAATGATGTCATCTCACATGACTGCCAATCACTATGGAGGAAACGTCAGTGGCCTGACACGTCATCACAGTAAGAATGTAAACATTGGACCATTTTGGAAAATTTGCAAGGAACAGAAACAGAATTTTAATTTAAGAATGAACAGTATCCACACAATTTGGATCCAAACAATGAGAGTGATGCATAAAAAATAGTGGAAAAGTAGAGAAGTTCATAACATCAGATAACAGCTCTAATTTTTATAAGGCACCTTGGAAAACAAAAAGCCCAACTTATATGTTTGCTATGTGCAACTCTTCTACTTTTGCTCCCTCAAAGTCCCTACGACCAGGCTTCATGTACTCTAAGGGCCAGTTCACAAAGAGTTTTTTTGAAAACATTTTTGACCCAGAAACCGCTCCAAAAAACATCCGAAAATGCCTCCCATTGATTTCAATGCCAGGCAGATGCGTTTTTTCCCGCGTGCGGAAAAAACGGCTCGTGGGAAAAAGAAGGGACATGCCCTATCTTCGGGCGTTTACGCCTCTGACCTCCCATTAATATCAATGGGAGGCAGAGAAAGCGTATTTCGCTGTGTTTTAAGCCCGCTGCGCTCAATGGTCGTGGGTGAAAAACGCTGTGACAATCGTCATGCAGGCAGAGGAAAATCTGTCTAAAAATTTCAAACGGAATTTTGAGGCAGATTTTCCTCCTGCAAAAAACTCAGTGTGAACCCTAATAAAAGATCTTTTACAAAACACTACTGGCAGTTCGCCTTAGAAGTATATGACAAAATAGTGTTGTAACTTGTAACTTTTATGAGAAATAGGAGGTACACTTTAACCCTTTCATATCAGATGTAATTTCGGCTTTAATGGCAGATGCTAGTTAAAAAATGCACATGCACAGGCTAGCTACCTGGCTGAAAATAAAATTTGTATTCTTTTTTGTAATAGGACTTTATTTTTCTCTTTTATTTATTGTGGTTTTAGTGTGTAAAATTTTTTAAACACATATCATTTTTTACGTTTATATTGTGTTCACTATTGTCTGCTGTTTATTTTGATATACATTGCCTAGTTACGGAAATCGTAAGGCTAGGGCTTCAAACTCGGTATTTGATTCAATTTATTTTATTTTTTCACTTTCACATTTTTTTATTTGGCTTGGATTCTGTGTTTTGTTTTCTTTCTTTTTGGAACTAGGTATCCTTTTATTTTCCTATACCAAACAATAAAGTAAGACAATCCCATGCAAATAATCACATTGAATTTCATATACAAAGTATAAATCCCCTCATTCCCCCCCCCCCCCAAGTCCTTCCGTTAACCATTCGTTTTTGGCTAAGTTCACACGCTTAACAAAAAACGGCTGAAAATACGGAGCTGTTTTCAAGAGAAAACAGCCTCTGATTTTCAGCCGGTTTTTAAGCAACTAGCGTTTTTAGCGGCCATTTTTGGAGCTGTTTTTCTATTGAGTCAATGAAAAATGGCTCCAAAAACGGCTCAAGAAGAGACCTGCACTTCTTTTTACCTTATTTGAAAAAAAGGCGTAAAATAATGCCCCGTCGGAACAGAACGCCGTATTTCTCATTGAAATCAATGGGCAGATGTTCGTAGGTATTCTGCTTCCAATTTTTCAGCCGTTTATCGGGACGTTTACGGCCCGAAAAACGGCTGAAAATAACCCGTGTGAACATATAACATTTTAAAGTGCATTATACATTATACACAAAAGCCAGCTTACTCAAATCTTGACATATTTTAACCTCAATAATTAATAAATATTTTTTTTTATTTTTTTTAATTACAATGCATCCCCCAATAGTTCAGAAAAGACACTTTGGAAACATTATAATTTTACTTGTTTTTACTTATTTACACCCACCAGCTCCGATACATGACAGTTGTCCCGGATGTGATCGCGGGATAGTGACGATGCTGCTTCCTCCCTTAAATACACAACACTAAGGCCTCATGCACACTTCCATTGCCCGTCGTACGGCCGCCAATGATGGATCCATGAAACACGGTCTGCACACGAATGGCCGAGACTGTTCCGTCAAAAACAGACAGGAGTAGGACCTGTCCTATTTTTGTCGGAATGGCCACACGGTTCCATTAAAATAACGGAAGTGTGCATAGCTCCAAAGAAATTAATGTGTCAAGTGTGCTATCCGTTAAAAAAACGGATAGCACACTGAAGAAAATAACTGAAGTGGGCATATATTGAGGATCAAAATCCTATATATTAATAGACAGGCAGCTGTTATTCGGACATTGAATGTAGCTAACAGCAAATACAGAGTTTGAAAATGTTCCTATAGAATATTGTCTCCTTGTAATATATCCTTATTCTTCAATGAGTAAATTAAAGTTGAGTGACAAGTTTTTAGTTTTCATTTGAACCTATTTACCAACAGAAATATATGCAGGCATACGCTTCATAATTAAGCTAATTAGAATTAACATCATGGTAATTTATGATAATGAGGCATGAATAGAGGCATATACTTATTATAAATTAATCCATGCTGTGGGAACTACAGTTCAGGTGTTAGCAATTGAAAACTTATGCAAAGTTGTAGTTATCTTGTCTAGTACATAGCTTTATAAAGAAACTAAATTATCTATAGCAGTGATGGGCAACTGGTAGCCCAAGGGCCACATGACACATTGCTACAGCAGGATGTAGGTGGATAGGGTGCAGTCCCCAGTATAATGATTGGCCAGGGACACTCCTGCTCTATTATAGAGAACAGAAGGGCTGCTATATGGCCACTTCTCTGTTTTCTTTATCCCCACCAGAGCCAGGAAAAAGCTTCTCCTTGCTGCCTTTGGGGTAATAAGATGGTTTTACTATGTGCATTTGGATGCTTATGGTAAATGTATGCTAGAAGAAGACAGAGTGGCACGGAAGTACAGAGTATTGTTTCCTTGTAGCTGATCCTTACAGTATAATGGGTATTGTGGCTGTCACTGTTATTGGGTCACTGTTATGATGGACGGACCTGTGACAGGCTCTACTCACTAGGGTCAGGATACAACACATATAGGGCTTGTTTATACTTTAGGATCTGTGCTCTGGGTTCCCTACTATGTAGCCAAAAACTAGAGCAAATTTTGGCAGGAAAAAAATAAATAAAACTACTGTGTGTTTATGCTAGCCCCTGTTCTTGTCCTGGCTGGATTTGAATTGCGGTCTTTTGAATGAGTTACGATACATTTCATGCCCCCATAATGTAGGCAGTTGACCTCCAGTGGTCTATAATATGATAAAACTCTACATACAAGACTGTGTGTAGCTAATAGTAGATAGTGGAAACGGTATACGTACGACAACGGCATGTCCTGCTGGTCTATAGGAAATCAAAAAGTGAGTCTTCATTCAAGTTGGTCACTGTTCTCTTCCTAAAGATGGTATGAATTTGTAAAGGGATTTCCTTCAAACAGACATCTCAGGGTTTGCAAACAAGGAAACCAGTGATGGTCTAAGCAGGAGCTGACATACCATGAGTGTGACCTGTACCACTACACAGGGGCCCAGTAAGTAGGAGGGGCCACTGCCCCCCTAAAAGAGCAGGGTCCATACTCTGTTCTTGAATAGGGCCCATGTTTTCATTGTTGCTGGCAGATTCCACCAAACCAAATTTATGGGAGCACTGTCAACATTGTCAACATGCAATTTAGATCTTTAGAAATGTTGACATCTCTGAACTGAAAGCCTGAGGGTCATAGTGACCCATTGTTATAGTGATCTTGAGGGTTTTTAGTTCATCGACATCATCATCAAAACTCTCTAATACCAAACTTTTTCAAAACTGGTAACGGCACTTGTCAAAGTTTGGAATTTTTTAATGGAATAGTTTGCATGGTCTGTCATGACAAAGTAATTTATAGATCGATAAGGTTTGTAATTGACGTTGATGTCATGATTAAACATTCCAACTTAGACAGGGGCAACACTTACATAAGGGCTATACTTCGAAGCAATATTCCTGGGGCAAAAGCCAACTAAAGCAGCCATGTTGCCCTATCCATGGAGACGAGTGATAAGAAGGAGATAAACATAAGGAGCGCAGTATTGGTGTAGTAAACTGGAGACCAATAAAGATATTTATCTTTGAACAAGATTATAAATATATATACATTATAGTTATTGTTTTATCTATATGAACGTTTCAAAGTCTGTCAAGTGTTGTAGGTCTTTACTCAGAATGTCATACCCATTATACCTATAGTTAATCGAGCCAGCTACATAATCATCTATCTTTAGTTTCGCAACAGACAACGAAGGAATGTTATTCCCCTTAAGCTAAAATCAATTGATGTGGAAGCATGAGTAGATACATGGGAGAGTTAGGAAAACTACCTAATCATCTTCACTCAGTGTGATTCGCGACATTAGACAGGGTCTCCCAGGCATTGCTTGTCAGTGCAGGTGGAATACTGTACATACATTTCACATGCATGAAATGGTTTGCACGAGAATTTTATTTGAACTGTAAGACTAAACACATTACTATGTACTGAAATGGTATTTATTTAACTCATTTGAATGTATTGTTCGTAAATCATTAATTATTTTAAAAAGTTTGCTTTTATTTTTTCTAGAATGACTCCTGGGGAAAACAGTACTCGTATGCACTCTTCAAAGCCATGAGCCATATGCTGTGCATTGGTTATGGAGCCAGGGCTCCTGTTAGCATGTCCGACCTATGGATAACTATGCTGAGTATGATTGTTGGCGCCACATGCTACGCCATGTTTGTTGGCCACGCTACAGCCTTAATCCAGTCCTTAGACTCTTCACGTCGACAATATCAAGAAAAGGTAACTTTTGTTTTGCTTATATCTACCTAGACTGCCAACAAGGAATCAAATGACAGGCAATACAATAATGTAGAAGAACAGTTCTAGTTCCAGAAAATGAACATACATATATAACATATCTGAACTATGCCTATTCATTTTTTCTTTAAATTTACCGGTATTGCTGCTGAGGTTTTGCAAATGGGATTCAAACTATTAAGTATCATAATTTAATTTGTAACCTGTTCTTTAAAAAAATAAAATAAATACAAATCTCAAAATTTGATTTTCCCCTTCAGCAAATATTTTCAAAGGGCTTGTCCACTTTTGTCAATCACTTAAAAAAGAAAGGGTCCCCAAAAATACAGTAAGTTGACCACAAGATGTACCAGTGCTAGGACCCTAGGACAGCAGTAATCTGTGGGTGAACCTGGCAGACAAGTCTTTATTTATCATGGTGCCTACTGAAATCAATGGGCTGTCCATGTAATCCACAGACATGCTGTGTCATCCAGAGCTAGGGGAAAAATTCTACCTGCTCTCTGCACTGGCTAAATTATGAAGGTCATGAACGAGGGGTTCAGACTGTCCTAACAGGATATTTGAAAGTTTTTTTTTAAGCTTTGCTTTCAGTATTTGGTCACATATAAAAAAAAAACAAGAAAAAACATTGTATGCCATAGTATGTATTTTGCCTTGCATTTTTGGCTGTTTGAGCATTTGTTTTAGCAATATAAATGATTTGCTCTGAAGGTCATGTTGGGTACCATATTTTCTGAACCTAGAAATAAATTATTTTGTTACAGATTTTTAGTAATGTATTGGATAGCATGCAGTAAAAATCAATAGAAATGCATTGGCAAATAAATAGAGAAGACTGAACAGTCTGTGGTTTGTACTTGAAACAAATGACATTGATAAATGAAAATTACTCTCCTTGTTTCTATGCTGACTTCCTTGGACTTCCCTAGACAAAAAAAAAACAACACACTTCATGTCCTTGGGCTGCTGCACATATGCTGCGGGAGCACTTTGTTAGACTGTCACTTTAATTGGGTTATTGAGAGTTAATGATGACAAAATTTAAACCATTGATTTATCACTTAACATGTTAGTATTGTGTTTGCTTTCTTAACCCCATAGCAAATGATAACATTCAAAGTCCCTGGAGAAGTGTATTACGTTCAAAATGTTTTTGCTTTCTTATCATACTTACATAGGTACACAGTTTCTATAGAGAGATTTGAAAAAGATATATAGTCATTGACTTCTCTCCGTCCTAGTTACTTGGTCTAGATGAAGGTAAAATATACCCCCTGGCCCGGGTGACTGGCCATTCTTGCTGCCCAAGGGAAAGCAAATTCCTTACTTACCCCACAAGGGCAGTCAGAAGAGTTTATTTGAACAAATTAACTCCATACATCCCTCCTAGTCATAAGAGTAGACACTCTTATTGTAAAGAACATTTACTTGCCTTTATGATAAAAATGCATTTACTTTACATACAACCTAGCCAATTGTAGCATTTTTGTAATGAACTAGACTGGATCTCCATAACATAAAGCTTTCCTCTATAGTTATACATTTTTCCTTTTTACTTCTCTTCTCCATTTTTTATTCAAAAGCTGTGCCAAATCTACACTGTGTGAACCCAGAATAAAATGGTCATAGGTAAATGATAGCTGATGGGTGGAGGATTATTCAGATGGGAGCTGTCTTTTTAAACTCTTATGGAAATATAGTGAGGATGAATATGTGTCCACTGGACTCCGCTGTGCCACTTATCAAGGGAAACAAAGTATTCGATGCGCTAGAATCCAACCTGTCTGATTTCCATCAAGGGCACAGTACGGTTAAACCCACAGACAAAAATCTCATGTCTATGGACAACTTAAGATCCCATGCACAAGATGTGTTCATGGACAGTAGAGGGCCTGAATGGCACTTTGCACATGCTGCATGGTGCAGGTCCATGTTATAGTACCGTACAACACAGATCCTTAATGCATGGGCCCCAAGACTTATAGCTTTTCTTCAAGCTAAACAAGTCAGTTTTTTTCCACCTACAGAGTACTACTCATTTATTAAAGATCACCGTTCTGTTACATAATATATCTCAATAGGGGTTGGCCTTCATTGTTTTGGATACAGTGCTCCAAATCATCTGCTAGCCTTTAGACAGCCATAAATTGACATAATAACATTTTGGCTGCATCTAGCCACCACTAGGGGAAACATACTGCATATGCATGTTTACAGCTATAATTGAAGACAATGAGGGCTGCATAAATCTGTAGATAGTAAACTCCCCCTAGTGATGGCTGCAGGCAAACCCTATCACTGACGTGACCGGTCTTTATGGCATGTATCCCACTATAGTATATGGATATAGATTTTTCCAGTTCTGAGCTGACGTTACACACAGATTTATCATGCATAGATTCAATACTGGTAGAACCTAATATTTCTCATATTATAAACATCACATTTACCTTTACTTTCACTTGTGTAAAGTAAAAAAAACAAAAAATCTAACAGTAACCAAGTATCTGTCAGGCTTTGAAGATGAAAGTATGATTTCTATATTAGATGCTTTAGGTTTCTCGTGTCCTCATTCTGACATCGCTGTGAAGAGAAGACTCCTCATTCTACTTTCTTGTTATATTTTGTCAAAATTGTCTGTTATTTCCTGCAAGCAAATTCAGAATAGGCAACAAATGCAAAGCTACTGGGGTTGACATAAATATAACACTTTCTACTGAACGTTAAGATGTTTCCTTATGTTTACTGGTGGCTTTTATTATCCCAATAATTCTGGATAGCTTGAATGGGAATGAATAGACTCAGTCCTACCACGGCGTGTTCTTCACTGACAATCGGATTGGTAGCCAGAGGCACCACCTGGTCATAGAAGACTAGCGTGAGTATTGCCACAGTGGGTTTGTGTAATGAAGTGAATAGACGGCAAGAAAAATTTTCACTTTGACCCTACATAAAGCACTTTGTATCTCTGTCAAATTTTCTCTAACTACTGAAAGGCTGCAGTACAATAACAAGACAGTAACATGTTTTGTGACTGTAAAGATTCAGTATATGTCTTATTTCTTGGAAGAAAGAATATACAGTCTATAACTTTTACTTTTATACCATATCTATAGTTGTTTGGTTTTTCATTGGTAATCTATTTAAAAATCATATTCCATATATTGGTTAAAGAGACTCTGTCACCACATTATAAGTGCCCTGTCTCCTATATAAGGAGATCGGCGCTGTAATGTAGGTGACAGTAATGCTTTTTATTTAAAAAAACAATCTATTTTCACAACGTTAGGAGCGATTTTGGTTTATGCTAATGAGCTTTCTTAATGCCCAAGTGGGCGTATTTTTACTTTCGACCAAGTGGGCGTTGTACAGAGGAGTGCATGACGCTGACCAATCGGCATCATGCACTCCTCTCCATTCATTTACACTGCACTAGCGATATAGTTATATCACTATGTGCAGCCACATACACAAGCCCTAACATTACTACAGTGTCCTGATAATGAATACACATGACCATCCAGCCTGGACGTCATGTGTATTCATTATCAGGACACTTCTGAATCTTTTCTGTGAGATTCCGGCAAGTGAAACGAAATCTCGCGAGATCACGGAGGTAAACGAGATTTCGTTTCACTTGCCGGAATCTCACAAAAAAGATTCAGAAGTGTCAGGATTCTGAGTACACATGACGTCCAGGCTGGATGGTCATGTGTATTCATTATCAGGACACTGTAGTAATGTTAGGGCTTGTGTATGTAGCTGCACATAGTGATATAACTATATCGCTAGTGCAGTGTAAATGAATGGAGAGGAGTGCATGATGCCGATTGGTCAGCGTCATGCACTCCTTTGTACAACGCCCACTTGGTCGAAAGTAAAAATACGCCCACTTGGGCATTAAGAAAGCTCATTAGCATAAACCAAAATCGCTCCTAACGTTGTGAAAATAGATCGTTTTTTAAAATAAAAAGCATTACTGTCACCTACATTACAGCGCCGATCTCCTTATATAGGAGACAGGGCACTTATAATGTGGTGACAGAGCCTCTTTAAAGACTTCCACATTGATTAATGAGTAGGGTCTGACTCGCCCACCACCGGTGCAAGGGGCCTCCAGTGGGCCCAGACTCCAACACAATAATGTGCCCCAAAGGTCCAGTAGAAGACAACCTCATTTGGAGATAACTTTGTAGCCAATTACTTGCCGCAAGGATCTATTTCCTATGAATTGATTCACAAATAACCTATTAGACCTGTATGTACAATGATAACAACAGGGTTTAGGAGGCAATTCAAAATGGAGGTGTACATGTTCTGTATAGATGGAAGGCCATCAGAATCATTTCCTCTAATGAAGCCAAGGAGCCTCTGTCTTACATTGTTAATAAAAGTGGGATATTCTTGAAAAAGCATTGAGAAAACATCTATTCAGTGGCACAGCTAAAGATTTCACCGCTGCTTTAGAGACAAGGGGAAAGGGATCTAGTACGGAACAGTGTTTCTTTTAAGCCCAAATAGGGGGTTGGTGCCGACAGAGTACAGAGCCCACAGAATACCACTCAGTAGCTGACCAAAAACCTTTAGAAGAAGGAGACTCCATATTGATTTTGCTTTCTCAGTGTTCGCCCCAGCTTATTTTCAGGAAATATTTCACGTTTTACAATTATTAAAAATATTATGAAAACCAATTTGATAGAACTGCAAGTATAGGCTAGATAATATGTGAAAATGTCAAATAAATGAATTACAATGTATGGATCAGTTTTGAGGCCAAGTAGAAAAAGCAAATAACCAAAACCATCTTGGGAAAAATAAGGACGTTGGGTGGCCTAGTAATAGAGGGTAATAAATTGTATAAATAATACTGTAAAATAGCATCAAAGGTACCTAATTGGATTATCAGATGATCATTGTGATCATAAACTCAGTGCTACGGCTTATGCACACAGTAGGGCCATGTGCAGAGAGCCTGTATGGTAGAGTCCCTGTGGCACCATATTGCAGTGGTATTCTCCTGTAGAATCAATGCCTGAAGTAGAAAATATCTGCATAATGAAACATTGCACATTATGCCTTCGTATAAAATTGGAAGCATACGATTTTACAGTAGGGCTCCATAGACTTACTGCTCCATACAACTCAGAGTTTGTACAGAGCTGTAATAGGAACGTGTGCATGAGCCCTTAAAGGTAGAGAACCTTCTGGATAAAATCTAAAGCTAAACCAAAAATGCTATCGCTCTAACTCTCTGCTCAGCCTTCTGCTTCTGGTCCTATGAACTTCCACATAATAATGCTGAATACAAGTGTTGAATTATCAAATGTTCTGGATCATCGAATACCGAATTAAAGGAATTTCTGTATATTAGTTTTTAATTTAAAGAGGCTGTCACCAGTTTATAACTTCCCTATCTCCTACCTAATCTAATAGGCACTTTGATGTAGATAACTACAGTTTTTTTTAAATGTTAATTATTGACCAAGTTATGAAAATTTTTCAATTTATGCAATTTTTTTCTAAATGCCCAACTGGGCGTTTTTTTTTCTATTCACCAAGAGGGCGTTGTATAGAAAAGTGTATGACACTGAACAATCAGCGTCATACACTTCTCTTTTTTCCTGCCCAGCTTGATTCACAGCACAGCGTGATCTCGCGAGATCACGCTGTGACGTGACTTCCTCTCGCAGGCCCTTCACGGAGCGACGGAAGACTGAACGGACATCGCCTCCAGCCGTGCCAGGACGTTTATCCGAATCTGTAGCGGCTGGAGGCAAAGTCTGTTCAGTCTTCCATCGCTCCGGTGAAGGACCTGCGAAAGGAAGTCACGTCACAGCGGAATCTCGCGGGATCATGCTGCGCTGTGAATCAAGCTGGGCTGGAATGAAGAGAAAGTCAGCATCATACACTTTTCTATACAACGCCCACTTGGTTAATGAAAAAAAAAAAAAGCCCAATTGGGCATTTAGAAAAGCTTTGCATAAATCCCAAAATTTTCAGAACTTGGTCAATAATAAACGTTTTTTAAAAATACAAAAAACAGTAATCTACATCAAAGCGCCTATTAGACTAGGTAGAAGATAGGGAAGTTATAAACTGGTGACAGAGCCTCTTCAAAGCTGACAAGTGTCAAACTTATTAATCTGAAATAGAATGGGCAATTTTTTCATAGTGATCACAAACAGGAATGTTTTAAGTTCGAGGATATAATAATAATAATAATAATAATAATAATAATAATAATAATAATAATAAAAATAATGTGACAAAATGATAAAAGATGAAGAAAGACAAAAACATGTGAACAAGACAAAGTATAACCGAGAACATGACACTTGTTTAATTATAGGACATCGGCCATAATTCCCACCGGTAGTAGAACAATGCTATTTTTTATGTTTAAACCCTCACTGTCAGCAAGTTATTACAGCAGGTGTATGCTGGAAATAGCATCTGGATTTGTACCTTGCCTTCTGAAATTGTACGTGTTCTGTAAGAATTATACACACTGCAGTAATTACATTTAGGTCAGTATGTTCTGTTTCTCTGCGGCAGACGCCCGGTGAGGTATACACTGTGTATGTATGGATACATAGCTTTGTCATATGGGAAAGGTCAGTGGGAAAAACAGAAAAATTAATGGAAATGTGCTTTCACCAGGAGTAGATACACCGTTCTGGAAGATCTCATGCCAAAGACAATCATTAGAATAGAAAAATAGTAAACCTTGGGCATTTCCCAGTTCATAGTATATGGTATTTTTTTGTACTTTTTTTAAAATATTTTCTTGTATTTAAGAAGTAACAATTGTCTTTTAGCTGTAGGTAATAAACACTGCATGGCCAAAGTATGTGGACACATGAACATCACATGGATTCTGGTGGATGATGGACTTGTGTCCATTGAGCCCCAAGGGCATTAGGAAAGTCTGGTTGGACAAAATGGTCAGTGTTCCAGTCTCATAAGGATGATGTCATGGCTGTATGGGGTTAAGGTCATTGTTTCAGCTTGGCAGGGTTGGTGTAATGGCTGTATGTGATTAAAGTCTGTTTTCCTGTCCAATGGGGTTAATGTAAAAGCTGTATGGGTTTTAGGTCAGTGTTTCAGTGTGATGGGGTTGATTTCATGGCTGTATGGGGTTAAGGTTAGTGTTTCAGTGTGAGGGCATTGATGTCATGGTTGTATATAGTTAGGGTCAGTGTTCCAGTCTGAAGGCATTGATGCCATGGCTTTATGGTTTTTGTTCCAGTCTGATAGGGGTGATGTTATGGCTGTAAGAGCTTAAATACTTTGTCTTGTGACAAGGATGTTAACGTTTATTGGCCTTATATCCCTGCTTTACATGTACAATTGTTTTTTTCCGGTATTCATGACACACTAATACCACTATTAAACTATTTAGTATAAAATACATGACCATAAATTCCATGAGTGCCAGGATTGTGGGTAGGTGGCTGCCTAGTTCTCAGGTGCCTCCACTGCCTAAGGGGGTGCATCACAATGCTCCCCAACTTGATCAGGGTTCTTTATTGTAAAAGCACTGAAACATTGGACCACTCTCCCAGAAAATGTTGTGATGGTTGATTCATTAAACGATTTTAGAAAGGGTTTGGATGCGTTTTTGCTAATATGAGGCAATTGGCAGCTACCTCCTCTGCGTTTCTCTGGCTTAACACTGCAGAATAATGGGTTAAACATGAATTTGTGTCCATTTTTAATGTTACTCTTTTATTTTGTATGTTACATTAAACATCTCATCTCTTTATGTATGTGATAGTGGTAAAGGTAAATGAATGACGGTGTTAAATTTCTTATTGGGTCAAACAGCCTCTTTGTTTGCTAGTCTCATCTTCACTTTGTCTATTTCTACCCTTATATTTGCTGTGTTTATTGTCTACAAAACATATATGAGTATAAAAATAGGCTACATCTAATCATATCCATTTTACTCTGAAAGGTTAATAGAACCAGACTCATTTTCCTAATCTCAGTCCATTTCTTGCAGGGGCTCCTTTAAGATGGTTTAATGAGGATAGACAGTGAGTGAATCATTTATTAGCCATGGAACATTTTTCCATCTTGACGTGTGAATCACTCAATGGTAGATGCAGAAATGCCTGATTCATCGCGTCATTTTGTTCAATTACCATTAACATTTCTCACCTATTTCTGACTGCGGAGATGTTTTAGGAAAAAGTCATATAGATGAGCTATAATCCACACAAGGATAGCATATGTAACCCCCCTGAAGGTCACTGGTAGACCTTCTTTCTGTAGTACATATGAGATGGGACCAAAACAAATCAGTCATCGTATTTTTAAATATACTTAATGGATTCTTAAAATTGCCATTTGCAGATTGTTCTTCCTACAGAGAGTATGTAATAGCTATTATATTCATCAACATAGTAAATATGTGCAGCTTTATTTATCAGTCCAGCATCTGAATGGGCTTAAATGGTGACAGCAACTTACATGAGCCCGGTATGTCCTTACAGCAGTTGTAACATCCCTCCCCCACTACTTCTGATACAACAATGTAAAATGTACCCCTCACCACCAGGGACTGGAGATTGACTGTAAAAGCAGGGACTGAAAAGTGACTGATGCTAGCCTTCCACGGCAGTTTTTGCCAATGGTTTAAGCAGTCTGACTGATGCCGATCTGTTGATCATTGGGGCAGCTTTCATATTTGGTTTGTTCAGATGCAACACCCTCTTAAAGTGTACATATTATCATAGTTTTTTTTGGCATAAATAAGTTGAATATGTGAATTCGTACACTTAGTAATACATCTTATGGGGAAGTGGTATTTTCCTTACCTTTCTGCAGCCTGGCCTGTAATCCCCCTTTCTCTACCTGCAGGCTCATAATAGCTTCCTCTGGCAGAGCATTCCATAGTCTCACTGCTCTTAGGGTATGTTCACACGCACTGTTTTCAGACGTAAGTGTATGTTCACACGCTCTGTTTTCAGACGTAAGTGTATGTTCACACGCACTGTTTTCAGACGTAATTCGGGCGTTTTAAGCCTCGAATTACGCCTGAAAAAACGGCTCCATTACGCCTACAATCATCTGCCCATTGCTTTCAATGGGTTTTACTATGTTCTGTTCCCACGAGGTGTAATTTTACGCGTCCCTGTTATAAGACGCCCGTGTCAAAGAAGTGCATGTCACTTCTTGGGACGTTTTTGGAGCCGTTTTTCATTGACCCCATTGACAAACAGCTCCAATAACGTCCATAAAATCCGCCGCAAAAAACGCGAGTTGTTAAATCAGGAGCTGTTTTCAGGCGAAAACAGCTCCGTAATTTCAGACGTATTTTGCTACTGCATGTGAACATACCCTAACAGTAAAGAATCTCCTTCTATGTTTGTGTTTCATCTATACGTAGAGGATACCCCTTTGTTTTAGTAACAGTACTGGAAATGAATAGATCAAGAGAGAGATCTCCGTATTGACCTTTGATATATTTATACATAATTATTAGGTCACCCCTTAGCCGTCTTTAGTAATTCTGTGTCAACCACAGCATGCTGAGATTGGCCACAGGGATCATGTGAAGTCACCAACAGTGGTAGACTGGATCTGCATGTTATACATAATTTTATATTCTTGTATGAAATATTAATCGATCAAAATGAATGTTAGCAAAAAATTCTAACACTATAGTACATTATGTTAAGTAATAAACTTCTTATTATGGTACTGCAGTTCCCAAATGGAGAATATGCTCCTGAGCAATTTATTAAAGTGTTTTAATAAAATTGTTGTACTAGCACACATGTGGGTACCACTGCATGATCCCTATTTGTAGTATACTTTAAAGTTAGATTCCACAATTAAAAAGTAAAGAATAAGTTAAAACCTATTAACCGGCATCAGGAAATATCTCAGTTCTCCGCAGTCCGTTTATAATAGAAAGCTTTGTAAAGTAATATTGAAATGACGGGCAAATGTACAGATGGCTACTCTCTCCCATGAAAATATCCCCTGCCGAGTGTTTTTTATATTTTGAGCACATAATTTACTTGCTCCTGGTAGGAAGTTAACATACTTTGTTTTGGGCATTTCAAAAGAAATCGTTTTTGTTTTTTTTTCCAATCTTATTAAAACATGGTAAATATGTCATTTCTATACTGGAAATTTTGGTAATGGTTTCAAAATATTGATATACAGTAAGATATATGTATGTTATCAGTTATTTACAGTATATGGTGCCAATATAGTCTATGCTGTACAAAATGGATCAGTAGTGCTGCAGGGACACAGATTTGAGGCATTTCTGCAACATAATCTATAAAATGACTCACAACTCTTGATGAATACTTCTAAAATCTCGGGCACTCTAATGTATTACAGATCCATGATGCAAAGCGGACATTATGTATCTCCGTGATTTTATACAGAGGGTGGAATTTATCAACTTTTCTATGCCAGTTTTATGGCATAAAAAAATAAAAAAATGCCCCAAAAGTCACAATTTGCATTGAAAATTGTGACTTTTGGGCATTATACAGCACCCTCGCCCCTTTTGGAAAAAGGGGCATGGCTTAACAAAAGGGGACCAGGGGCGTAACTCGGAAAGACTGGGCCCCATAGAAAACTTTTGACTGGGCCCCCCTCCCCCACAACCAACAAACCCTTGTAGACAGTGCCACACTGACCCCTGTAGATAGTGCCACACAGCCCCATGTAGATGGTGACACATACCCCCCTTGTAGATAGTGACTCATAGTCCCCCATTGTAGATAGTGCCACATACACCCCATGTAGATGGTGCCACATACCCCCCCTTGTACATAGTGCCACATACTCTCCCCCTTGTACATAGAAAACACAGCTCCGAGAGCCCCCTTGTAGATAGTGCCACCCCGAACAAATAAATAACCTTATACTCACCTAGCCCCTTTCCCGTGATGAACGGAGCTGCTCCCCAGCAGCCTGAGATGGGACCCTTTCTTAAGCCATGAGAATGAGGGGGCCCATGCCACCCAGCCCGGGAAATAGTGTTATGTGTCTGGCTGGGTGGCATGGGCCCCGTAGCAGCCGCTATGGCTTCTACAGCGGTAGTTACACCACTGAAGTGGACGGTCCCCTGCGGCCCAACAAATTTACTATAATTAAGACCAGAAAACTGGCATAAATTATAGTGGAAATCTACTGGTGTAGATTTCATTCTGTGTGACGCAGTAAGATGGAGGCCAGTTCCAGCTCACGTACCTTGCCCCACTGATCAAACCACCCACCCCATCAGAGTATAAATACATTACTCACCTCACCACTCCTCCTCTTCTCCCCTCCAGGTCCCCTCAGCATGTTGCAACTGTTGCAACATACTGATGACAGTCAGCCTTAGGATGTTTTATATCACTTAGGTCATTGAGTGCTGTGTCGCATATAAGGCCCTGACACTGCTCGGCTTCAGGACCTTATGTGAGCTGTGGAATGCTGAGGGAGCATCAGGGGGACTCAGTGGGGAGAAGCAAAGAGGATCAGTAAGGGGAGCAAATATTTTTTCATTTTATGTCCGATGAGAAGGTAGAATGGATGGTGCATGGCCATGGTGATTACGCCACAATTGTGGCACACGACCAGCCAAAAGATGCAACACATTTATTAACCGATTCTCAACCGCATACTGTAAATTCACGTCGGCGCTTGCCGAGCTCTGTGCAGCGCCGACATGAATTCAAGGTGAGTGTTAACAGAGCGATCGGGTGCCTCAGAGTAGCGCTGACACCTGCCTCTGGTCCCTTAGACATGATCGGGACCTGATTGGTTCAGGTCCCGATCATGTGACATCGCAGGGAACGTTTGTTGTAGCAATAAACTTTCCAGGGGGCTGATTGCGGGTATCAGTGTTGGTTATCATGGCAACCGGAGGCCATACAATGACCTCCGGGTCTCAGGCTTCCTGTCAGTGTGACTCTCAGCGTCATTCTGACAGTTTATAATACATTAAACTACCTAAAGAGTGTAATGTATTATAGCAGCTATCAGTACTGCAGTTCTTCAAGTCCCCTAGTGGGATGAAAAATAAAAAATAATAAAAATGTTTTATAAAAGTTATAAGTTACATAAACAAAAAAAAAGCCTTTTTTCCCAAGAATAAGAATTTTATTATAGGAAAAAAATTAACATGTTTATAAAAAGTACACATATTTGGTATTACCGCGTTCGTAAGGACCCAAACTATAAAACTATAAAGTTATTTTTCCCGCACGGTGAACTCCGTAAAAAAAAGTAAGTAAAGAACAATGCT
Organism: Rhinoderma darwinii; assembly: GCF_050947455.1. NCBI lineage: Eukaryota > Metazoa > Chordata > Amphibia > Anura > Rhinodermatidae > Rhinoderma > Rhinoderma darwinii. Next base: position 582,375,413 of record NC_134687.1, on the reverse strand, counting down.
AGACTCACTATTTTTTTGGTCAGCACCCCTCCAAAAATATAGAATAAAAAGTGATCATAAAGTCGGATATACCCGAAAATAATACCAATAAAAACTACAACTCGTCCTGCAAAAAAACAAGCCCTTATACAGCTATTTTGACTGAAAAATAAAAAAAGCTATGGCTCTCAGAATATGGTGACACAAAAAAGAAATAATTTTATTAAAGAAAATTTTTTATTGCGCAAACGCTACATAACATAAAAAAAACCTATATACATATGGTATCGCCGTAATTGTATAGACCCGCAGAATAAAGTAAAATGTCATTTATAGCGCACAGTAAACACTGTAAAAAAAAGAATGAAAAACATTGTCAGAATTTATGGTTTTTGGTCACCTTGCTTGCCAAAAAATGGAATAAAAAGTGATCACAAATCGCATGTACTCCAAAATTGTACCAATGAAAACTACAGATTGTCACGAAACAAATAAGCCCCCACACCGCTCTGGTGGAGAAAAAGATAAAAAAGTTATGGCTCTCAGAATATGACGACACAAAATGTGCAGATCGTTCCAAAAGCGGATAAGATTGGGCACCATTTATCAGTGCGACACTGGCCACATATCTATGAATTATTATTTATTTACCTCATTATTATACCCTCTTATTATGCCCTGATGTACCCCGCACAGATTACATATACCTCCACATTATAAACTGAAATACCAGAAAAACCCCAAACAGAACAAGTGCCAAGCTGAATTTGAACTCCGAAAGCCAAATGGTGCTCCCTCCCTTCTCAGCCCTGCAGTGTGCCCAAACAGCAGTTTACGTCCACATATGTGGCATCACCATACCCGGGATAACCTGCTTAACATTTCATGAGGTATTTGTCTTCAGTGGCACAAACTGAGTACAACATATTTTGCACTAAACTGGCATGTCAGTGGAAAATTAAAATTTTCACTTTGCACCATCTGCTGCGCATTAACCCCTTAAAAAAACATGACTTAATAGCATGTTGTGGTGCGGAGGGCAATGTATGGAGGGGGCTCATGCACTGAGCCCGCGCCATATCCTGCGGGTGTCAGCTGTGTAATACAGCTAACACCCGGGAATAAGGCGAAAATCACACGAACGTGTGCGTTTTGCGTGCGCCAAAAATGCAGCATTTTTTGCGCATTGCAGTACCATGTGTCATAAGTGTTTGGTGCGTGGCTGCGTGATTTTCACGCATATGCCATCCTTATGACACGCAGATTTGAGGTTTAGAAAAAGAAATGAAGGGAGGTGGTTTTATTTTTCCCTTCATTTCTTGATCTACTGTTGCGCCAATCACGCGCAGCACACGGAAGTGCTTCCGTGTGCTGCGTGTGATTTTCACACACCCATTGACTTCGATGGGTGCGTGATGCGCAAAAAACGCTCAAGTATAGGACATGTCGTGAGTTTCACGCAGCGGACACACGCTGCGTCAAAAACACGGAATGTCTGAATGTCCCCATTGCCTTACATAGGTCTGTGCGACGCGCATGTTTTTCACGCGAGTATCACGGACGTGAACTTCGCTCGTGTAAATAAGGCCTAACGGACAGGAACAGTGATCGCTCTGTTACATAAGCCTGTGAACTGTATTATACTGCAATACATTAGTTTTGCAGTGAATTACACCAGCGATCTAATGATCGCTGGTTCAAGTCCCCTAGGGGAACTAATAAAATGTGAAAAAAAAAGTAAATCAAGTTATTAATAGTAAAAAAATTATAAACTATTTAATAAAAAAAAACACTTTAACTTGCACGGTGAACGCCATAAAATATAAAGAACTGAAAACGCCAAAATCGCTGTTTTTTGGCCAACTTAGCTTTTTAAAAAAATGTAATAGAAAGTGATCAAAAACTTTTATGTACCAAAAAATAACTACTGCTCGTCCCGCAAAACATAAGCCCTCATACCGCTCGTCCGACCAAAAAATAAAAAAAATGCCTCTCGGAATGTGGTAAAACAAAACAATTCTTTTTTTGTAACAAATAGTTTTTACTTTAAAATATAAAATAAAACTGTATAAATTTGGTATCACCGTAATCATATTGTCGCACAAAAAAATTAAAGTTGTTGTTTTTACCGCACGGTGAAAGCCGTAAAAACGGAAACAAAAAACAATCGAGAAATCACAGCTTTTTCCAATTTCAGCCTGCAAAGAATTTTATTTTCAGTTTCCCAGTACGTTATATGGTGCCATTATAAATTACAACTCCCTCACATCGGCACCAGAGGCTACAGTTGATTTTGCAGCAGCATCAGCGTTTGCAGGTAGGTAGCTACATCGACTTACCTGCAAACGCCAATGCTGCTGCAGAATCAAATTTAGCCTCTGGTGCCGATGTGTCCTCGCTCGTCCGACACGATGCAGGACCTGGGGCAGGAAGTGAGTGACGTCACAGCGTGATCTCTCGAGAACACGCTGTGTCTGTGCACTGCCAGAAGCTGGGTGTTAACGAAGAGAAGTGGATGATGCTGATTCGTCAGCATCATACACTCCCATTCACAACGCCCAGCTAGTAAAAGAAGTAAAAACGCCCGATGTACGCACATAATACACGCCCAGTTGTAGTTTTATTTTAAACACGCCCAGTTGTACTTTAGAAAGCCTCATTTGCATAAATATAAAAATGGTCATAACTTGGCCAAAAATGCTCGTTTTTTTTTAAAAAAAGCGTTACTCTTATCTACATTGCAGCGCCGATCTGCTGCAATAGGAGATAGGGGTTGCAAAATCTGGTGACAGAGCTTTAACACCAAAATGGGGGCCCATTTTTTTTTATCACTTTAGGCTAAACACCATTGATGCCATTGTTTCACAACCTGATTACATAGTATTCATTCAATAATGAAAAGTATGGAATACTGTGGGACTCTTGCAATAGACTGCAATAAGATACCATATCATAATGTGACAACGATCATTCAGTTGTACAGAAAATTATATGAATCTTATATTAGTAGAGACGATGGGTTGGAGCAGTTAAATACAAATAGGAGATGTGCATAATAAGTAATTATAGTAGGTTACTGTTTTCATTATACAACTTGACTTAAAAAATGTAAGGGTTCTGTTGTCTCATTTTCCTAGTGTGTGGGTGGCGACTGGCGAGGGCACATCCTATTGCCCTCCCAGCTTTATCAGAAATAGTGCTCACACAGTGCTACTCCAATCAATACAGAAAAATTCACGTTAAAAGATAGCCACAACCTTCTGTTGGTGGGAACAGACTGCTGGTGGGACAGATTTTCACCCTGGCTTATATGCAACTCCCGGCCTGTCTCTAAAGAAGAGCAGCATAGATGGGGGAGCAGGTGAGTATATACAGTAGCTTGAGGATATTGTGGCTAGCATTCATGGGGCTGGTACAAATGGGAACACTGTGGCTGGTACTTATGGGAGCACTGTGGCTGGTACCAGTGGGGCACCAGCAACAGTGCTCCCATTAGTACCAGCCACAGTGTTCCCATTTGTGGGCACTTTGGGTGGTGCTGAGACGGACAATGTCCGGAGCACTCTGGCTGTTATTAATATTTTAGCATTATGGCACGGTGCTCGTTGGAGCTCTGTGACCTATTGTTAGAAAGACACTGGCTAGCACTGTTACAGGGCATTGTGGGTGGTGCTGTCCTTGCTACTGTTTTAGGATGACGTTACTAACTCTGATTGGGGTAACTGTGGTTGACATTTTTAAGGGGTGTCTCTGGCTGCTAAAAATGGGGCACAGAGAAGGGAATTCGGGGCATTTGTCAGGATTGCTTTGGACAATAATAAAGTTTGTCCCACCAATGCCACAAGATGTACCACGCTGCTTGGTGTTACCTGTATATTCTATTCTCTCCTGTTACAATATTAAATTCTAGCTGATCTGTTTTTTACATTGTCACCTATGGGAGACAGAAGACACAATGGTTATGCCATGTACTAAGATAGTATATATATATATATATATATATATATATATATATATATATATATGTATATATATATATATGTATACTTATTTTTCTGGAATTTACACTTCTGGTTTTTATGAAATATCATTATTAGTAGGAGAAGACATCTGTAAGAGATGTCAATAAAGCTACAGATGTAGGTAGGGTTTTTATAATTATTCGTTAAAAAAAAATATAAAATATCACATACACACTCAAATAGATAGTTATGTCTATGTAAACAAAATTAATGTTTTTTAGAAAAAAAATAGAAGTTGTAAACACAGAAACTGACAGAAAAAGAAACAATGCATGTGATTTGTATAGGAACCTCTGTAACCTATGCAAAACTACAGTGTATGATCGCTGCATCAAATAAGCAAACAGCTCTAGACTATAAATGAAGCAATTCTTTCTGCCTCTCTCCCAGCAGAAAGTCCCAGCATGTTCTCAAGCTTCAGTCTACGGGTGAAACACATCCAGTCAGTTGCCTAACAAGTAACCAAGAGGCTTCTTAGCAAAACCTGGAATGAGGCCCACTCCATCAAAGGCTTTTGATTATTATGGTCTGCACTCTATTGCCTCACTCTATTGCCTTTGTCTTTTACTCCGTTTATTGGTCTCCCAGTGATCTTCATTTAATTTTTAAAACGTCATCATCCACAGATATGACTTTCTGTACCTTGGCTCAGGTTGCGAGCTTGCGTATTTTGGCCAAAATATCATGGATATTTATACAGGATGCAGCCTGGCCTTGTCATTTTGGGGGAGAATATTGTGTCAGTATTAGAAGGTGCTGGGCAGCCCGTCTGATCTAAAAGTATGAGCATAACTAATAGGCTGTAAGCCAGCATGGTGCACTACATGTTACCGTGTGACTAGCACCTTATAAAAACTTTTTCTGTGTGCAATGATAATACTAAGTAGCCGCCCCCCTCATAAATAGTAGGTATTAGAGTCGCTGTTCATCAGTATTTTGCCCCTGTGCAATCTCGCTCCATGTAGCATTGTGGCTTGTCTGGCTCCTGCTGGGAACTGGTGTTTGAACCTGCCCTTGTCTAACACCCATAGCCACGGACCGTCGGGATTACTCACCCCTCAACGGACGCAGCCATAGGACTTCCGCTTCATTCTGCTGTGTCCCGTACACCTTACATACCCTATTAGTAATGTTCATTAAAGAAAGCTTTGTTTTGCTATATGTCTGCAGCTAAGGAAACCTTCTAAAACTAACCACAAGATAGTTTGTTATAGATCTGACCAGCATATTTTTTACTACATTAAGATTTCTTCAATGAGAATGATTTTTGATGTATAACTTTCCACTGTTCTAAATATAAATGTCCGATAGGTGGTTGTCCAGTGCCTAGGACCCCCAGCTATTAAGACATCGGGGTTCCCCGGTAAGCTACAGGAGTCAGCCAACAGAGAAAAAAAAGGAGTGCTTCATTGCAGTCTATGGGGGTTACCAAACCAGATGAGCACCACTGGCCCACTTCTACAGTAGGTGGTGTAATGGGATGTTGGTTTCCCCCCAATCAGACATTTATGGCATATCCTGTGCACGTGTCATAAATGTCTCTCAGTAGAATCCCTCTTAACCCTTTTAATTTATTCGGGGTTTTCAAAAACATACTTCTACATAAAAATAAATATCCTTTTTCTTTTAAAAAGCATGTGTGGTGTCCTGAGCAGATGTCTTTCGTATGACGCAGTGCTCTTTCAAGGTTGTTAAAGCTTGGTAAATGTACCCAATACAGTGGGAAAAATCCAAAACATCAGAAAAAATGGATAACATGACTGTTAAATGTGAGAACAATGGGATGCTTAATTTTAGCACCAGATAGTTTTATTATAAGCTGAAACGAAATTCTAACTGTATGCTGTATCATATTAAGCACTTCCACAAAGGGAAGGCAGATGTCTCTGATGAAAGTCAGGACATTGTGAGTGATTTTTGTTGCTTCAGGCATCTTTTATTGTTATTTGTTGTTGTTTTTAAATTTTTATCATTCATGCATTTAAAACACTAACAGCTCCAGCACTGGCCATACAGAATGTAACGGAGGCCTGCATGACGTTAGGCTAGGAGGGAAGGCAATGAATCACAGTTGGGGAGGGTTATTGGACTGGTTTATTGAATGGAAAGTAGGCGGGGCCTGGGGATTAACAGCATCCCCTTTTTTTTAGCTCCCACTGTTTTGCTTGCCTTATGGCATCTGTTGCTGCGCTGTTTAAGCAGTTTCAAACTGCTTCTGCTGCTCATGGCCTAGTCATGTTGCTCCCTGCCAGACCCAATGTTCAGGTCCAGCTTAGCCTTGAAATTGCCCCTAGGTTCTGGCGCAGCATCGGTAGCCCCTCCAGGGACCTTCCGACCCTGATCTCTAGTGCCTCTGCTACTGTGGGAACCATGGTGGGGAGGAATCCTTATACGCGGCGGGGATCGGTGGAGGCAGGAATCTTGCGGCCTTCTCTTCCGGCCACCCCTCCAGCTCTGCATATGTAGGATGTACGACTTCCACAGGTGAGGTGCTGGCTGGTGGATGCAACGCCAACAGGGACAGTCTGGAGCGTGAGAGTAGCAGTCACCTGCTGTGAGTCGCAGGCCAAGTTTGTTGGTGCTACAGGGATGTGACGGGTAGCGATTGGCTGGCCCTTCTTCTGATGGGCCTCCTCAGTTTGTGGCGGTTCTGAGTGCCTGGCTAGCTCATGTCAACGCGGCTCAGGAATCGTCCGTGTGAAGATCTTGAAGACGGCGAGTTGGCCTAGTCGGGACATAGTTCAGAAGTTCTGGCTACAGGGTTAACGGAGCCTGTTCATCCTGGTGAGTTGTTATCATCTTCTTTAAGTTTCCCTGCTCTACTTATGCTCTGTCTTGGGGTTTCTGAGGTACATGGGTCTGGGGTGGGTTCTGGATTGTCATCAGACGATGTAGAGGGGGATAGTTTGCGAAAGTTAATGGGGTGCATACGGGAATTGGTGGGGCATTTGGATGGGGGATCGGTGTCTAGGGTTCCCTCTCCTTTGTTACCAGCGTGTGCTGTCCCATCAGGGGGCAGAGCCGGTGTGTGGCCAGGGCGGTTGCAGTCTTTGTACAGACTGACTTTGCTGAAGACGGGGATGGTTTATGGTTGGATGATAGGGCGAAGGGTCAGGTGTATGTTTGTTTTGAGGGCCCATTAGGTGCTCATCTTAAGCCGGAGGTTAGGGAAAAGATATGGAAGGATGAGTACGTGGAAATATTTTCTTAGCTAAGGGAAAAAGGGATGAGCGTAAAAAGGAGGAGGAGGAGAAGCGTAGGTATCGTTTCATCCCATAAACGTTTGTAAACTGGTTGAAAGCATTTGTGATCTATGCTAGTGTGGTGGCTGAAAAGGCACCGGAACATTGTTTGTTGCTTTTTTGCCACATGGATGCGATTCGTGAAGAGAATCGCGTCTGCGGCGGACAGGCTTGGCTGCGCTATGATGAACAATTTCCAGCTAGCACGGGGCCCATGAGGTCAGCAGGCCAGTTTGGCTCCACTGTGTTAGCAGTATAACGAAGGGCAGTGCAAGTTTGGGGTGACATGTAAGTTTAATAATTTTTGTAGCTCCAAGGACTGCCCCTGTCATGTTTGTTAATTGTCTGTTGGTGGTCTGTCATGTGTGTAATTTTTTGTTAGGTTTGTTTGGTAATGCTGATTGCGTTTAGGTATTTTATTCTGCTATATTTTTTCAATAAAATGGCTGCTGTGGCCAATTTATCCAACCGCTTGGTCTTGTCTCCTATTTTTTGGGTATAGTACTAATTAATTATATAGAAGTGTGTACTTATATACCAAACTGACTCGACTTACTCAAATCATGGTAAATGTGGGCCATTGGACAATACAGTCACAATGGGCTCATTGTCTACTTCACCTTTAACTGGACAAGTATAGAGCATGATAACCCAGTTTGCCATAGGCCCTCCTAAGCCCAACGGGCCCTGGCATCTGCTCAGGTATGCCTGTTGCTAACACCAAACCTAGTCAGAGGTATAGTGGCATATTAATTCCATTATAATAAGAAGTGGAACCAAATAAAACCCACGATAAACTGATGATAAAATGATCTGGACCTATCTACCATTTGGCATATTTAAGAGTGTTGAAATACTTTTTCATTTACTTATATGGTATTAAATAGACAAGTTCTAACGTGCAGTCATTAAAAAAGGTTAATGGGAGAGATATTGAAGCACTGCATTGATATCAAGGGAGTCTAAATATCTACTGTACAAAGAAATGAAGAACGTTTCTCAATAGTGAAGGTTATTCAGTTATGGAATTACATGTACCAACATCACATGCCAACTGTAAAGCATGCAGGGACAGAAAGGGAAGAGACATACGACAGAGGGCACAGAAAAACATAAGCTCATAAATACTTGGATTCCAGTTGAGTACTAATTATCTAATTTAACTAGAAGGTGCTGGCCTTAGATTACATCAACAAGAAACCCCCTCATGTGCTGAAAATGAGCGCCCACACAGCAATGTTCCCATTAAGCCATGTGCTCTGGAAAGCAAAGTGTTAAAACAAACGTCTAATGAGTTCAAACACATCTATTAGATATATTCACACAGTGCAGGATCGAAATCCGCACCGTCAAAAAAGCATGCGTTTTTACCGCGATTTGCTGTGGTTTTGCAGTGCGGTTTTTGGCCGCATGGCAAAAAATGCAGAAAAACCTCACCATGTGAATACACCTTTAACAGCTATACTTGTCTACAGGGTGTGGAATTTGTAACTATACAATTTTCAGAATGCTTAGCTTAGTGGGTACAGGGCCACACAGTACAGTCTGTACTATAGTATTCCACAGTTGTGATCATATAGTAGTGCCATATAGTGCTGAAAACTGTACAGTTAAGTTTACTTTATTTAAATGTTCCCATATTATGGTAGAGCACATAGCAGTACTTCCATAGGTTTAAATGCCCTCCATACAGTATATGGATCTTCATTTGTAAATCCTTCTCTTGGATGATTTACTTCTGTTTCTTACTCTACATTGTAATACAGCTTAGGCCTTATAGCTCCTAACTCAGATGATGAGTGAGACAAAGGTCTCCATTATAGATGAAGGACACTTTTGGTTCACTGCGCAGAGGATTCACGTTTCATGCATGTCCAAGTTCTTCAGCAACATGTAACCCCACAAATCTATGAAATCCCAAAATAATATACAAGGTGTTTTCTAATAGTCAGTTAGGAATCAGACAAACACCTGCTAGAAAAGTACAGTAAATGTATTAATGCATAAATATTAATAAGTTAAAGAGCCAGCTCACACGCCTCGTCCTCTCCAAAAACTGGCCTGACTACTAAAGCCATAGAAAGCGGGACTACCGGGTTCAGAAATGGTAAAGCCAGTACCGAGATTTACCTCAGAAGCCTGTCAGCACAGATTGTCCGGCGCCTTAGACTCCAATTATCCAGTAGGCCGCACCATGTACAGTATGGCTTTAAAATGTTTGGCTGCTCTGACAAAATAAAGTAGAACATTGTGATTCAATTCTCACAACATCTAAAACCCCCTGCGGCATTCTCCTTATCGCTCTGTGGATTTCCTCCTCTAACCCCCACAGTAATTTGACTAAGTAACATAAACATAATTGACATATGCAGTGGCATAGCTATAGGGGCCACATCGGTCACAATTGCGGTATTATTTATGTCATGTATAGGGGTATCATTGGTAATATCTGTCTTTATACAGTAAAGTGCGTTATGTTCAGTAACAGTATGGAGGTAAAATGGTAATATTTGGTCCTGGTAAAGTGGTATTATTTCTGTGTACAGTAGGGTGGGAATAGTTGAGTACATTATATTGAACCATTTTTTATTATGTACAGTATATGGCTACATTATTTTTGTTTAATAATCCCATGTACATGAGTCTTGTGTGATGTACAGTATACACAATACACAGGGCCCATATGCCTTAAGCTACAATATTCAGTGTATTCATATGTAAATGTTCACTTCAGAGAATGCCTGGGACAAGCCTATTGTTCCAATTAGTAAATCTCTGTGGTACACCAAAGTCCTATTGCATTTTTCAGCAGTAAAATTACCGTATACAGTGGTAAAACTTTCAGTTAAAAGGTGGGGACACACTAATAATACGACTCAGAACAACCGGCACAGAGACGTGTGTAGTACAAAGAAGTGGTCATTGATTCCGGAGAACAGCAGATGATTATGGCTGCTGACAATCAACTTTGCTTTATTACCTCAACCCCAGTGCAAGGAATCAGGGAACAGGGACAAGTGAGAACAAGCTGAACACAGAAAATGTGTCAAACAGTAAACAGGTTGTACATAATAAGGAGAAAATAGGGATACACAGATGTAGCAGAGCTAGATTTGTCATTTGGCATGATATTTTATGATATGTGACCAATATAAGAATCTATATCACTAATTGCCGATAGAAGTTAACCTACTAATTTATATGCTCTGCTAATCCAGTATTTTATCAAAATAATACTTCGTAGTATATATGAACTGCGCCCTGTATGAGAACGCAAGGTGTTGGAAAAAAATTTAAAGGCAGAGAGGTTTCTTTTTTATTACACCATAAATTTTGCCCCTTCGCGACTCAATTTAATTGCACCCAAGGCAACCGCCTACTCTGCCTACCCCTTGGCCAAGCACGGGTGGGACAGGAAAAATGGATCACATGACTTCATGGCCACATTGGCTGACATTTTGCCACTGCCCAGATAACACAGCTAACATAACATATCCACACAATAGGGCCAAGGGACAGACTGGCCTTTCACACGATCATCCAGTTGGCCAAGGAGGTGACTCAAATTTGGTGAAGTTTAGCAGTGGGTAAACTTTAGGAGCAGTTGTTAGAGTGTATTTAACAAATGACCTACTGTGCATTCGGAAAGTCTTCAGACCCTTTGGGCAAATTCAGTCGTGGCTGAATTGCTGTTGAATTCCGCAGCGGACAGTCCGCAGTGGAATTCTGCAGCAGCCGTTTTTTACAATTCTTTCTATACATTTTTAGGAAACTTAGTTCAGACGTTGCAGAAAATAACTGTGCGGAAATTAGGCTGCGGTGCAGAATTTTCCCTCCACAGCATGCTCATTATGCTGCAGAGAAGCAGCGGAATTTCACTGCGGATTTCAGCCTTTGCATTGCAAAAACTGAAATCTGTGGCAAGTCCGCTGTGATATCCGCAACGTCAGAATTTCCTGTCAAATATGAAAATGTTGCTGCAAATTCGCAACGAATCTGCAGCAACATTTTCAGCGGAAAAATTCTGCCAGGTCTGAACACGGCCTTACAATAGCAGTAGCAGTGTGGATAAGATTTGAACTAATCTCATCCACACACTGTGGAAAAAAATCAGCCGAGAAACCGTTTATAAATTGACCTGCGGTGCATTTTTTTAATCAAGAGCATGTCAATTTATGCTGCGGAATCGCTGCTCTTCTGTTGCAGGTAAAAACCACAACAAATAGGCAACCATTGAAATCTCTTCAGCGTAAAATCTGTGACTCTGTTGCAAAATCGCAAATCAGAAAAAAAACAACAACCTTTTTTTGGTTTAAACATAATAATAAGGTTAATACTTACCCCGGGCGTTGTCATAGCAATGCGATCCTTTGTTCTGAGTGCAGCCCAGCCTCCTGGGATGATGTTTCATATGTGACTGCAGCGTCATCCAAGGAGGCCGGGCTGCACTCAGAGCAGAAGGACGCGTCACTATGACAATGGAGTATGGGGTAAGTATTCACTTTTTTTTTTCCTAGCAGTGTTTTTGCAGTGGAAATTCCACCAGAAAAACTGCACCACAATTGGTGCATTTTTTTTGGGCAGAATTTTCTGCAGCTTCCAGGACGGATACATTGCGTACTTTTACGCTGAGTATCTGCACTGTGTCCCCTAATACTATAAGGCCAGGTTCCCACGTAGTGTAAATGCAGCGGAATTCTGTGTGGAAAACCTGCAACATAAAGTCAAGTGTTGCGGCTTTTGTGCTGGAATCGCACAGATTCTGCGGCAAAAATAGCAACTCGGGAAAAAATAATAACCATACTTACCCAGAAAGCTCTTCCTGGAGTCAGGCCTCTTGGGATGACGTTGCAACCCATGTGACGGCTGCAGCCAATCACAAGCTGCAGCATCACATGGCTTGCAACGTCGTCTTAGGAGGCCGGACTATGCGCAGAGAAGAGGTAGGGGGTAAGTATAAACGTTTTTGGGGTTTTTTCAAGCGCTGCTTTCCACAGCGGAAATTCAGTTCGAAAAACGCACCACAATGTGGTGCGGTTTTTCGGACGAGAAGTTCCAGGCCATATACGCTGCACAGTTTTTATGCAGCGTATCCGACCCGTGGGAACCCGGCATATAGGGGTTGATGTAATATGTACAGCTGGAAGTCGGGACCTTAGAGTAGTTTCCTCTGGTGGGATCAATGCACTCCAGTTTTAGATTGACCGTTTTTTGGGTAATGATTGGCCATACAAAGCTGTCTCACAACAATCTACCACTTATTTCTCATATGTTGAACTTAGCATGAAGTTGCCGCAAACAAAGAAATGCATGAAAAGGGTTCTAAAGGGAATATATTGCATTATTAGTGTGTGCACTCGGGGTGCTCAATTCAAAACATTTTTATTTATTGCTTTCTAAACCCTCGTAAGGAATTATTGCCATGTGACACCTGCACTTTAAAGGGGTTGCCCAGTTTAGAAAACTAATTTTAATTTATTGTATTAGGGAGAGCGGTTACCAAGATTGTCTCTTCCTCTGAAAGACCTGCATTTGATCATATGAATGGGAACTGTGTAATGCTTTATTTCCCCTGAGGGAGTGCTGCAGGGAAATTGAAAATGTACTGCCAGGTTACCCCAAAGATTACAGCTATCAGCTGGGTGTTCTAGCAAGGAGTCACTTTGTGATGAGCTTACTGTCAAGGGGCTCTTCTAACAATTAGGGATTGTCCACAGTGGAGAACCCCTTTAAATAAGGGCATCTGTAAAAGTACCCAATGTACAAATCTGATTGGAGATCCACTTTATTTTCCACTCATACCCTGCAGCTACCCACCTGTTGTTCCCATCAATAGGTCATGTAACCTATTAACAATCTGCCATAAAAATACAGTCTTGAAGCTGAGAATGACCTGAAAACTAATCCGTTATGAGATTCCATGTAGAGAACCTCAGAACAGCAGTTTTATAAGCGTTATTTTCCTGAGAAATGTAAGAATCCAGTGCAGTCTGCAGCCTGGTATTTTTCTGGCAGTGATTACAGTGTGGTACGCAGCTATCCATGTGCGATAATATAGGTGTTTCAATCACTTCCCAGCATGAGTGACAGCTTTTCAGTATTTCGGGGTGACAGCATGAATTTGATTCGTTGTGTAGAGCTTATTTGTTCTCGACTGCTACACTCCAAGTAAATTGCCTCGTGTCAGCCTTGATAAGTCATACTATTCATTTCATTTCTCCTTCTTGATTCTTCACTTGATATTCATAGGAAATAAGATGCGTTAAGATTACATCTATCATGTAATAAATATTTCAGTGGAAATTGTGTCAATTTATCACAGGGACAACTTGTATTATTTTAAGTATTTATTTTTGTGTAATGTTTAACAGGTGACACAATTGTGTACAAATACTAAATGCCATTTTGGCAATTGCCCGACTCGGGCAAACATTTTTAATCCCTTGCCTCTGCAGCAATTTTTTTTATTTTTATTTTCTCTTTTTCCTCCCCACATTTCAAAATCCATAACTTTTTTATGTTTTCGTTAAGATTGACTTTATGATCACTTTTTATTCAATTTTTTTGTGGGAGATAAGATGACAAAAAAACGGCGATTGTGGCATTTAAAATTTGTTCTTTTTTACTGTGTTCACCTTACAGGTTAAATAATGTTATATTGTAATAGTTTGGAATTTTACGGACGCCAGGATACAAGCTAAGATCTTTTTTTTACATTGCTTCTGGGGAAAATGGGATAAGAGAGGTTTTTTAACTTTTGATATACCTACATATATATATATATATATATATATATATATATATATATATATATATATATATATATATATATATACTTAAAAAAAACTTTATTTCAATTTATTTAACTTTTTTTATTAGTCCTCCTACAGGACTTGAACCAGTGATCGTTGGCTCGCGTGCATGATAAACCACAATACTAGTGTATTGCAGTATGTGGTGATTTTAAAAGGCTCCTGTCTCTGGCAGGGCTTAACCCCGGAATGAGCCATTTTTTAATTTTCAGTTGCGTTTTTCACTCCCCGCCTTTATTTTTCCATCAAGAGAGTGGTGTGAGGGCTTATTTTTTTGCAGGTGGAGTTTCATTTTCTAATGGCACCATTTAAAGTACCATATAATGTACTGGGAAGCTGAAAAAAATTATTTGCGGGCTGAAATTGGAAAAAAATTTGATTCCTACGTAATTTTCTGTTTTTCATTTTTACAGCTTTCACTGTGTGGTAAATACGACAACTTAACTTTATTATGTGGCTCAATACGATTAGGATGATACCAAATTTATATCGTTTTTTTTTATATTTTACTACTCTTGAGAAACAACTTTAAAAAAAAAAAAAAAAAAAAATTGTTTTGTTTCATAACGTTTATATTTTTTCATTGATTGAGTGGTGTGAGGGCTTATTTTTTGCGGGAAGAGCGGGAAGAGCTGTAGTTTTTATTGGTACCATTTTTGGGTACATATAACTTTATCACTTTTTATTACATTTTATTTGAGAGCTAAGGTGACCAAAACACAGTTAAATAATTGTATATTATAATAGTTCGGACATTTACGGACGCAGCGATACCAATTTTGTTAACTTTTTTATTTTTTACATTACTTTAGGGTAAAAATGGGAAAAGGGGGGTTTTTTGAACATTGAATTATTTTTTTTTCACTACTAATAACTTTATTAAACTTTTTTTACACAGCCAAAGGGCACGGCTAACAGAGGAAGAAAGAAGGCAGTCCTTGGGGCCTTTATTAGGCCCCTGGGCTGCCATGAAAACCATTGGCACCCCCCGATCACATTGTGGGGGCGCCAATGAGATGTCGGAAGGGCTGCTCCCCTCTTTTCAACGCCTCAGATGCTGCGGTCGTAATCGAAACAGCGCAATCGCTGTTCCTGGCTGTTAGTCCCGGGTGTCAGCTGTAAATCAAAGCTAACACCCACTGAGTATAGAGTGTGCTACATATTTCCCTATGACGCTTATCACGTACATGTACGTGATGATGCATCAAGGGGTTAATAGGAGCACAAAGATGAAAGACCTGGGGCCTTTATTAGTTCGCCAGGCTGCCATGACATACATCAGCACCCCGCGATCGCGTCGCATCTGAGGGGGCCGCCCCTCTGTGTTTAACGGCTTAGATGCCACGGTCGCTATTGACCGTGCCATCTAAGAGGTTAAACAAGCTCGCTGCACTGAAGTATCGGCTGTAACATACAGTCGACATGCTGAACCTAAAGAGTGGGCTCAGTCTGTGAGCTTTCTCCATACCCTTCCCCCGGCCTGTAGAGGTTAATCATTGTATTTAAAGGGTTGTCTTACTAAATAAGTCCTTTCCATAGGCTCGATTAGGGCACATCATAGATCGGGTTTCACAGCTTGCAATCCTCCCCAATGAGCTAGACCCGGACCATCCAACTGTTATATGGATGGCCATTCATTTGAATCGACAGTGTAGACAAAATGTATTGCTGGCTGCAACGTCCGCTGGTGATAATGGCTGAGCTGAATAATTACATTATTAAAGTCATTGTGGATAATCAAAATGACTCGTAAGACTATATAAAGCCGAGCTGCAGGATGAAGATGAAAATTAAACTTAGGCACCAGGTTTTAGCTTCTCCGTGAATCAGAATCATTTGCATTTGGAGAATCAGTGAAAAATATAAATAAATGATATAAATAATACATAAATGGAGTAAAGTATATTTATTTACACTGACCTTACAGCTCTAGGTGATAGCTGTATATTTATCATTATAAACGGGATGAGGAACAGAAAAATATTTCACAAGAATGCCTTCTGGCAAAGTTTTTCTGCATTCTTCTCCAAGGATCAGATTTTTGGCGCTAACTATACATCATGTGAATAAAGTCTTACAAAGCGCCCATTCATTTACATTCATTTATGAACACAAGAGCGAAAAGAATTCCTTTCTGCGGCTGCTTCAATTAAAATGTATATGTTATGTTATACCTAGTTCAGGGCCTAAGGGGGCGATGTATAACACAGGGATTCAAAGAACACACTTAAGGCATGAGTTTTGCCAAAATTGTTCCTTTAAATTTTGTCATTTTAAGTACTAATGGCTGTTAGTGGGATGACCGGCCTTCAGGCTAGTGGTTTTTTCCCCTATAGTATTTATTACCCATTGCAGATAATGTGAAGCATTATTATGGAGCCTTCCCTTTACAATGTTCCTGCCCCTAATATCAACAAGGTCTCGTGCTGGAAGGTGAATAGAGCATGTAGACAGTCCTATGTGATGACAGTAACATGAGTTACATGAAAATCAGAACACCTGGTGTTTATTAAATTCATAATATGTATGATGTATGTGTATATATATATATATATATATATATATATATATATATATATAAAAAAATGGTGGTTTATTCAATCCAAACTAACAGCAACGTTTCAATCCTACAATAGGATCTTTATCAAGCCTTCGAGGCTTGATAAAGATCCTATTGTAGGATTGAAACGTTGCTGTTAGTTTGGATTGAATAAACCACCATTTTTTTCATGTTGGAGTGCTGCAAATTTTCTTCTGCTATATATCATTATACGTCCTAGGATCGGGACGTTTTGCTGGGCACCTGGTCGATTATTCATTAGTGAGTGCTGCTGTCTTCTTGTGTGCTATATATATATATATATATACATTTATTTATATTCTGTGTGTGTGTGTGTGTGTGTGTGTGTGTGTGTGTATACTATATATATATATATATATATATATGTACAGTGAAGGAAATAAGTATTTGATCCCTTGCTGATCTTGTAAGTTTGCCCACTGTCAAAGACATGAACAGTCTAGAATTTTTAGGCTAGGTTAGTTTTACCAGTGAGAGATAGATTATATAAAAAAAATAAAAGAAAATCACATTGTCCAAATTATATATATTTATTTGCATAGTGCACAGAGAAATAAGTATTTGATCCCCTACCAACCCTTAAGAGTACAGCCTCCTCCAGACCAGTTACACGCTCCAAATCAACTTGGTGCCTGCATTAAAGACAGCTGTCTTAAATAGTCACCTGTATAAAAGACTCCTGTCCACAGACTCAATGAATCAGTCTGACTCTAACCTCTACAACATGGGCAAGACCAAAGAGCTTTCTAAGGATGTCAGGGACAAGATCATAGACCTGCACAAGGCTGGAATGGGCTACAAAACCATAAGTAAGAGGCTGGGTGAGAAGGAGACAACTCGATCTGGGGCTCCATGCAAAATCTCACCTCGTGGGGTATCCTTGATCCTGAGGAAGGTGAGAGCTCAGCCGAAAACTACACGGGGGGAACTTGTTAATGATCTCAAGGCAGCTGGGACCACAGTCACTAAGAAAACCATTGGTAACACATTACGCCGTAATGGATTAAAATCCTGCAGTGCCCACAAGGTCCCCCTGCTCAAGAAGGCACATGTACAGGCCCGTCTGAAGTTTGCAAATGAACATCTGAATGATTCTGAGAGTGATTGGGAGAAGGTGCTGTGGTCAGATGAGACTAAAATTGAGCTCTTTGGCATTAACTCAACTCACCGTGTTTGGAGGAAGAGAAATGCTGCCTATGACCCAAAGAACACCGTCCCCACTGTCAAGCATGGAGGTGGAAACATTATGTTTTGGGAGTGTTTCTCTGCTAAGGGCACAGGACTACTTCACCGCATCAATGGGAGAATGGATGGAGCCATGTACCGTCAAATCCTGAGTGACAACCTCCTTCCCTCCACCACGACATTAAAAATGGCTCGTGGCTGGGTCTTCCAGCACGACAATGACCCGAAACATACAGCCAAGGCAACAAAGGAGTGGCTCAAAAAGAAGCACATTAAGGTCATGGAGTGGCCTAGCCAGTCTCCAGACCTTAATCCCATCGAAAACTTATGGAGGGAGCTGAAGATCCGAGTTGCCAAGCAACAGCCTCGAAATCTTAATGATTTACAGATGATCTGCAAAGAGGAGTGGGCCAAAATTCCATCTAACATGTGTGCAAACCTCATCATCAACTATAAAAAACGTCTGACTGCTGTGCTTGCCAACAAGGGTTTTGCCACCAAGTATTAAGTCTTGTTTGCCAAAGGGATCAAATACTTATTTCTCTGTGCACCATGCAAATAAATATATATAATTTTGACAATGTGATTTTCTGTTTTTTTTTTTAAATATAATCTATCTCTCACTGGTAAAATTGACCTAGCCTAAAAATTCTAGACTGTTCATGTCTTTGACAGTGGACAAACTTACAAAATCAGCAAGGGATCAAATACTTATTTCCTTCACTGTATATATATATATACATATATATATATATATATATATATATATATATATATATATATATATATATATATATATATATTATGTGGCATTCTGTTCTACATTAGAAATTGGGAGCATGTCAATTTGGGGAGACTTGCTTTAATAGAGTAACAATTAAAGCACAAATATATCAGATTGCTAGTAACTTGCTGACCGCATCTTTTCTGTAAACCTTGGTGTAGAAGGTGATTACTCGGCTGTATGACTGATAAAAAGTGTAGGGTCTCACTAATAATGTGTTTCAACGGTTGGAAAATGTATCAGACAAGATTAAAGTGTTATTCCAGAAATTCCACATAGTATGAACCCATGGATGAAGTTTATATTTTTTCTTCCGGCTTTGCCATTGAGTGAAGATGTTTCTGGTCATAACCTATATTACTGTATATTGCTTTTTCTAAAGTTTCTGTAACATGGAGAACCTGAACTACAGAAACACAGACAGAGCAAAAAGGGACAGAAGAAAAATGAGTAATGCATCTTGTTCTGAGATATCAAAAATAAGAATTAAACTGGATTGTATATGACCTTTAGGACCCCCTTGCCCCATCTTTGGTTAGGGTCTTGGTACTCTGCTGGCTCCAGAAATATGGTTGGTTATCTGATCATTGACTTTCTTGGATACCTTTGGAAAGAACCAGGGTATGTGTGGAGGAGCAGAGAATCAGGTGGTTATGGGGGCTCACAGGCATATAGCCGCTGAGCCAGGGACTGTTGCAGGGAAGGGGTTAAGTGAGGGTGAGGAGGTGGCTCCCTCCCCCTCTCTAGGTCGGACAGGGGTGAGTCATTTAGGCAGGGGGGCGTTAGAGGAGGAGAGGGGGCAGGCTTAGGTATGGGAAGGGGCGATATAAGGGGCTGCTTACCGGTAGTGCGGCCTCTTTATCATGAATTTTCCCTCCCTCCCTTAAGTATGGTGTTTTTAAAGGTACGAGTTGGTTGGTGGGTGATGGAATTTGTATGTAATTTGTTAAAAAAAAAAAAAGGCAACCAAAGAGGCCTCAATATGTCCGGTTATTTGGATGCAGAGATATATATATATATATATATATATATATATATATATATATATATATATAAAAAGGGACAACCAAATTGGCCTCAATATGTCCGGTTATTTGGTTGGAGTTATATATAAAAAAAAAAAAAGGAGGAAACAATGTATTTCACATGGTTCTCAATGAGGTGGTTACTGGTTTGTTGGGACAATTATGTATGGATGAGATATTTTGTATTACGGTGTTATGTCACAGCGGGCGGTAGTAGAAGGGGTTTTACCTACATATCCTTTGTTAGGCAGGCATACAGGTTGTTATTGACCTATGTTAAGTTGTGTTTTTATATTTAAATTTGTTATTTACATTTATTGTGTTAATAAAGCTGTGGCCGATCCCCGGGTCAACCCCACTTTAAAAGAGAGTTATGTGACGGTGTGATGTTAATTTATATGGGGGGAGACTTATGGGTAAAAGGTTGCTATATGCATACAGTCTCTGGTAGCAATCAATTTCTTGTAGTCGACTAGCCAGTCAAGATCAAACAAACAATTACATCGTCTATGAATCGTTCCTATGAACAATGACTATTTAAAGAAATGATCTGAAACATGATGTATAATCTCTACTTAATAGTATTGTAGAATTATATTTTCTGTAATTAATAAATATCGGTGATGTGTTTTCACAGTACAAGCAAGTGGAACAGTACATGTCGTTTCATAAACTGCCATCTGACATGCGACAGAAGATACACGATTATTATGAGCACAGGTACCAAGGAAAGATCTTCGATGAGGACAATATTCTTAGTGAGCTGAATGATCCTCTCAGGGAGGTAAGTGTAATCCATTCTTTGTTAACACATAGAGACTGAGTAATTACAATCAATTGCAAGATGATTGTAGATTGTAATGCTGCCATACAACATCTGCCATACAGTACTCCAATAATGTTTCTATTTAGTGTCCAAATAATACTGCCTCATAGTGCTTAAATAATGCTATACAAGGCTCAAAAATGCTACTTTTATAATAGATAGATAGATAGATAGATAGATAGATAGATAGATAGATACGAGATATAGATACGAGATATATATAAATAGATACGAGATATAGATACGAGATATAGATACGAGATATAGATAGATAGATAGATAGATAGATAGATAGATAGATAGATAGATAGATAGATAGATAGATAGATAGATAGATAGATAGAATGTCCACCATCCAGCAGCACCAGTCAGGAATACAGGTGGGTGCACGTCCCAGGAGCCCGATCACTGCTCCCAAATCCTCAATGTTTGTCCAATAAGAGACAGCACTCCAATTTGTGATAGAAAAAACGGCTTTTTATTAGCCCCTGTGCGACGTTTCGGCTCTTTACATGGAGCCTTTCTCAAGCATGCTTGAGAAAGGCTCCATGTAAAGAGCCGAAACGTCGCACAGGGGCTAATAAAAAGCCGTTTTTTCTATCACAAATTGGAGTGCTGTCTCTTATTGGACGAATATAGATAGATAGATAGATAGATAGATAGATAGATAGATAGATAGATAGATAGATAGATAGATAGATAGATAGATAGATAGATAGATAGATAGATAGATAGATAGATAGATAGATAGATAGATACGAGATATAGATAGAGAGATAGAGAGATAGAGAGATAGATAGATAGATAGATAGATAGATAGATAGATAGATAGATAGATAGATAGATAGATACGAGATATAGATAGAGAGATAGATAGATATGAGATAGATAGATGTACCGCAACTGTAGACATGATCTACATTACTGTCTTCTTCAGAGGCTGTTGTCCATTGCAAGGCCGGCACAGGCCTTGATCTTGCTACACCCCACAGAGTGAAATCTATGCCAGTTAGGAGCTGGCGTACAGTTCCGCTATAATTTATGCCAGTTTTCTGGCAAAAATTATAATAAATTTGGTGGACACGCCCCCTTTAGGAAGCCACACCCCCTTTCACTAAAGTGACATTGCGACTTTTGTGCTCTTTTGTTACTTTTCTACATCAGAAAACTGGCGTGGAAAAGTGAATTCCCCCTTTAGAGTCTGGGCTCAAAGCAGGGTTCTCTGGTGGGCCAATCCATGTGCTATGTATAATTCAGGTATAAAGTTGCAGGGAGGTGCTTGACTTTTTGGACCATCACACTATCGCCCTGTGTGAATGAGGCCTTATGACTGGTATTATGAAGCATTATAGGGCATTGAGACAAGCAATAAGCCTATTACTGAGCTGTGTACTACGCAGCTTCCACTGTGGCTGGAGGTTCAAATCCTTCACATGAAACAAGCCTGTCATAATGCTCCCGGCATCCAGCATGATTAGTTCTGGGGCCTGTTAAAATTGGAAAGGCCATTATCCTTTGTGAAAGGTTATTTTTCATGTGGTCTGGAGGCCATTATATTTTACCACCGCCTTAATGTGACAGATAAAGAGTCCTGTCCCTGATGGCAACGTATTGAGCTGCTCTCATCTATACAGTAAACCTAAGTCAAGCTATTGTCCTCCGGCATCAGTTATTAGAACAGGTAGATGAAGTTTTATCATTATTCACAGTACAGACTGTTTGCAAAGCCTGGATTAATGATGGGAATCCACATGCATCCACACAATTTGTTCTTTTATTTTCTAAAGTGTAATCCATTCTACTTTTACCATTAGGAAGATAAGGCCCCTAAATCAGTCCTGGAAGATTAATAATCTGCATGACTTCAGCATATTTGTGTTTGTCATATACACAACTGTGTGACAGACTGCATTATGGAAATACTGTATCAGGACAAGGCAATCTCTCAGAGGAGGAACTGATTGACTGAGTTATTCAGCTGCAGATGGAAAGAGCTCACATATGTTCATTTATCTGCCATACATCACATTTGGAAAAGAAATCGGAGAAAGATATGTTTTCTGGCAGCTCTCCAGAGCATGATTTGTGTTGCCAGTTTCCTCTAGGCCAGGATCACACACACACACACACACACACACACACACACACACACACACACACACACACACACACAGTTTTTGTGGCAGTTTTTTGGCTCAATTTTTTGAGCCAAAGCTAAAAGTTATAAAAGGCACAAAGAACAGACTGATGCATCCCCTTTCTTTTAGGTCCACTTTGGTGTTTGGCTTAAAAAGCCGAGCCAAAAACTGCCACAAAAACGTGTGTATGATCCTGGCCTTATACCGCCTTTGTAGATGCAATCAGATTACTGTCTGTGACTCCTCCTCTCCTGAACGCAAATCCAAAAATTGTTTTACACCGTATTGAAGGAAGTTGCAAACAGGACAATATTTCAGGCACCCCGGATGTAGGTGTTTGCCTTCATTGAACTAGTGAAGATTTCCAGAGCTGAAAACAATAAAGGTTTGGGCTACATGACAACATTTGGTCACATGCAAGTTACAGTACAATTGCAACGGTCGCATGACCGCCCACCATCTTGTTGCTTATAGGGGAACGTTGAAGTTGCATTTCGATTTGCGTAATACAGAGATTTTATTGTGTACACTTAAAAAGGATCTGTCACTAGTTTATTAATTCCCTATCTCCTAACTAATCTAATCGGCGTTATGATGCTGATAACTACAGTGTAATTTTATTTCAAAAACGTTTATTATTTGCAGAGTTATGAGCATTTTTATAAATATGCTAATGTGGCTATATTTGCCAAATGGGAGGTGTGTGAAAGAGATTAAAATGAAATATTTAAATGACTCCATCTTGCATAGACGACATCTTGTAAGGTGGCGGCCATTTTGGATGTTGGAATCCATCTTGTGGCCTGAGGGAGCCATTTTATTATTAATAAGTTTTGATTGCTTTAAAAAGGTGACTCTTTCTTTTCACTCTGAGCGGTGTAATGTTTTCTGTATGACGCTGTCCAATCAGCATACAGTTCTCCCACTTCCCTGGCCAGCAAAACAGCTTGATTATATACTATATAGCTTCCATTCCCGACTGTGTTTTCATATGCCGCCGGAATCTCTGTCCTTGGTGGTCCACAGCCCGAGATATGGCTATTTGAAGTGATCCCCCTTCCCTCCAGCCTCAGTCTCTCACACTGTGTGAAGCAGCTTCATGCTGATAGGACAGCGGCTGTGAGGGAGCTCCACCTCTGGAGAATCGCTGCTGTTACCTCCCTCTTGTCTAGTGTAGCCTCCTTTGTATATTTAGAAAAAAAGCTCATAACGTTTAAAGTAATAAACTGCTTGGGACACAATTTTCACTAGCATTATCAGTGTGACTGTGTCTATTAGATCAGTTAAGAGATAGGGCATTACTAAACTAGTGACAGATCCTCTTTAAGGCCTCATTCACATGACAGGGTTTCCCGGCCGGGTGCCGGCCGTTCATAAATCGGCCGGCACCCGGCTGCATTAGGAATAACAGACCCCTAATGGGGCTATTAACACGACCGATTTTTTGACGGCCGGGAAAACCGGCCGTCAAAAAATAGCACATGCTCTATTTTCGGCCGGGTACCCGGCCGCCCGGCTCCCATAGAAGTCTATGGGGCCGGGTAATACACGGCCATCACCGGAATGTGTCCCGAGTGATGGCTGGGTTTTCCGTCGCTTGCGCTCTATCTCCTCCTCCTCACAGCGCAGAGTGCATGTGAGGAGGAGGAGTTGATGCCATTCGGACGAATGGCTGTACGCTGTACACTGTGTGGCAGGGCCGGGGTGTACAGCAGGTGGAAGGGAGCGCTGCGCTGGCTCCCTGCCCCTGCTTGTTTTAAAAGCGCCCTGGCCCGGCGACACCTTCCATGGCGCCGCTAGCAGCTGCTGCGGCTGCTACTACTGTAGCGACGCCACTATAGCAGAGCAGGGTGGTATCTCCCTACTCTGCTATGTGCTAGCCCCACTTTAGCTCCTTGAAGGAGCGGAATCCCCGTGTTTTCGGGGATTCCGCTCCTGGACAGAGCGCTTGATGTCTCTGTCCATATCTGGGCAGTAACATCAGGGGAAACTCCTGAAGCGGAATCCCCGAACACATGGGGATTCCCCTTCAGGAGTTGCCGCTGATGTCACTGTCCAGATCTGCTCGGCCCGGAACGGATGCAAAACTTTATGCAAACCGGCCGGGCAAAATGGCCGATTTTACCGGCCGACACTCGGGCTCGGGCGGGACCCGGTCGTGTGAATCCCACCTAAGTGTAAACTCTACAATTAGAAGGACATATAGGACTATTTGTAATCTACCACATTTATTTTTGTTTGTTTACTTTTATTATCTTTTTTGAATTACATAACATTCAACCAGAAAAAACAATACAAAGACAGAGATTTTGGGTTTTCGTTAACTGTTAGCCATAATCATCAACATTAAAAGAAGAAAATGCTGGAAATAGATCAATCTCTGTGTAATGAATCTATATAATATAGGAGTTTCACTTTTTGAATTGATTACTGAAATAAATTAACTCTTTGATGATATCCCAATTCATTGAGAAGGATTAGTACATATTCCCACCTAATCCCCCCCCCCCCTCGGCCCAAATCAGCCAACAAGAGAAAAAAAAAAAAAGAAGACGAAGAGGAGGGAAAAAACAAGAACTGAGTTGACCAAATTTTCCATCTTTCCTGAAAGAGAACCGGATCTCAAAGTTTATCAGTAGCTGCAATCGTATTCATCAGAAACACCCAAGAGGATACCACAGGTGGTATATGACACTCCCAATTTTTAAGTATCAATTTTTTTGTTAAAGCCCTAATAGTGCCAAATTCTTTCCCTCGGCTTGACCGGCCAACCTTAAATCTGACCCTAGAAAACACAGTAGATATATATATCCGGAGTTACCTTTATATCTAAGCAGAAAAAAAAGGTGTTCCAAAACATTTTTCCAACAGCGATGTAATCTATGGCACCTCTCGAAAAGATGCATTAAATTCTATGCCGGTTTTCTGGCATAGAAAAGTTGTAAACGGCATAAAAGTCACAATTTGCGCAAATCAAAATGTTCTGTATTTACTTCATGCATTGCAATTTACCTGTTTTGTCCCTTTAAGAAGTAAAAAGAAAAGTTCCTTGTCTAACAGAAGCAGAGTTAAGCATTTTCTGGTTTTGTGGGACACCTCCTATAATTGATAGAGACACACTCGCTTATTGTTCCATTTGAAGATTGTACCAGCAACATCAATACAATTTGTTTCCTTTTGGTAATGTTCCCTAGGAGTTTGGATCTAAGACAAGCTCCTGAAAGGTGGTGAGCACACATAATGAAAGAGATGGGATTCGCAGCAGTTTTCTTTTATAGTCCTTTAAATTCATCTCACTTGTTCAGACTGTAACACTTGACAATACAACGTAGCCATCTTCAGCTCTTCAATAACATGATCCAGCTCGATGTCTGAGCCTATTCACACACACATATATATATATATATATATATATAGTTAGTTAGTACGGCTGAAAAAAAGACACATGTCCATGAAGTTCAAGCAAGGGATGGGAAAAGGGAAGGGAAAAATTTCTACACATAGGTGCTAATACTTTTTTGTTCTAGGAAATTATCTAAGCCTTTTTTTGCAGCCATCTACTGTCCCTGCTGTGACGGCTCCTGCGGTGACTATTCCATAGATTCACAGTTCTCACAGTAAAGAAGGTTTGTCGCCTCTGCAGGTTGAACCTTTTTTTCTCCAGACGGAGGGAGTGCCCCCTTGTTTTTTTGAGGGGGTTTTACATGGAACAGGATTTCACCATATTCTTTGTATGTGCCATTAATATATTTATATTAATTAATCATGTCCCCCTTAGTCGTCTTTTTTCAAGGCTAAATAGGTTTAGTTCTTTTAATCTTTCCTCATAACATAGATTCTCCATGCCCCTTATTAGCTTCGTTGCTCTTCTTTGTATTTTTTCCAACTCCAGGGCATCCTTTCTATAAACTGGAGCCCAGAACTGAACTGCATATTCTAGATGAGGCCTCAATAATGCTTTGTAAAGTGGTAATATTACATCCCTGTCCCGTGAGTCCATGAATCTTTTAATACACGACAATATCCTTCTGGCCTTTGAAGCAGCTGATTGACATTGCATGCTGTTATTTAGTTTATGATCTACAAGTACACCCAGATCCTTCTCAACAAGTGAATCCCCCAGTGTAGCTCCCCCTAGGACATATTATGCATGCAGGTTGTTGGTACCCAGATGCATAACTTTACATTTATCTACATTAAACTTCATTTGCCAACTGGATGCCGAAACACTTAGTTTGTTTAAATGCGCTTGCAATTCAGGAACATCTTCCATAGACTGAACATTACTACATAGCTTGGTGTCATCTGCAAAAATAGAAATAGTGCTATTAATCCCATCCTCTATATCATTAATAAATAAGTTGAATAATAGTGGTCCCAGCACGGAACCCTGGGGTACACCACTTATAACCGGGGACCATTCAGAGTAGGAATCATTTACCACAACTCTCTGGATACGGTCCTTGAGCCAATTCTCAATCCAATTACAAACTATATTTTCTAAACCTATAGTCCTTAATTTACCCATTAGACGTCTATGAGGGACAGTGTCAAATGCCTTTGCAAAGTCCAAAAACACAATATACACAGCGGCCCCTCTGTCTAGGCTTCTGCTCACCTCTTCATAAAAACATATCAGGTTAGTTTGACAACCTCTGTTCTTAGTAAAACCATGTTGGCTGTCACTTATAATACTATTTATTGTCACATAATCCTGTATATAGTCCCTCAATAGTCCCTCAAACATTTTCCCCAAGATGGATGTTAAGCTTACTGGTCTATAATTTCCCGGGGAAGACCTAGAGCCCTTTTTGAAAATAGGCACCACATTTGCCCTGCGCCAGTCCCTTGGCACTATACCAGTCACTAGAGAATCTCTGAATATTATGAAAAGAGGGACATATATATATATATATATATATATATATATACAGTGGAGGAAATAAGTATTTGATCCCTTGCTGATTTTGCAAGTTTGCCCACTGTCAAAGTCATGAACAGTCTAGAATTTTTGGGCTAGGTTAATTTTACCAGTGAGAGATAGATTATATTAAAAATAAAAAAGAAAATCACATTGTCAAAATTATATATATGTATTTGCATTGTGCACAGAGAAATAAGTATTTGATCCCCTACCAACCATTAAGAGTTCAGCCTCCTCCAGACCAGTTACACGCTCCAAATCAACTTGGTGCCTGCATTAAAGACAGCTGTCTTAAATGGTCACCTGTATAAAAGACTCCGGTCCACAGACTCAATTAATCAGTCTGACTCTAACCTCTACAACATGGGCAAGACCAAAGAGCTTTCTAAGGATGTCAGGGACAAGATCATAGACCTGCACAAGGCTGGAATGGGCTACAAAACCATAAGTAAGACGCTGGGTGAGAAGGAGACAACTGTTGGTGCAATAGTAAGAAAATGGAAGACATACAACATGACTGTCAATCGACATCGATCTGGGGCTCCATGCAAAATCTCACCTCGTGGGGTATCCTTGATCCTGAGGAAGGTGAGAGCTCAGCCGAAAACTACACGGGGGGAACTTGTTAATGATCTCAAGGCAGCTGGGACCACAGTCACCAAGAAAACCATTGGTAACACATTACGCCGTAATGGATTAAAATCCTGCAGTGCCCGCAAGGTCCCCCTGCTCAAGAAGGCACATGTACAGGCTCGTCTGAAGTTTGCAAATGAACATCTGGATGATTCTGAGAGTGATTGGGAGAAGGTGCTGTGGTCAGATGAGACTAAAATTGAGCTCTTTGGCATTAACTCAACTCGCCGTTTTTGGAGGAAGAGAAATTCTGCCTATGACCCAAAGAACACCGTCCCCATTGTCAAGCATGGAGGTGGAAACATTATGTTTTGGGGGTGTTTCTCTGCTAAGGGCACAGGACTACTTCACCGCATCAATAGGAGAATGGATGGAGCCATGTACCGTCAAATCCTGAGTGACAATCTCCTTCCCTCCACCAGGACATTAAAAATAGCTTGTGGCTGGGTCTTCCAGCACGACAATTACCCGAAACATACAGCCAAGGCAACAAAGGAGTGGCTCAAAAAGAAGCACATTAAGGTCATGGAGTGGCCTAGTCAGTCTCCAGACCTTAATCCCATCGAAAACTTATGGAGGGAGCTGAAGATCCGAGTTGCCAAGCGACAGCCTCGAAATCTTAATGATTTACAGATGATCTGCAAAGAGGAGTGGGCCAAAATTCCATCTAATATGTGTGCAAACCTCATCATCCACTACAAAAAAACTTCTGACTGCTGTGCTTGCCAACAAGGGTTTTGCCACCAAGTATTAAGTATTGTTTGCCAAAGGGATCAAATACTTATTTCTCTGTGCACAATGCAAATAAATATATATAATTTTGACAATGTGATTTTATTTTATTTTTTTAATGTAATCTATCTCTCACTGGTAAAATTAACCTAGCCTAAAAATTCTAGACTGTTCATGTCTTTGACAGTGGGCAAATTTACAAAATCAGCAAGGGATCAAATACTTATTTCCTTCACTGTATATATATATAGATATATATAGATATATTACTACATCATACATATAGAGATATATTATTACATCATAATGTATATACTATGTCCAGTAATTTCTCATATAGACATACATAAGATCAGAAATGATGGTTGGTTGGTTGGTTTCAAAAATGTATATTGTACAGATATGTCCATGCTATTATTTGCTTTAATTTGGTTAAAAACTCTAATTTCTCATGAAAAAAATGTAATACAATATCACAATATGATAGCAAAATCCTTGACAGGCTGCAATTCACATCAAAACCATTGGGTGGTCACACATAGATAAATATAGCACAGACATCTCGTGATAGAGTATCGCAAAATCGTTGTGTTTCAAAGCTGGTCATCTCACACCACAAATTTCAGAATATGGTAAGATATTAGAAATAGTAAGGAAGGACACATTTGCATTTCGTATGTTAAAATGAACTAAAATAATCTAGATCCTCACCATAAAAAAGGCCATTACATTTTGTTTCAAAGAAACCAGTACCATAAATGATTGGAGCATTTCCCCAAAAACTTAAAAGGATATTCCCGTCATAATTTATGGTATATCCACAGGATGGCTGCTTCCTTTTAAAAACAGTGTCACACCAGTCCACAGGTTGTGTGTGGAATTGCAGCTGAGCACTATTTACTTCTATTGAGCCGATCTACAATACCAGACAAAACCCATGGGGAAGTGTGGCGCTGTTTCTGGAAAACCAGCCATATTTTTTTAATCCTGGATAACCCCTTTAAGAATCTGAATGCCATTTTTCATGCCAATAGAAAATGTATACGGCTGTGTACAAATTGTGCCCCCTAGTGGTGGCAACAGGCAGCTAAGATAGTATGTGACTTTTTCAGCCCCGGTTACAGGGAACATTTTTCTTGTACCTGTGAATTAATTATAGTGAGACCTGAAATGTATCTTGTTAGACCAAGGAACCTGGTACGGGTACCAGTACCATGATCTTTCTACATAGCACTACATGCGTCAGTAACAAAGCTTCTGATGTAAAGACAGGGATGGTGGCTAAGGGGTTAAACGTTGATGTGTATATTGCGTCACCTCTTATCATTTTATTCGGCAGTTCTTGTCTTTCACTTTTGCTAAATATATTTTCTGCCATAAAATACTTTTCTGGCAGAGCTAAAAATAACAAAATTGAGCTGTTGCATTATTAAATACTGTATTTAGCTACGCTTAATGAGCAAAAACTCGCTTGGGGTGACATTCAAATTCAATATCCTCCTTCATGAATATTGCTAATAGAGTCAATAGGATAGAGACATGACACAATATTCATCATCTTTTTGCATTGCTTTCATCCATTAAATCTAGTGTGATGTGATGCGCTCGTTCACTCACAAAGTGACATTCAAAAAGAAATATCCATGGCTGATAACAAGTCAACGTAGACAACCAATAAGCGCAAAAGCACAGGGAATATAGCACCCAAAAAGGTGTATATATATATATATATATATATATATATATATATATGACTACCACGTAATGTAAGAAGTGGAAATCTTTATTAATGATGAATAGCAACAATACATGGTAACATGGCGGTACATACAAAGAAAGATCAATAAAAAAGGTCATATACAGAGAGCAGCATCAGTAAGGTATAGATGTTAAATATACCCAAGGGTTAACAGAACAACCCATCACATAAGTGACGTCCCATGCACTACCTCACCAGTAAATGCAAAAAATATAACTATAGCAAGATAACAAGACAACGTGGCAACATATATACAGCAAGAATATTTCTATCCACAACAATCAACTTTACACCGTCTGTAGGGCATTTGATTATACATTTTATTGTGCACAGAGGC
Organism: Rhinoderma darwinii; assembly: GCF_050947455.1. NCBI lineage: Eukaryota > Metazoa > Chordata > Amphibia > Anura > Rhinodermatidae > Rhinoderma > Rhinoderma darwinii. Next base: position 582,344,434 of record NC_134687.1, on the reverse strand, counting down.
ATTCCATGGTGATGCAGCTATAATATAGATGTGTACTTCCATACCTTTCCTTGTATCTAAGCATATCCTGAGATGTGTAGCACGAGGTGACAACTTTGAAAAAAAAACATGATTTTGCGATACTCTGTAACGAGATGTCTATAATATGTGTCCATGTGTGGCCACCCAGTGGTTGTGATGTGATTTGTAGCCTATGAAGGGTTTTGCTAGCATGTCCCAATATTGTTTTGAATTTGTTTCATGAGAAATTGGAGTGCTTTACCAAATTGAAGCAAAACGAAAGGTGGACACATCTGAATGTCCCCGATCAATTCAGACAATACACGTATTTTCCATGCCCACTGGCCCATTCTTGTCAAGCTCCTTAAATTGTAGGTTATATAAAACTGAGCAGTTCTATACAAGTCAGGCTGGAGGCCTCGAAAGAAGAAGAGGTTAAATATTTAATTATCAATTATTAATGGGACATAAAGATCCAAACTATGACATCGGTATACCCTTCATAAGAGTTTCATAGCACGGGTACATATAAAAATACAATATTTTGGCTTTAAAGGGGCCTTCCAAGGTGTAATATTGATGGCTTATAGGATAATCCATCAATATCTGATTGGTGGGGGTCCGATTCCTGGCACCACGCCTATCAGCTGCATGAGTGGGCAGACAGGGAGGGAAAAAAGAAAATGAAAAAACAAAAAAATGGCAGCGGCAGGAAGGGGTTAAAAGCTAATTGTTTCCATGAGACAGATCCCATGCAGCCATGCCCTGTAGCCTCTACAAAGTATACTAATGCAATAGTTGTATTTTTGGCAGAGATGTTCCTATTTTGACAATCTACACATATTGTTATCTTGTTTTCATACTGTCTTTATATTCTCTTTATGCTTTACAAAATACATATACAACAGATTCAGGAATGCGTTAAATGGATACTTATACTGATCATATATAATGAAAATAATAGTAAAATTGTTATTTAATACAATTAATGTATTTTATATACTGTATGTTCTGATGGTTTAATTTTTATTTTCTATTTCTCTTTTGCTTTTAATTTTAGGAAATTGTGAATTTTAACTGTCGAAAACTGGTGGCTACTATGCCTCTGTTTGCTAATGCAGACCCGAACTTTGTCACAGCCATGCTCAGCAAATTGAGGTTTGAGGTTTTCCAGCCTGGAGATTATATCATCCGTGAAGGAGCAGTTGGGAAGAAGATGTATTTTATTCAGCATGGTGTGGCCGGTGTCATTACTAGATCTAGCAGGGAAATGAAGCTAACCGACGGATCATATTTTGGAGGTCAGTATGAGTGGGGTGAAAGTCCTTTTTACAAATATGTTAATCACCACAGGTAATAAAGTAAGGCAAGACTGACAATACTAAAGAATAAAATAATGCAAAGGAAATTCAAATGCAACATAGAAAATGTATGATCTTCTTATTTCATGGCATTGCCCCTGTTAGTCTGTTTTCATTTACATAATAACATAAGAGTAGAAGTCACTGCCTCCCACAAGATCAGTTCACTCATCTCCTGCTGCTATGTTGACGTAATCTGATTTTGAATTTATTCTATTCTTGTCACTTTAATACCATAACATGTAGCCCTATTCTGAATAAGATAATAACATGAGGGTACAGGACCTAGAATCAGCACACTCCTCCCCTGCTGCTATGGTCATCCTAATGATCTTTGGATTTATTGTCATTAAGACGCACCCTAGCTAAACACCTTGATGTGATAGTACATCTAGAAGTGAGTTAGTCCCGCACCTTCATAATATACTATTGTGTTGAGGCGATCACATGGGCATTGCCTGTGGATCCAAGTGCAGCTGTAATATACAACCAAACTCCCAATGCAGCTGCAAGTATTGGATGAAAGCCCAATACCAACAGCTATCCCTTTAGTGGCAGTATTGAACCTACATTAAATTAAAGCCAGTTATTAAAAAGTTACTTAAGTTACAGCTAAGTTGCTTAATGACACTAAAAAAAGACAAATGCCAAAGTTTTATGCTTTAAAAAATAGAAGTGTTAATATTTTTTTTTATCAATTTACAAAATGCAAAGTGAATGAACAGAAGAGAAATCTAAAACATATCAATATCTAGCATGACCACCCTTTGCCTTCAAAAGAGAATCAATTCTTCTAGGTACACTTGCACACAGTTTTTGAAGGAACTCGACGGGGAGTTCTAAAATACCTACACAACATATACCATAAATATATATGCTTATTTTAATGCTGAATTATGCGTACCCAAAAATAGTACATATAGAAAGTAAATGAAAATAAAAATACCCAAATAATGTCAAATAATCACATTTCTGATAATAAAAGTGAAAAAGTGAAAGGCAACAAGTATAAACGACTAAAATAAACCCCACATAGCTTACACCTTCTGTAAAAAGGGCAATACAGGCCAAAAAAAGGGCATTTAAAAAATACAAATCTGAGGGTACATCTGTAGCCTTTTTAAATTATAAAGAGCATAATAAAATCTGTCAAAATGTAATAAAATTAGCAAAAATACAAAATGAAAGGCAGGTGGCCAAGGATAGTAAAACAAATTCAAGTATAGTAATGCAAAAAAGCCAAGGTCTGAACATGTAGGACCCCTAGATAATGGTAATGGGGAGTTGGTCACAGGGGATCAAGAGAAGGCTGAGTTACTAAACGGGGTCTTCAGCTCTGTATATACAATAGAAGAAAGAGCGGCTGATATAGCCGGTGCCAGTGCTGTTAATATATCAGTTGATATACGGAATTGGATGAATGTAGATATGGTCCAAGCTAAAAAAATGTGCACAAGGCCCCGGGACCAGATGGGATACACCCTAGAATTCTTAAAGAGCTTAGTTCAGTTATTTCTGTCCCCCTTTTCATAATATTTAGAGATTCTCTAGTGACTGGTATAGTGCCAAGGGACTGGTGCAGGGCAAATGTGGTGCCTATTTAAAAAAAGGGCTCTAGGTCTTCCCCGGGAAATTATAGACCAGTAAGCTTAACATCCATTGTGGGGAAAATGTTTGAGCGACTATTGAGGGACTATATACAGGATTATGTGACAAAAAAAGTATTATAAGTGACAGCGAGCACGGTTTTACTAAGGACAGAAGTTGTCAAACTAACCTGATTTGTTTTTATGAAGAGGTGAGCAGAAGCCTAGACAGAGGGGCCGCTGTGGATATAGTGTTTTTGGACTTTGCAAAGGCATTTGACACTGTACCTCATAGACGTCTAATGGGTAAATTAAGGACTATAGGTTTAGAAAATATAGTTTGTAATTGGATTGAGAATTGGCTCAAGGACCGTATTCAGAGAGTTGTGGTCAATGATTCCTACTCTGAATGGTCCCCGGTTATAAGTGGTGTACCCCAGGGTTCAGTGCTGGGACCACTATTATTCAACTTATTTATTAATGATATAGAGGATGGGATTAATAGCACTATTTCTATTTTGCAGATGACACCAAGCTATGTAATATAGTTCAGTCTATGGAAGATGTTCGTGAATTGCAAGCGGATTTAAACAAACTAAGTGTTTTGGCGTCCACTTGGCAAAGGAAGCTTAATGTAGATAAATGTAAAGTTATGCATCTGGGTATCAACAACCTGCATACATCATATGTCCTAGGGGGAGCTACACTGGGGGAGTCACTTGTTGAGAAGGATCTGGGTGTACTTGAAAATCATAAACTAAATAACAGCATGCAATGTCAATCAGCTGCTTCAAAGGCCAGCAAGATATTGTCATGTATTAAAAGAGGCATGGACTCGCAGACAGGGATGTGATATTGCCACTTTACAAAGCATTAGTGAGGCCTCATCTAGAATATGCAGTTCAGTTCTGGGCTCCAGTTCATAGAAAGGATGCCCTGGAGTTGGAAAAAATACAAAGAAGAGCAACGAAGCTAATAAGGGGCATGGAGAATCTAAGTTATGAGGAAAGATTAAAAGAATTAAACCTATTTAGCCTTGAAAAGAGACGACTAAGGGGGGACATGATTAATTTATATAAATATATTAATGGCACATACAAAAAATATGGTGAAATCCTGTTCCATGTAAAACCCCCTCAAATAACAAGGGGGCACTCCCTCTGTCTGGAGAAAAAAAGCTTCAACCTGCAGAGGCGACAAGACTTCTTTACTGTGAGAACTGTGAATCTATGGAATAGCCTACCGCAGGAGCTGGTCACAGCAGGGACAGTAGATGTCTTTAAAAAAGGCTTAGATAATTTCCTAGAGCAAAAAAATATTAGCTCCTATGTGTAGAAATTTCTACCTTCCCTTTTCCATCCCTTGGTTGACATGTGTCTTTTTTCAGCCGTACTAACTATGTAACTATGTAACTCATCCCAAAAAAACAAGACCCTCTACATCTATATTGATGGAAAATAAAAATTGAAATTACAAGAGAAAAAAATGATGTGTTCTTTAAAGGGGTTGGACAACCCCAGTCTATATACCCTATTAGGTTCTAAAGAGGTTTTAAAAATATTCAGATGCCATTCCGATAAACCAGGTATACATATAAAATACTATACAATAATCCTTAAAGGTAACCTGTCAGTAGGTTTGGAGCCACTAAACCACCAGTATGTCGTTATGCAGTTGGGGTTTAGTGTTCTAAAGCTGCCTACCTCAAAACTGACCAATTAGGGAATAGTTAGTTAGATAAGACTGTGAGCGGATTCGAGCGCATTTGCATTGCACACATGAAGCCAAGGACAGTACACGGCACATGCACAGTAAAGAGAGGTAAATAGTTCTCAGATTCATGTGGGCAATGTGCAAGCGCCGATGCCGCCGGACTTCTTACTTGGACTCCTTTCGGTAAGTGGTAATTTACTTTACTAACCATTCCCCAAACAGAAGGTTTTGAGGTAGGCAGGTTTGGAACACTGAATCCTAGCTCAATAAGGACCATACTGGTGGATTACTGGCTGAAACATTTTCAATCATAATTTACACACTTTGATCTCCTTAAAACATGCTACCAAAGCTCATCAGAAATTAAGTACTTGCTAGGATTGCATCACTTTAACTTTGACATATTTTAGATTTGTGCCTCTTTTACTACTTAAATAGAATCTTTCACCTGCCCATACATGAGCAGCTGAGTGCAGCATGTAATGGGCAGGGCTGCACAAATCCTGGTTCAGGGCAATATCGGTGCCGTTATGTTTGCCGCCCAATATTTAAATAAACCCCTGAACTGTCAAGGGGGCGGGTAACATCGCTGTGACACTGTCCAATAAGCTACGGACAGTGTCACAGCAAGAGCTGGAGAGAGGAGTGCATGTGCACGTGCAGCTCAGAGCTCTGCGAACATGCGCGTGGACGCTCTCACTCTTCTCTTACTGTGACACTGTCCGTAACGAAATGGACAGTATCACAGCGATGCAGAGAGCTGAAGAGTGAGTGAAAGCATGTGCGCGCGCCCGCACGCATGCGAGAACAGCTCCGCTGCTGAAGATACTCCCACCGCCATAGAACAGAAGAAGAATAATTCACATTCTTCTTCTTCTCTTCTGTTCTGTTGTGGAGGCAGAGCTGCGTGTGCAGGCACGCACATGCTCTCGCTCTCCAGTTCTTGCTGTGACACTGTCCATAGCTGATTGGACAGTGCCACAGCGATGTTACATGCCCCCTTGCCAATTACACGCCCCATTGACAGTTTAGGGGGTTATTGAAATATCGGGGGCCAAATATAATGGCACCGATATCTAAATAACGGAGAAAGATAGGAAATAAATTTATAGTGAGACAGGGTTTGTACAGCCCTGCCTATTACATGCTGCACTCCGCTGCACATGTATGGGCAGGTGAAAGGGTCTCTTTAATGCATTTTACTGAACCTTTCAGGTATTTTAATTGATGGTCATGAGGTACAAGACCAATTGAGGATGACGTACAAGATTTGTAAGAAGTTTTGAAACGTTGAAGATATTCTATCCCGATATTCAATCTACAAAAAAACATTCACTATGAGCCTTGGGTTTAGGGAGTTTGATATCTCCAAAACACGTTTTAGGGACGTTTCATAGAGTACAATGTACTTCACATGCCTCATTGAAGACAAGTCAGAAGATAATGAAAACTGGACCTTCACTAAGCTGATAAAAATTAAAAATAGACTTTCAAATGAATGGAAACAACAAAAGTAAAATGTATATCTGGAGTCCTCTTTTAATTTGACAAATGAACATCAAATACATTTATTTGTAATGTTGATTTCTTTTGCAGAGATTTGCCTTCTAACAAAGGGTCGTCGAACAGCCAGCGTGAGAGCTGAGACCTATTGTCGGCTGTATTCCCTATCAGTGGAGAATTTTAATGAAGTACTAGAAGAATATCCCATGATGAGGAGAGCCTTCGAGACGGTTGCCATTGACAGACTAGACAGGATAGGTATTATTTTTTTACCTCTATTCAGTGTGTTGAGTCTTTTGAGAAATGCATTTTCTTAGGCTAGCACATCATTCATCATCACTAATGGTGCTTTTATGCTTGTGCATGCTAGATAGTGCTTTTTTCTATATTCCTACATGTATTGCTGCTTATATTGACAAGGATTGATGGACAAAAATATAGAAAGTTCATCTACCGCACTACAAAATCTTTTCCTTATAATGCATCAATGATGGGCAATCATCCTAACTTTCTCAGAGCTCACACGAGATAATGGGTGTAAATGAGTCGGGATCAGTTAAAATTATTCTTTAAAATATCTAGAATTCTTTTTTATTTGTAGATTTATTCTAACTGATATTTTTGGAAACAGTTTTATGTTTGTATATAACCTACAGTATGACAGCTCTGCTTCCTTTTTAATATTAGATAGAGTCAAGTTCAGCCTCTGTGCTATAAACATGCTTGAAATTATAAAAAACATTCTTTCTTATTACATTCTGGGAATCTTGAGGACTTTTTTATTTCACTGGACTATCTCAAAGACTATATGATTCTTTAAAAAATTGCATTACTGCTATATTTACTATATTAATAAATGTGCGGTTCGAGTATACACATTTTAATCAAATTGTGTGGGCCCATCTGCTACGACAAGGCGACCTTATACAAGGGGTCCCTACAGGAAACACTATGCCTGTATGATTGTAGACTCAAATCTCCCTGTTCGGGCCTAGACCTACAAAATGTATTTAGGATAGGTAGGAACCAGCTTTGGACAGATGGGACAAGGGAATCACCAAGATGGAAGCAGTCAGCCCCTCCCCCTTCAAATGTACAATATTTATTATAATATTTATTATTTACCAGTATTTTAAGTGGCACGTAGTAGGTGGGGGGCCCTGTTAAAGATTTTGCATTTGGGCCCAGAAGCTTCTTGACACGCCTCTGGTCTAATACCATTCATTTTGTGGAGATGTCTAAGGTGTCAGTAGGTTCCAGATTTGGATGTTGCTGTAACATCATCATGAAAATTACTTTAAAAATATATGATTTTTTTTAATCAAATTTTTTATATTTTATGTTAATTATGTGTTATTATGTTATATGTAATTATATGTTATTATTTATGTTATTATTAAGTACCTTGTACTCGGTTCACTCACTAGTAGTAGACAGATACCTTCAAGGTCTTTGCTGGATTGAACATGAATTGTTGTCTTTTTTTGATGACCCATCCACTTTTTACCTTAAAACCAATGTGTGTTGTACTGTAGCCCTAGAGGTTATTCTTTCTTACAGTATGTGTACTTCTATTTTGATAAAGTCATCAACATCGCATTCATACAAACCATGATTTATGGGAAATCTTACATGTTTAAAATAACAGAAAAAAGTTTAGAAGAATTTAAATTTAATTGAGGGATTTATTTCTGTTTTTTATTAGCCTGGTTATATTTTCCAAGTGTCAAAAACGATATCATATTTATTTCGGCTTATCGTTTAGACTAGTATATAAACCTTGATAGGGTTGTTGTATGTTTCTCCAAATCAGTTAAAAATTGTGTGCCAGTAATATTGTGGTTCAGTTATGTTCTAAAGGATTAGATACGGATGTAGCAGAGATAAGTTTCTAATTTTCCTTCGTAGCCTCATCTTTTGTGTATAGTGGTAACTGTCCAAGTATCAACAATTAAGTATTTTTTTTTTGCAGTCCTATGTAAAAACACACACACACGTAACCATGACATTGTGAAGAGCTGTGACAAACTCAGTCTTCTACATCTGTACATGGATATCTGTTGGTTAAATAACTGTTTTGCAACACTAATGTTCAGTATTACCTACCTGATGCACTGGGGGTTGAGGCAAATATAAGAGATCGTACATTTTATTTCGCATTTCAGTGAAATAAAATGTGGATAAGATGATTGTTTCAACTCAAAAATAATATCAACTGTTATTTAAAGGATTTTTCAGCTTTTAATTGATGGTTTAGCCTTAGGCTAGGTCATGAATGTATGGTGGATTAGGGAACCCCAATAATTAGCATAAGGAGGGGGATACAACTCCCTCCATGGACAGGTGGTCACATCTGGTACTGTAGTTTAGCCTTATTCATGTGAACTTGGTTCAAGCTGAAGTATCAGACACAGCTGCATGGATGAGAGTGTCACTTTGACAGAGTTTCCGTGAAGGGGCCTTGGTGCACCAGGAAGGGCTGCTGATGTTCTGCAGATCGATGAGGGTCATGGGGTTCAAACCCTCACCATTTACACATTGACAACCCATAGTAAAACCCCTTAAAATGGTATGTTACCCTTAAATATTGGCATCAATAAGCCATCTTCAACTGTTGGGTAGCTTCTTTCATTCCAAGGTGGCCCTGTAGACCCTGTACTATTCTGGCACACCAAATTCACAAGTCACTGGGTTTCATGAAGATAATTTTGTACTTTGGCACTAACTACTGTGGCATCCCTGTTACATCAGATATTTTCTCACTTTATTATTTGGCAAAATAGGGATTAATAACATCTGATGCCTAGCTCTAGTTCCTCTGATCACCCTATGATACTTTGGCCTTCATATTTTTGCCACTAGAGGAGCAGACAGCTGGTTGGATTGTTTTTAGTCTGTTTAAATCTTGTTTCAGTAGATTTCCTCACCAATGGCTTGAATATTGCATTCTGCTGTTGGCTTCTGAGTTTTGTCCTGGCCTCAGTGTCTTCATTGCACCTGCTCCCAATATGTGAAGTTCTTCTTGTTTCTTGGGTTTACTCCTGTGTGTTTTTTATATCCACTAGACAGTTGTCAAGAAGATAATCAAGTCTGTTTGTTTAAGGGCAATGTATTGTCTTTATCCTTGTTTTAACGTTTAAAAATCCTGTATTTTTATTTGTTTGAAATCTTCAAATGTGGCATTTTTTCTTTTGTTAAACATGTATTTCTAGTTTGTTCATGTTACCAGCCCCAGCATGTGACAGCCTGTTTACATGTACAGTTGCAGTAATCGTACATTTGGCACATACACTCAGCAGGGTAGCAAGAAGTAAGTGACAGCTATAAGGCAGTATGATGGCAGGATCCGACTACACAGGGTTTGCTTGTAGTCTGTAACCGTGGAGACACATAGATCTGCCTAAAAGCTGTACACACAAAATAGTAGAATATTTGTAATCATGTGAAGTTTCAAATTTTTTTTTACAGATACAGTGGAGCAATAAAAAAAAATGGTTTCTAGAGTTAACACAGCCTTTAACTCAATGATCTTAATTAGTACAATATAATGATCCACAAGTCTGTAATACTATGCCTACTAATATATGGCAGAAAGAAGAGTTTGCTTTGGTCACGGTGGTCATTAGGGGACTTATGCCACAGCGGCATGAAAAGGCAGGGCTGTGACATAAGGCCGGCATGGATGTCCTGAGCTGGCTAAAGTGGGTATTCGGCTGTCTAAAGGCTTCTGCTCTAATGAGCGGGATTAAAGTTATCTTAGATCCCGCCTGTTGAACCCCTTAGATGCAGCAGTTAATACCGACCATGGCATCTGAGTGGTTTTAGAGGGATGGGGCTCTCTCTTTCATCCCATCAGCCCCTGGGTCTTCAGTTTTACACTAACAGGCATAATACACGACAATCTGGAAGTATTGCAGTGTATTATAAAAGCGATCAAATGAATGCATAGTAAATTCCCATAGTGGGACTTAAAAAAAAGTAAATAATTGTTTCATAAAGTTAATAGTAAATGAATGAAAAATCCTGAGGAAAAAAAAAGGAAAAACCCACTTTTTCCCCTTGCAAAATGCTGTATTATGAAAAAAACTAAATTAAATTAAAAAAGCTCCACAATTGGTATCACCACGTCTGTAACAACCCAATTATGTTATTTTACCTGCACGGTGAATGCCGTAGAAAATTAAATCCAGAACAATGCCAAAAATGCTATTTTATGTTCATCCTGCCTTCCAAAAAATGCAATAAAAAGCGATCAAACTTCAAGTCGTTACGCAAAAATAAGCCCTCACACATCTATGATGGCCAAAAATAAAAACTTTATGGCTCTATAGCGATACACAAAAACAAATACTTTTTTTATTGTGCAAAAGTAGTCAAAAATAAAAAAACAATATAAATTTGGTATTGCTGTAATCATAACGACCCGCAGAATAAACTTATTAATTTGTTTATACCACACGGTAAACTATGTAAATTAAACCCGCAGAAAAGAATGGAAACTTTTTTTTTTTCCATTATCCCCTAAAAACTTTAATAAAGGTTGATCAATAAATTGTATGTGCACCTAAAAAATACACCTTGTCTCGCTAAATACAAGCCCTCACACAGCTATGTCTACAAAAAAATAAAAAAAGTTATGGCTTTTGTATCATCATAAAACCGAAAAAAAATCATTAAGGCCCAAAATAGGCTGGTCACTAAAGAGTTAAACTTATCTGCAACCTTCTGGTATGAATAGGTTGCTCATAAATATTTATACCATACAACAAATTAACAAGCTCATGTTGTCTAAAGTTCTGAAAGCAAATTTGAATGGACATTCCCTTCTAGTTTTCCTTCTGAAATTAGATTATTAGTTCTTATGTTCAGTAAGATGCAGGGTCAGCATTTATTGACGCCATGTGTAAACTCCTCTCGTAGCATCTCCGATTCATACAGGCCTTTATAAATGAATACTGAACACAGATGGTGGGATTACAACCTGTATGAGAGAAACTGGGGAACACTCACACGAGCGCTTCAGCTGCTTTCATCTTAGCGATTGGTGGGGGTCTCAGTGCTCGGATCCCCACCAATCAAAACTTTTGACATGTCACTATGAGATGTCAGAAGTTTGTTGAAGGTTTAGTTACCCTTTAAAGGAGAATTCCAACTAAATGTATCTAATAACATGTCACATAGATATTGATAAGGAGTCATCAGCTTGTATCCTCACCGTCTCCCAAAATAAAGGGGCTACAGTGCTCTAGAGATGGCCAAAATATATTCGTACTGCAGAGTCTATTGACTTGTTATATAGTTATTGACATAGTGACATTTGCTGTCAGCCTCTCCAATTTCCAAAACAAAAGGGGTGCAAAGTACGATTATGTACACATCATGTCTGGTCCATATATCGGACATATACATACATAATAAAGGAAACAAATGTATACTGTAATATTCCCATTGGTTACTATGGGCCAAAATCGTTAGACAGGTTTATGTCTGGTCCCACACTTATAAAGACAAGAGTATACTTTTAGTATGTTTGTATTCGTTTAATAGTTTTCTTTTTTCAAACATAAATGGGGGAAATTATCGACCTTTCTACGCCAGTTTTCTGCAGTGCAAATTGCGACTTTTGGCCTTTTGGTCACATCAGACTGACACATTTATTATAATTTACGCCAGCAAACTTGGCATACATTATAGTGGAAATCCATGCAAGTTTCTAGGTGGTGGATATTTCACTCTGTGGAGCATAGCAAGGTAGATGCTCGTGCTGGAACCCGCACCATGCCCCCCACATCGGGCTGCCCTCGCCAACCACCCCACCAGCAAGCAATTAAATACAAAAAAATAGCTAAGATTAAAAAAATAAAATAATGCTCACCCTCCCACTAATTTTCTCCACTCTGGCTCCCTCAGAATGACATGGCTCATATAACATAATGAAGCTGGGCAGCGTTGTTTGCGACGCAGCACTGATGACATGAGTGCTGTGTCGCATATAAGGCCCTGATGCTGCTCAGCGGCAGGATCTTATATGAACCACGCTGGAGTGCTAAGGGCAGCTGGAGGGGAGAAGAAGAGCATTCAGATGAGTGTGTGTTTTTTTTATTTTATGGCCGATGGGAAATGGATCGCACACAGAGGTGTTTGCCTTTTAATAAACGAGTTGCATCTTCCTCCAAATTTTCTTTCTATCAGGCCACGTTCAGTCGTGGCGGAATTGCTGTTGAGTTCCGCTGTGGACAGTCCGCAGTGGAATTCTGCAGCAGCCATTTTTTACATTTGTTTCTATACATTTTTAGGAAACTTAGTTCAGACGTTGCGGAAAATAACTGTGCGGAAATTAGGCTGCGGTGCAGAATTTTCCCTCCGCAGCATGCACATTATGTTGCGGAGAAGAAGCGGAATTTCACTGCGGTTTTCAGCCTTTGCAATGCAAAAACTGAAATCTGTGGCAAGTCCGCTGTGATATCTGCAACGTCTGAATTACCTGTCAAATATGCAAATGTTGCTCCAGATTCGTTGCGTAATTGCCCAGAATCTGCACCAACATTTGCAGCGGAAATATTCTGCCACGTGAGAACGTGGCATTAGGACTGGCATATGACACTCCAGTCTTAATAAGTTCACCCCATAGCATATACTTTTTTTTTGTAATAACATTATCTAGATTTAAACTTGTCAAACACACTTTATGCCACAAGGACAGTATAAACTTGTATCTTTTTTTTAGGCCAGACATATGAACTAAACATGATGTCAATATAGAAAAAGTGGGGAGATACAAACTTAAAAGCAAGTGTCTGCTCTACCTATGTATGCTGTTGTTCGCTAATTTGAGCAACATAAGTTTCTGCAACAGGTTATTCCACAGCTTAACTACTCTTGCTGAAAAGAACCCTTTCCTATATTGACAATAAAGAAAAAAGTAGATCCGGAGTAATAAAATATAACTTTTACTGAGCTTGTTAAAACATACGTAACATACAATGTATAAAAAATGAGGAACTTTCATTCACCATCCACTATACAGGAGAGGCTATTTCACTATCTCTGGACACATCTATTTAAAGGACTACCAACTGAAAATAAGGGGTAGGAGGGCAACTGCCCCATTTCTTCTATATTACCCATATATGTAGTCCTTGTACAAGAGTGAAATTTGGAAAAACCTCCTGAAAATAGCTACAACATTTTACAAATTAGGAAACCTCACAAAGTCGGACTGATTTCGTGCTGTCTCTAGAATCTTGATTTAAATAGAAATCATTGAATATATATGAGAATTTGCATGCAGCATTGGCATATGAGATCCTCATTTTTGATACATTGTATGTTACGTATGTTTTAACAAGCTCAGTAAAAGTTATATTTTATTACTCCAGATCTACTTTTTTCTTAATTCTAATATTACGGAAAACGAATCTATTTCTATCCAGGTGGGGGATATACAACACCACGAAAATGTAATTTCTATATTGACAATAAAATTGTTTTTCTTCGATAACTTATTTATGGCCTCTAGTTTTTCCTACGGATTTTGAAAAAAGTTTTAGAATGCCTCTGAATATATCTATCCATATTTATATGATCACCACTAATTTGTCCAATTTCCAGACGTAACAAGCCTATTTTTTAAAACTAATTTTATGAGAATTTGCATCTCTCCAATGACAATATTTCTTTATTCTTATTATCCTTTTTTCTTGCTTTTAATAAGTTTAAGCTATCATAATATATCTATAATACGTAAAAAATAAATAAATAAAGAAATGTGTAATTACTTTACAAACACCTCCCACCTAAGGAAGTTTAGAATAGAAAGAATGAAAACTCTCAAATTAATGTCATGACGGGGCTTAAAAGTGATTTACACAAAACGATACCCTAGTTTTTGTTTCCTCTTGTATGCAGCCGAATACCTCATTTGCTTTCACAACGGCTGCTTGACATTGAGTACTACAGCTTACAGATATGTCCTTCCGTAATTTATCTCTAAACCCGACATATACCGAGATGTACGGCACGGGATACAAACGTACAAAAAAAACCGTATACGTCCAACAGATGCCCTCCATCACCCATAGAATCCCTTGTTAAAAAAAGTATACATTATATTACTGGATGGCTGTGACAGACGCCTCAAATGAATTCCACCCATCAGACATCCATCTCCTATAAACCCATGTTAAAAAGCAGTTACTTTTTTTTACTAGATGGTGCAAGATTGTTTTAAGTTAGTATTGTGACAAATTGTATAACGTAACACAATTCAAGCAAAATTAAGGGTGAACACACCTGTATCCTGCTGCTAACTAGTTACCCCAAGCCCTTCTTAAGCTTTTTCCCAACTAAATCCCATTTGATGTACAGAAAATATGTATGTAATCTTAGAGAGTTTATAGCAGGGGAACTCAACTACTTTAAGATCCACTTACCTGGGTCTTCCCTCTTGTGAAGGTCGGTGCTGAACACCAATAGTAAAGATGTCATAATAGTAAGTAGCCCCATGTACCTCCCATTAGGATCCCCATACCCATCGTTTTAACCCAATACGCATTGCTTTATCCCCATGCATCTCACATTAGTACAAAATGGGATTATTTACTATTATTGTGAGGCACATGGAGTTACTAAACTGGCAACCATATGTGCTGCAGCAGAGGATATTTTTCCTTAACTGCTTAGTCTGTCGCTGGTTATCAACCCATCCAGACACTGTAGAGCTCGGAAGCTGCGGAAAGCTGTGCAGCTTTAAGTTAACAATGCTGCTCCCCTCCAGCTCTGGGCAGCAGGGGTCCGGACACATAGCGTCTGAGGTCCAGATTCAGACCACAGTTTATAAGTGGAGTATCCCAGGTGTGTAGCAACAATATAGTTTATGACCATAGAATTGTGGTGCTGCCACCATTTGGTCTTGTTTGGAACTAGGTCTGCCTTGCATATTTGCTATTGCTTGGTACTTCCACAAGGCCAAGATCTCCAATATACCTCTTATGCTTTTATCTACAGATGCGGAAAAAGCGTTTAACTGGACCTTTATGGAAGAAACCCTCTCACGTCTGGGCCTTGGATCACATATGCTGGGATGGATAATGTCGCTATATTCATGCCCATCCGCCCGAGTTCGAGTAAATGGCCTTCTCTCAGACGAATTTGCTATACACAACGGCACCAGACAGGGTTGCCCCCTCTCACCCTTGATATTTATATTGACACTAGAACCCCTTTTACGCCATATACGTGCAAACACGGATGTGAAGGGACTAGAAACGAATACCTCAACTAACAAGGTGGCGGCCTATGCAGACGATCTGCTATTTTTCCTGACCAATCCAACTGTCTCCCTTCCTAATCTCATGCGGGAATTCCAACGGTTTTCAAGTTTATCCAACTTTAAAATTCATTTCTCTAAGTCTGAGGCCCTGAACATCTCTCT
Source organism: Rhinoderma darwinii (assembly GCF_050947455.1). Classification (NCBI taxonomy): domain Eukaryota; kingdom Metazoa; phylum Chordata; class Amphibia; order Anura; family Rhinodermatidae; genus Rhinoderma; species Rhinoderma darwinii. Next base: position 582,328,838 of record NC_134687.1, on the reverse strand, counting down.
TTCACCTCATCTTTCCACAACCTTAAAACAATCTTTCAGTTTTAAATGGAACCCAACAGCGTTGAAATACCTTGGGGTTCGCTTAACAGCAGACCTGAGAGATCTCTTCCAACTAAATTTTCCTCCACTCCTTGCTGAGCTTAAGGCAGATTGTGCCAGATGGGCCAAAGGTACCTTTACTTGGTTGGGCCGTTGTAACATCTTCAAAATGAATGCTCTCCCTAGGCTACTATATTTATTTCAAACCCTTCCCATAGCCATCCCAACACAGTTCTTTAAAACGGTCAATTCTCTTCAGATTAAGTTTGTATGGAATGGTAAGACTCCACGTCTGTCCCGCACGTTATTATGCCGATCTAGGGCATCGGGGGGTCTATCATTACCTGATGTCCGCACTTACTACATTGCATCTCATCTTGCTCGGGTAGTTGATTGGTGCAGACATGCGACCGTTAAGTCTTGGGTGTCTTTGGAGCAGAGTTTTTACTCTATTCCAATATCGGCCCTTCCATGGCTGCACCGTAGCCAACTCAGACATCTCCATCATCACCCTACTATAGGCCCAACACTAGTATGCTGTTCTCTCCCCTTGGTAAGGGCATCTTGCTTGCCAGTCCCTTCCTCTATGTTTCCGATACTGGGCAATCCATCCTTTCCCACTGGCTTGACGGACCCAATTTTCCGTATATGGCAATCCTTGGGATGGTATCGTGCAGATCGGTTCTTAAAGGATGGTGAATGGCTTTCTGTTGCAGACCTGGCCCAGATTGCTGATCTCCCTCCGTTGGGACAATGGCGTTCGCTGCAGCTGCGACACTTTTTGACGTCTATCCCAGCCCCTAGGTCCTACCAGGAGGAAAAAACTCCACTAGAGACCCTCTGCACAGGCTCTGACCTGATGAGACATACTTTGTCCGCTATTTACAGAATTCTCATGGACCCCCCAGATATGCCCACTCCTACATACATGTCAAAATGGGAAGAGGACCTGGGGATATGCTTCTCCCCGCACAAGGGCAGCGTATATTCCTTATGGCTCAAAAAACCTCAATCTGCTCAAGATACCAAGAGGCAAGCTTCAAACTACTCTCACGTTGGTATAGGACCCCAGCCCGCCTACATAACATCTTCCCCACAGTGTCCCCTATGTGCTGGAGATGTGGGCAAGACAGTGGTACCCTCCTCCACACCTTCTGGTCATGTCCTCTCCTTACCCCATTTTGGGAAGGTGTAAAGAGGGTGATAATGGAAGTTACAAATACTAATGTAACTATGGATGCGGCCCTTTTCCTTCTTCATCATTGCGACATTCCAGCGAACAAGTATAAGCGTTCCCTGCTTCACTTTCTAGTGATGGCAGCTCGTCATTGCATCCCACTAAGATGGAAGGATCCATCTCCCCCAACACTATCCCTCTGGGTTTCACAGGTTAACGACATCATGCATATGGAGGACTTGACATCCGTTATCCACGACTCAAGCTCCAGGTTCTGCCAAACTTGGGCCCAATGGATGGTTTTTCAGGATTCAAACTCCTATAAAGACATCATCTGAGAACCGAATCCTTTTAATCGGCCGCAATAACACCCTGGTCTGTGGGATGCTGTGGAGGGTTCCCCCCCCTCTCCTTCTTCTTTCCGCTCTCCCCTTCTTTCTTCATTCTCTTGTCTGGGAGCTTAGCTCCATCCACACTTTAGAGATTCGTGTTCCCTTGTCGTTATTCCCTCTTTTTCATTCAGTATGCCATTATATAACAATGTACTTATTGTTTTTTCTGTACATTTGCCTTTGGATTATGTATTCTAAATGTACATTACCTTGTTGTATGTTCCCTTTATGTTATAAAATGGACCTCATAGGTCAACAAAAATAAAGAATTTAAAAAAAAAAAAAAAAGTATGCATATTTGGTATCACCGCGTTTGTAACGACCCAAACTATAAAACTATAATGTTATTTTTCCCGCACTGTGAACGCCGCAAAAAAAATAAGTAAAAAAAACAACGCTAGAATCACTATTTTTTGGTCACCACCCATCCCAAAATATACACTAAAAAGTGATCAAAAAGTCGCATGTACCCCAAATTAGTACCAATAAAACCGACAACCCGTCCCGCAAAAAAACAAGCCCTTACACCGCTTTTTTGACTGAAAAATAAACAAATGATGGCTCTCAGAACATGGGGACACAAAAAATAAATTATTTTATAAAAAAAAGTGATTTTATTGCGCAAACGCTGCAAAACATTAAAAAAAACTATATACATATGGTATCGCCGTAATCGTATAAAACTGCAGCATAAAGTAAAATTGTCATTTATAGCCCAGGATGAACGGCGTAAAAAAAAGAATAAAAAACATTGTCAGAGTTGCTGATTTTTGGTCAACTTGCTTGCCAAAAAATGGAATAAAAAGTGATCCAAAAAACTGCATGTACCCCAAAATGGTACCAATGAAAACTACAGATTGTCCCGCAACAAATAAGCCCTCACACAGCTCCGGTGGAGAAAAAATAAAAAAGTTCTGGCTCTCAGAATATGGCGATGCAAAATGTGCAGTGTTCTAAAAGCGGATGACATCCCGTACCATTTAACAGTGCGACACCGGCCACATATCTATGAATTATAATTTATTTACCCCATTATTATACCGTCATATTATGCCCTGATGTACTCTGCACAGCTTACATATGCCCCCACATTATAAACTGAAATACCAGTAAAACTCCAAACAGAACTACTACCAAGCTAAATCTGCACTCCAAAAGTCAAATGATACTCCCTCCCTTCTGAGCCCTACAGCGTACCCAAACAGCAGTTTACATCCACATATACTGCATCGCCATACCCGGGAGAACCCGGTTAATATTTTATGAGGTATTTGTCTTCAGTGGCACAAACTGGGCATAACATATAGTGCACTAAAAATGGCATATCAGTGGAAAATTGTAATTTTCACTCCACACCACCCATTGCACATTAATCCCATCATGCACACCGACTTAATAGCATGTCGTGGTGTGCAGGGGGGATGTATGGAGTGGGCCCACGCGCTGAGCCCGTGTAATATGTTGCGGGTGTCAGCTGTGTGTTACAGCTTACACCCGGGACTAATGGACAGAAACAGCGATCGCGGTGTTACAGGAGCCTATAAAAATAACAATATACTGCAATACATTAGTATTGCAGTGTATTGTACCAGCGATCTAATGATCGCTGGTTCAAGTCCACTAGGGGTACTAATAAAATGTGTAAAAAAAAATTATTAGTGAAAATAAATAAAGAAATATTTAAAGTCCAAAAGAAAACCCTTTTCCCATTTTTTTCGCTAAACCAATGTAAAAAGTAAAAAAATACACAAAATTGGTATAGCTGCGTCCATAAAAGTCCAAACTTTTACAATATGCCATTATTTAACTTGCAAGGTGAACGCCGTAAATAATAAAGAATTGAAAACGCCAAAATCGCTGTTTTTTGGTCACCTTCGCTCTAAAAAAAAAATTTATAAAAAGTGCTCAAAAAGTTGTATGTACCAAAAAATGGTACCAATAAAAACTACAGGTCGTCCTTCAAAAAATAAGCCCTCAAAGCGCTCAGTCGACCAAAAAGTAAATAAAGTTATTCCTCTCGGAATATGGTGGAACAAAATATTTTTTTTTAACAAATAGTTTTTACTTTGGAAAAGTAGTAAAATATTAATAAAAAAATTATACATTTGGTATCACCTTAATGGTATAAAGTCTCAAAAAAAAAATAAGTTGTAGTTTTTACCGTTCAGTGAAAGCCGTAAAAACTAAACCCAAAAAACCATGGAGGATTAGCAGTTTTTCCCAGTTTCAGCCTGCAAAGACTTTTATTTCAGTTTCCCAGTACATTAAATGGTACTTTAAAATGTGTAAATAAAAAATACAGCTCCCCCCGCAAGAAATAATCTCTCACACGACTTTTTTGATGGAAAAATGGCTCTTGGAAGTACGGGAGTGAAAAATGAAAATAAAAAAGCATAAAATGGATCAGTCCAGAAATGGTTAATTAATTTCTAATAAAAAAAAACTCATTTATGACCACAAGTGGGGTATAGCCGTACTCGGGAGAAATTGCTTTACAAATGTTGGGGTGCTTTTTCCTCCTTTATTCTTTGTGAAAATTTAAAAATTCAACATTTTGGTGGAAATAATGTTGATATTCATTTTCACGGCCTAATTCTAATAAATTCTGCAAAAGACCTGTGGGGTCTAAATGCTCACTACACCCCGAGATAGATACCTTAAGTGGTGTAGTTTCACAAATGGGGTCACTTTTGGGGTATTTCCATTGTTTTGGTTTCTCAGGGGCTTTGCAAATACGACATGGCACCCAAAAACCATTTCAGCTAAATTTGAGCTCCAAAAGCCAAATAGCGCTCCTTCCCTTCTAAGCCCCACTGTGGGTTCAAACAGAAGATTTTTTTTTACCACATATGGAGTATTTCCGTAATCATGAGAAATTGCTTTACAAATGCTGGGGTGTTTTTTTTTTTTTATTTATTCCTTGTAAAAATTTTAAATTTCTACGTTTTTTCAGAAAAAAAGTAGATTTTCATCTTCACAGACTAATTCAAATACATTTACCAAAAAAACTGTGTGGTCAAAATGCTAACTATACCCCTAGATAAATTCTGTGAGGGGTGTAGTTTGTAAAATGGGGTGACTTTTGGGGGGTTTCCACAGTTTTGGACCCTCCAGTTCATTGCAAACGCGACATGGCACTGAAAACATATCCAGCAAAATCAGCGCTCCAAAATCCAAATGACGCTCCTTCTATTCTGAGCCCTGTTGTGGGTCCAAACAGCAGTTTATTACCACATATGGGGTATTGCCATAATCGGGAGAAATTGTTTTACAAATGCTGGGGTGTTATTTCTCTTTTATTCCTTGTAAAAATTAAAAATGTCTAAATTTTTCAGAAAAAAAGTAGATTTTCATCTTTACAGACTAATTCAAATACCTTTAGCAAAAAAACTGTGGGTTCAAAACGCTAACTATACCCCTAGATCAATTCATTGAGGGGTTTAGTTTCCAAAATGGGGTCACTTTTTTTTCTATTACGGTTTTGGCACCACAAGACCTCTTCAAACCTGACATGGTGCCTAAAATGCACAATTTTGGCAATATATATTGAGTTGCATTTCTCGTGTAAAACCTTCTGTGTTACAAAAAATCTGTATTAGAAATTATTTTTGGCAAAAAAAAATAATTTTGTAAATTTCACCTCTACTTTGCTTTAATTCCTGAGAAACGCCTATGGGGTTAAACCACGTTCTGAATGCTGTTTTGGATACTTTGAGGGGTGCAGTTTTCAAAATAGGGGTGATTTATGGGGATTTTCTAATATATATAAGGCCCTTAAAGCCACTTCAGAACTGAACTGGTCCCTGAAAAAATAGGCTTTTGAAATTTTCTTGAAAATATGAGAAATTGCTGCTAAAGTTCTAAGCCTTGTAACGTCCTCGAAAAATAAAAGAATGCTCAAAAAATGATGCAAACATAAAGTAGACATATGGGATATATGAAATAGTAACTATTTTGTGTGGTATTACTGTCTGTCGTACAAGCAGATACATTTAATTTTAGAAAAATGCAAATTTGTGCAAATTTTCAAAAAATCAGGGTGTTTTTCCACACATAAATATTGAATTTATCATCCAATTTTTTTTACAAACATAAAGTACAATATGTCACGAGAAAACAATCCCAGATTCACTTGGATAGGTAAATGCATTCCCAAGTTATTACTACATAAGGTAACAAATGTCAGATTTGAAAAAATCGGCTTCGTCCTCAAAGCCAAAACAAGCTCAGTGTTGAAGGGGTTAAACTGATTTATTTACAGTATCAACTATTTTATATAAATCATTGATAAACTGGTATATAAAAATCCCTACCAAAATATTTTAAGAAAGTTTTTTTTATTAACTGTAGAAATAATATGTTTATCCAGTGATCATCAGTGACGAATTAGATAAAAAGAAAGAAGACAATAATTCCATTTATTTATGGCGCACTAAGGTAATGGGTTTGAGCTCTTGTGAGTCATAATTTAGCACAATTGACAAGGGCACTGACAGAGTAGCACAGGTTAACATACTGAGATTTCTTTCCTTCTGAGCAGAAAATATTGTATTACTAAAATAGTATGACTGGATTATTAACTGAACCTCTTCCCTTGGAGTCACAATTTCTATTTGTAGTGAACTATTTGAAGATTATTTTTGCTTTTTGGCAGATATAAAAATATAGAATGTTTTTATAATGTACAAATTTGCTATTTATTTCTGCAGCTATAAAAGTCAATTTTTGAAAACTACCCTTTTAAAAATAATTTTCTTCTGAAGTGTTTCAGACATGTTTTTCGTCACTAACATATTTTCACCCCTTGAATAGCTCTTGAATGTTTTTTAACTAAAATCTCTAAGTAAAGTTTAAGTAAAGTCTAAGTACTGCTGTACACACTGAGCCTTTTTACACCGTTTTTGCTTTTGATTTCAATGGGAGGTGGAGGCTTTTTTCTGGTGAGCGTAAAAAAACGCTTGCGGGAAAAAGAAGCGACATGCCCTATCTTGAGGCGTTTTCCACCTCAAAAATCCCATTGAAATCAATGGGAGATGGAAAAAAATGCTGCGAATGGCCGCAGCGTTTTCTTACACGTTTTATGGCAAAAACGTTCGCGTTTTTTTCCTTTGCCTGTTAAAGAAAGAGGTAAAAACATAAAAACCGGCAGCAAAAAAACTAAAGAACACTACAAAGTAAAAAAAAAAAATGACAAACTCATGGAAATATTTGCACCAGTGTTTTAGAAATCCATCCAACTTGGGTCTCATAGAGGCTGTACAGAGGCACTGGATTCCCTGCAGCTCAGTAGTACAGAGACATAGTAACTCTAGGTGCCGCCATATCGTCCTCCATGTGGTGCCATATTATAAAGTTATTCTCCCCTCCGTGGCACAGTTTTTGCATTCTAGATAAATTTGTGATAGAAGTCTATGGGTGTCGTATATTGATCTAACTGCTGTTTTTTTTAGGTTTAGAGATAATACAGTAAATGTATTTCTACAGTTTTTTAAACTTGTATATATATTTTTTTACCTGTTTGTCTTGAAAAAAATAGTTTGATTAAAGCAGCAGATGAAAAATGTATAGTTTTTTAAAAAAAAAAATTCTATTCATATTATTATCAAAACACAAAAAAGTTACCGCTTAATAACAGAAAGTGTGATTGAAAAACTTGTAACTGTTTATCTGTTTTCTCATACTTTCATATACATTCGTGCAGTTGTCATACATTCTCTGTTGTGTTGTAATGTGTTTGTGAACAAAAATGAATGGAAAACCTACCAACACAGCAACATTAGAACATTTTACGTTTTAATAGCTAAATCCAGACATAAAATATTTTTGGGAAATTTTGGGGGTTTGAACCTTATGTATATATTACTTTAAGGTATATTAATATTCTGATAACCACTTAAAACACTATCGGGAAAAAAAAGAAGTGGGAAATATTTTATTAAAAAATGTAAAGGAGAAAAACAAAAACAAATTTTATAAATTTAATATTTTTAAATTAATTTAAATTAGAAATAATGTTTTCCATCATGTCACATTTATCCTTTCCCTCTCCAAAACGTTATCCACATTCATCCCAATAATTTAAATATAAATGGTGAAAAAATTCTATACTCCTGAAAAAAATAAATTTTATATTTATAATGTTTTATTTTTATTGCAATTTATATTCAGGCTTCAAAGAGGACCTGGAAAAGAAATTCAGGTTTGTTTTTGTCTTCCTCAAGCAATAGCCGAAAGCATTAGTTTATTTTGTTAACGCTTTATGACATAAATGCTGTCTTTACTCTCCTATTAGTAGTATTATGCTTCTTAATAGTTGTACTGTTCTCCTTAGAAAATAAGTGAGATTTCTTCGCAAGCTTGAATGCTTAGTAGGTAGTCCGAGGTTTCATGTGAAATGAATACAGTGCTACAGCATGATCTTGTGTGTGGCTAGATATGGTTCTGCTGAAAGTTGGTGAAAACCTGTGAGCATTTTCACCAAAAAACTACCACTGCTTTTTCCCATTTTGTCCTGTGGTATGTCACCTTTTCTTTTCAATCTCTACTTATTCACCTTCACGTTGCAACTTTTGATGTGCTTCTTTTTTTCTATTTTATTCTATGAGCAAAACGATCGACATGAATACTAATCAATTGTATGAGTTCATGAAGCCTATTTTATGCTACATTATGGGAACATTAGGAATGCTACTGTTTTTTCCTTTTGCATGCATATTATTTTCAGCACTACAATGTGGTTGCATTAAGTGTGAAGTGATTGCATAGGAATCTGCGATCTGGAATGTTCAGTCCAATTGAGTTATGGTAGCATAACATAGGCTGCACAAACATACAGTTTTAAACCCATTTTTCTTCTCAAATATTGTCTACTGTACTGTATTTGAGCGGTCATTGGGAATGTGTGATGCAGAGAAAAAACAGGTTAGAATTTCTAGGAATATTCGGCAACATTATTGTGGCACTAAAATCTGCCGACAATGGGGAACAATTCTAAAAAATTTAATTTTGTCAACAGTTTTTTTTTCAGCAAAAATGTTACAAAATGTACTCGACATGCATCAAATTCACAAAATGGGTGCATGAATATATGTGAATTTGGAGCAAGTGCTTTATGTTGGAGCATGCTCGCTGAAACTTAAAATGTGCAAAAATAAATAAAATGTCTCATTTGTGACTTTTTGCTCCATTAGAAAAACCCTTTTACAATGTACGACTGACCTGGCATAGGTAGGTCAACAGTTTTGTGGCATAGAAAATATTGAACACGAAGGAAAGCATGAAAAAAATGGTGGCCAGACTATATAAATATGGCATATATGTATGAACCATTTTTTACTGCCTTCAACTGTTTTCATAAATGTGCCCCCACCCAGTGCTTTTACAATAAGGTTGGGTTCACACTTGTCATTTTTTGACTTTTAGACTAATATTTATGCATGAAAGGGATTAAACAATTGATTTTTGCATTAGTTGTCCACGCTGTACTCCATTGGCTTCAATGTAAAAAAAAAAAAAGGAGTTTCTTATGCTTTTCCTTGTTTATTCTTCTTGAGGTCAATTAAATATGGATCGGACAACTGAGGCAAAACATGCAAGCATACAGTATAAACAACTAGCGTAACTGTCTGTTGATCCAGGTTGTCCGAGATGTATTATTAAGGGCTACAGGTCCAATTTCAGTGCTGAATAATTCCATCATATATCAATATAAGGCTCTGTATTTCCTTATACAGAGCATCAAATCTCCAGTATAGACATAAAGTTAAATGAAATAATTCCAGCTGCCTGCAGCTACCACTATAGGGACATTACTGAATACATTCTTATATCGTTTTCATTGAACTAAAAAATAAATATGTATTCAGTAAGCTTCTCCTAGTGGCCGTAGCCGGAATTTAAAAATGTAACTTTATAAATGTACATAGGGAAGAAGAGAATTTGGAACAAGAACATGGACAGTCGACCTCAAAATTGTGGACCTGATTCACTTTAAGGCAATGATCAGAGTTATCATTTATGGCGCAATACGCCATGTAGTCCAAACCTAATAGTGAAGAAATTATGTCATGAGTCAAATGTTACTTTATTTAAACTATTTTACCTTATGCTAATCAGCCATATAGAGTTCTCCATAGCAACAAGAGTCCTGCACGCAGCCCCTTTCCCTCCCCTCCAAACCTCTCTGGCAAACTGCTGCACATGCGCCGTCCAGTCAGGATCCGTCAGAGAGGTTGAGTGGGGAGGCAACGGAAGCATTAGGAGGATAACTGCAGGACTCTTACTGCTACGGAGGACTCTTTATGGCTAATTAGCCTTCCGGGCATGGAGGCATTAAAGTTAATTTTTAACGTTTTAAAAGAACCGATACATCTTATAAATCATGTGGACAATGCTTTTCACCAGTGGTGTAAGCAGCTTGGGAGTCAAAAATCCGGTGACCGACTCTCTTTAATATAATGTGAGTTAATCAGGAATCAGATAATAAGGCTGTGGGAAAATTTAATTACTTGGTGCACCCCTTTATGAGCAGAATGCAGGCGCCAGTCTCAGAAGGCTGACTACTCTGAAAGACCCCGATGCTAATTCAGGCAAAGCTCACACTACACAATCTCAATTCCCTTGTGGCTTGGATTGTGCAGTATAATATATATATTTTTTTATTTATATTTATTTATAATTTGTAATTGATTAAAGGCTCAATCATTCTTTGTCCGGCTTCTTTTGCTATATTCATATCTATATTTCAATGTGGCTTTTAACCTATATACCTGTGAACTGGACATTTCAGTAAGGAAGGAGACGTGTCAAATGCTCATAGCAGTTCATCATCATTATAATGCTATCTTAGTTGTGAAGCAATAACTTGCAGCCAGCACTTTCTCCTTATTTGTACCTGTACCTCAAGTTATTCACTCCAAATGTGCATTCAAACCACGTCTTCTGGTTCCTGTCTTCTTCACAATTTTTAGCAGGATCACTTGAAATTCTCGTCGTTCATGTAGAGGTTATGGGTTCTCTAGAGTAGATATATAGAACAAGAAACTTTCCAAGTTAAGTTAGAACCATTTGACAAGCATTGCTCAGCTTAACTTCTTTATGGTTTATGCTCGATATGCGGAGAAAAAAGGAGAGAGACGGCACTCCTCCAAGGTGATAACGTACTTTTAAATGGTGGATCCGTGCAAGTGAGTTTAGATTCTTAAATTTTAATCCTTGAGCCCAAATGGACTCAATGAGAATGTAGACTGCGTTTAAATCAATGGAAAAATAATATTGGTTCCAAGTAGAGATAAAAAGTGTCGACATCTGACTAGTGATTGTTCAAAAGAAACACATTATCCATCAGGAAACTTTGTGCTATATAAATTTTGTCTTTAAAGGAAATAACATATTACTTTATCCGGAAACCACTAAAGAGGTCTGTGATATAAGCCATATATAAGATAAGTGTAAAAATAACAATAGATTATTCACATTAACTCAGATGTTCTTTCTTTTTTTCTGATTATTCCGGAGTGCGTAGATACCCGACAATTCAAGTAATCCCGAAAAGAAGCTAGTAAAATAACAGAAAAAATTATCCCAACAGTGACGTAGGCGTGGGAAAATTAGACACCCAATCTAAGTTCAATGAACCCCTGACGTAGAGATGTGAACACCAAACCACCTATCAAGTATCTATAGCAGTGTAATGCGGAGGGAGAGAAAAAAACAGATGTAAACAAGAGAAAGTGGAATAAATGATAACAACACTTAGGGTATGTGCACACGATGAGAGGCTTTTACGTCTGAAAAGACAGACTGTTATCAGGAGAAAACAGCTGCCTCGTTTCAGACGTAAAAGCTCCTCCTCGCATTATGCGAGTCGTCTGTGACGCTCGTAAATCTTGAGCTGCTCTTCATTGACTTCAATGAAGAACGGCTCAAATTATGTTGCAAAGAAGTGCCCTGCACTTCTTTGCCGAGGCAGTCAATTTACGCATCGTCGTTTGACAGCTGTCAAATGACGACGCATAAATTACAGGTCGTCTGCACAGTACGTCGGCAAACCCATTCAAATGAATGGGCAGATGTTTGCCGACGTATTGTAGCCCTATTTTCAGGCGTAAATCGAGGCATAATACGCCTAGTTTACGCCTGAAAATGGGTTGTGTGAACCCAGCCTAAGTCTGTCCTGTTCTTCTCTGATTAGAGATGAATCCCAGAACAAATAAATAGATACCTCTTACAAAGCATCTGTTAAGACATTAATAAAGACTTAGGGCTTATTCAGACGAACGTATAATACGTCTGTGCTACGCGCGTGATTTTCACGCGCGTCGCACGGACCTATGTTAGTCAATGGGGCCGTTCAGACAGTCCGTGATTTTCACGCAGCGTATGTCCGCTGCGTAAAACTCACGACATGTCCTATATTTGTGCGTTCTTAACGCATCACGCACCCATTGAAGTCAATGGGTGCGTGAAAATCACGCACGCCACATGGAAGCACTTCCGGGTGCCGCGCATGATGCGCGCTACAGTATTCAAAACTATGCATGAAAACAGAAAAGTACCACGTGCTTTTCTGTTTGTAAACATAAAAACAGAGTGTCATAATGATGGCGGCTGCGCGAAAATCACACAGCCGCGCACCATATGCTGATGACACACGACCTTATGCGCGTGCAAAACAAAGCATTTTTTGCGCGCACAAAATGCACATGCTCGTGTAAATCCGGCCTTAGAACGATGCATACGTACCTCTAGCAAGCTCCCACAATGAACTTTCACCATGACTATCTGACCTGGGTGTTAACAACGTGACACGGCTATTTAACCCCTTCAGGACCCAGCCTGTTTTCGCCTTCAGGACACAGCCGATTATTTCCAATCTGACATGTGTTACTTTATGTAGTAATAACTCCGGAATACTTTTACCTATCCAAGCGATTCTGAGATTGTTTTCTCGTGATATGTTATACTTTATGTTAGTGAAAAAATTTGGTCAAAAAATTTGGGTCTGAAAAACACCAAACTGTAGAGAAAATTTGCAAAAATTAGAATTTTTCTAAATTTAAATGTATCTGCTTGTAAAACAGATAGTAATACCACACAAAATAGTTACTAATTAAAATTTCCCATATGTCTACTTTATGTTTGCATCATTTTTTGAACGTATTTTTATTTTTCTAGGACGTTACAAGGCTTAGAACTTTAGCAGCAATTTCTCATATTTTAAAGAAAATTTCAAAAGGCCATTTTTTCAGGGACCAGTTCAGTTCTGAAGTGGCTTTGAGGGCCTTATATATTAGAAAATCCCCATAAATTATCCCATTTTGAAAACTGCACCCCTCAAGGTATTCGAATCAGCATTCACAAAGTGTTTTAACCCTTCAGGGAATGTTCACACGTGGCGGAATTGCTGTGGAATTCCGCTGCGGACAGTCCGCAGTGGAATTCTCCAGCGGCCGTTTTTTACATTTGTTTCAATACATTTTTAGGCAATTTAGTTCAGACATTGTGGAAAACTCCACTGCAGACCATAGGCTGCGGTGCAGAATTTTCCCTTCGCAGCATGCACTGCCTGTTGCGGAGAAGCGGAATTTCACTGCGTATTTCTGCCTTTGCAATACTAAAACTGAAATCTGTGGCAAGTCCGCTGTCTTTTCTGCAACATCTGAATTACCTGTCAAATATGCAAATGTTGGTGCAGATTCGTTGCGCAATTGCCCCAAATCTGCACCAACATTTGTAGCGGAAAAACTCTGCCACGTGTAAAAATGCCCTTAGGCATTTCACAGGAATTAAAGCAAAGTAGAGGTGAAATTTACGCATTTTATTTTTTTTGCCGAAATTCATTTTGAATAAAAAATATTTGTAACACAGAAGGTTTTACCAGAGAAATGCAACTCAATATTTTATTGCCCAGATTCTGCAGTTTTTAGAAATATCCCACATGTGGCCCTAGTGCGCTAATGGACTGAAACACAGGCCTCAGAAGCAAAGAAGCGGTTAGTGGATTTTGGGCCTCCTTTTTTTTAGAATATATTTTAGGCACCTTGTCAGGTTTGAAGAGGTCTTGTGGTACCAAAACAGTGGAAACACCCCAAAAGTTACCCCATTTTGGAAACTACACCTATCAAGAAATTTATCTAAGGGTATAGTTAGCACTTTGACCACACAGGTTTTTCGCTAAATATATTGGAATTAGTCTGTAAAAATGAAAATATACTTTTTTTCTAAAAAAACATAGAAATTTTTAATATTTACAAGGAATAATGAAGAAAATGCACCCCAGCTTTTTTAAAGCAATGTCTCCCGATTACAGCAATACCCCACATGTGGTAATGAACTGCTGATTGAACCCACTTCAGGGCTCAGAAGGGAAGGAGCGCCATTTGGATTTTGGAGCACAGATTTGGCTGGAATGGTTTTCGATGCCATGTTGCGTTTGCAACGCCCCGGAGGGACCAAAACTGTGGAAAACCCACAAAAGTGACTCCATTTTGGAAACTACACCCCTCTAGGAATTTTTCTAGGGTTATAGTTAGCATTTAGACCCCACAGGTTTTTTGCAGAATTTATTAGAATTAGGACGCAAAAATGAATATCACCATTTTTTCCACTAAAATGTTGAATTTCAATCTCATTTTCACAAGGGATAAAGGAGAAAAAAACATCCAATTTTTGTAAAGCAATTTTTCCCGAGTACGGAAATACCCCACATGTGGTCATACATTTTTTTCATTAGAAATAAATTAACCCTTTTTTCTTTTTCCGTCAGTAGAGTGGTGTGAGGGCTTATTTCTTGCGAGAGGAGTTGTAGTTTCTATTGACACCATTTAAAGTACCATAAAATGTACTGGGAAACGGAAAAAAAATTATTTGCGGGCTGAAATTGGAAAAAAAATCAGATTCCAATTTTTAAGGGTTTCGTTTTTATAGCTTTCGCCATGCGGTAAAAATGAAAACTTTACTTTATTCTGCGGCTCAATACAATTACGGTGATACCAAATTGATATAGTTTTTATTTACATTATACTACTTTTACAAAGAAAAATCTAATTGTTAAAATAAAAATTGTTTTGTTTCACCACATTCTGAGAGCCGTAACTTTTTATTTTTCGGTTGATTGTGCTGTGGGAGGTCTTTTTTTTTGCGGGACGAGCTGTAGTATTTATTGGTACAATTTTTTAGCACATAAAAAGTGATCAAAAACTTGTACTACATTTTTTTTGAGAGCTAAGGTGACAAAAAAAACTGTGATTTTGGCGGTTTAAATTATTTACGTTTCTTACGTGTTCACTGTGCGAGTTAAATAATGGTATATTGGAATATTTAGGCCTTTTACGGACGTAGCGATACCAATTTTGTTTATTTTTTTACATTACTTTAGAAGAAAAATGGGAAAAGGTTTTTTTTTTTTACTTTAAATTTTTTTTTCTCACTACTAAAAACTTTCATTCTTCTACACATTTTATTAGTCCCCTTAGGGATCATTGGATCGCTGGTACAGTATTCTGCAATACTAATGTATTGCAGTATATTATTATTTTTACAGGCTTCTGTAACAGCACGATCACTGTTCCTGTCCATTAGTCCCGGGTGTCAGCTGTAATACACAGCTGACACCCGCAGCGTATGGAGCGGGCTTAGAACATGAGCCCGCTCCATACATCAACCCCCGCACCATGACGTGCTTTTAAGTCATAGTGCGCAAAGGGGTTAATGCACAGCCGATGTTTCATTGTGAATATTGCAATTTTCCACTGATATGCATTTTAGTTCATAATATGTTGTGCCCAGTTTGTGCCACTGAAGACAAATACCTCATAAAACTTTTAAGCGTGTTCTCCCGGGTATGGCGATGCCATATATGTGGGCGCAAACTGCTCTTTGGGTACCCTGCAGAGGTCAGAAAGGAGGGAGCGCCATTTTGCTTTTGGAGCGCAGATTTTGCTTGGTAATAGTTCTGTTTGGCGTTTTGCTGGTATTTCAGTTTATGATGTGGTGGCATATGTAAGCTGTGCGGAGAACATCAGGGCATAATAAGAGGGTATAATAATTCAGTAAATAAATAATAATTCATAGATATGTGGCCGGTGTCGCACTGATAAATAGCGCCCGATCTTATCCGCTTTTTGAACAGTCTGCACATTTTGCATCGCCATATTCTGGGAGCCAGAACTTCTTTATTTTTTGTCCACCGGAGCTGTGTGAGGGCTTATTTGTTGCGGGACAATCTGTAGATTTCATTGGTACCATTTTGGGGTACATGCGATTTTTTGATCACTTTTTATTCAATTTTTTTGCAAGCTGGGTGACCAAAAACAAGCAATTCTGACAATGTTTTTTAGTTTATTTTTTTGCTGCATTCACCGCGTGCTATAAATGACAGTTTTACTTTATTTGCGGGTCGATATGATTACAGCGATACAATATGTATATAGGTTTCTTTATGTTTTGCAGCGTTTGCGTAATAAAATCACTTTTTTATAAAACTATTTATTTTCTGTCACCATATTCTGAGAGCCATAACTTTTTTATTTTTTAGTCAAAAAAGCTGTGTAAGGGCTTGTTTTTTGTGGGACAGGTTGTAGTTTTTATCGGTACTATTTTCGGGTGCATGCGACTTTTTGATCACTTTTTATTCTCTATTTTGAGAGGGGTGGTGACCAAAAAATAGCGATTCTGGTGTTGTTTTTTATTGATTTTTTTTTTGGCGTGTTTATCGTGCAGGAAAAATAACATTATCATTTTATAGTTGGGGTCGTTACGAGCGCGGTAATACCAGATATTTGTACTTTTTTTTTTTTTTTTTTTAAATTTTTTATTGAAAGAATAACGCATTACAAAGTAAAACGTAAAAATGTCAAAGGAAAAAACAAGTAAACAAAAAGAAAACAACAAACATAAAACAAATTACATAGTACATGTATGTTCATGCAATTTTGCAGTATTCAAAGAAAGTGCACGTATTTATATGAGCAGATAGTCAAATACAATTATACAATATCATCAGTTTAGATGAGATAAAAACAAACTAAAAGGAAATCTTCTGCCTCAGAGTTAACCTGGAGAAGATACAGATATTGGAGTATTCAGGGGTATCATCTTTGGTTATGAGAATTTTCTGTATCTCCTCC
Source organism: Rhinoderma darwinii (assembly GCF_050947455.1). Lineage (NCBI taxonomy): Eukaryota > Metazoa > Chordata > Amphibia > Anura > Rhinodermatidae > Rhinoderma > Rhinoderma darwinii. The sequence continues at coordinate 582,312,102 of NC_134687.1, read as the reverse complement.
AGGGTTCCCATATTGTCAAGAAAGTATCTCTGGAATAGCTTTCCCAATGAGAAATTTCTTCCATTCTGTAAATTTGGTCTACTTTCGCTATCCAATGTGCAACCGATGGGGTATCAACAGATAACCAGTAAGAGGGGATCAGTAGTCTCGCAGCAATTAGCAGAATCTGAAATAATTTTGAGGATAGGGTCGTAGTAGAAGGGGGGTTGATTGATAACAGAGCAAGATCTGGGGAAGCTGTGACCTTAGTGCCACATACATTGTTACAATAGGCAAAGATATCTTTCCACCATTTTTGAATGACGGTACAGGTCCACCAGATATGTAAAAAAGTACCTCTATCTGAATTGCATCTCCAACAAGTGTCTGAGTGTGTCGGTGTGTATATTGAGGTTATATCCGGCGTTTTGTACCACCTGGATAAAATCTTGTATCCATTCTCTTGGATACGGACACATCTGGACATTTTATGAGGAGCTATCAACAATTTGTGAAGTTCAACTTCGGAGAAGGACCTGTTAAGATCTCTTTCCCATATTTTAACAAAATACGGGATTGTAGATGAGTTGGGTGAGATGAGTCTTTTATACAGTAAGGAAATTGGTTTGAGGACTGGTGATGTCTGTGACAAAAGCCTTTCAAACCAAAATAGAGGGCGTGTTTCGATAATTGTTTGCCCTAGAGCCCTGACCTTAAGTCTAATGAAGGAGAGCAAGGGATAGTGATGAATGGGGATACTTAGTAAAGAGGACAGAGACGAGTCATCTTTTATATCACCATGGTCATCAAAAAGCCGTGTCACCGGGCATTCTGAGGAGGCAATCACACTAGGAACACTGTCCTTCAAGGCACCTTGAGCAAGGCTCAATATATCTTTAACTTGTAGTAGAGGGGAAGGGACTGAACAATTGTCTGAACATAGTAGAAAAGAACGCCAGACCCTAAACGTCGCCATTGTAATTGGATTATATATCTTGGCCTCCTTTGTAGAGTCTCCTATATATAATACTAGTGTGCGGAGAGGAATGGAGGAAAGATCATTAATCTATTGACACCCATAACTTATATAACGGGGCGTGGATCCAATCTATGATCCTCGATAGATGTATGGCCTGGTAATATTTTTCAGGATCAGGTAGACCTATACCCCCCTTTGATTTGGGTCTGGACAAGATGTTTCTAGCAATTCTAGCTTTCTTGTTCTGCCATATAAATTTAACAAATAATCTATTAACCTCCGTAAAGAATGTCTTATTAAGTGGTATCGGCAGAACTTGCATAAGGTACGTAAGCTTAGGGAGAATAAATGACATTAAAACATTCTTCCTACCAAACCACGAGATAAAAGGGACTTCAAACCTCTTTAGTTGGTCCGGCAAAGCCGCAAGGAAAGAGGCATAGTTTAGGGAAAATAGATTATCCAAATTATGCCCAATCTTAATACCCAAGAACTTCAGGTAGGGAGAGGTCCAATCATAGTCAGAACCCCTTGTCAGTTGTTTCTTCCGAGCCTCTGGTAAGGAGAATCCTAAGGCCTGAGATTTCCCTCTGTTAATTTTAAAATTGGACATATTACTAAATAAATCAAAAACGTATTGGAGTCTGCGGAGTGCAGTTTCGGGATTTGTGATCATCAATAACATATCGTCAGCGTATGCCGCTACCTTATGCACTCTGCTCCCTAGGTGTATTCCCTGAATTTCAGTATCTAATCTTATTGCCTGCATGAGGGTCTCCATAACTGTCAAGAACAATAACGGAGATAAAGGGCAGCCTTGTCTTGTACCATTACGTATCTTAAAGGGGGAAGATAAGACCCCATTCACCATGACAGATGCAGAGGGAGAGGCATACATTGAAAATATAGCGTCTATGAAGGGGATAGGAAAATTAAAGGACAGCAGAACCTTCCTCATGTATAACCAGTCAACTCTATCAAATGCCTTCTCGGCGTCTGTGCTGAGAAGGACCATAGGAAGTTTATGTCTGCGTGAATAATGTAAAACGTGCAGGACTCTAAGAGAATTATCTTTACCTTCTCTATTTTTAACGAACCCTGGAGATATGGGAGAGATCCTCCAGCTCACCTGACACTTGGCATGTGTGTCGCGGACATCGCACGGAATCTCGTGTCGGCACACGATGGATGAAGACAGGCAAGGCAGGGGGTTGAATCCAGCGATGTAGAGGATAAAATGGAAAGTTTCCAAGTTTACTAAGTATCAAGGTTAAAACAGGATCCAGAGGAAAGTAATCCTGGTGTGCAGATAGGAGAGTGTCTCGGTCCAGTCTAGGGGCCTACGCGTTTCAGACGTTGTGCACGTCCTTAATCATGGCTATTTGGTGTATTAGAAACTGGGGCTCTGTTTTTATGTCTGTGAGTTCCGGTTTTACCAGCTGACATGCTTGATTGCGTTTCACATTTGGGTGAGTCACTGGAGCGCACGTTAATGAGGTTTGTATATGCAGCCGGGGGTTACTACGTAGTGAACAGTAATCTAAAGGAATTGTCATGAAGGAGAGGAAGAAAACCATAAAGATGAGAGCAAGCTTGTATTTGTCTGGTGACTCTGAGGTTTTGCTCACTTCATCTGGTGTATTACGTGATGTCAGGATTTTTGTTTGCGTTCCAGAATTCATGTGTAGTGCTGGACCGCAAGGTAGACCAATCAGAAGCAAGAAAAACTGACCGGCCTCCCGCAATCAGCTGTCGCTCCGATCTGATGAAAAACAAGGTAAATATATGTGCCGTGGTTTCTATCAAGAGATATATACTACTTTCTGATCGATATGGGAAGGGACATATTTTAGTTAGGTTTGGACTCTGCTGCAATACACTATATAAATACGATAAATGACGTGTAACCCTGTAGGGTAGTATCAATTAGGGTTGTGTTGTAGTCTTGTAGAGATATTGACGTCAGCCTTTATTTGAGTAACAAATTGCTGTACTAAGTCTGGACGACTAACGACACTATGGATGACTTTATGGTTCTGCTCCCGTCAATATTGGGGAAAATTTCATCTGGTGTATTACATAGTGTCTGGATTTTTGTTTGCGTTCCAAGTTCCTTGTGTAGTGCTGGACCGCAGGGCAGACCAATCAGGGGCAAGGGCACTTGACAGGCCTCCAGCAGTCAGCCGGTGCTCCGGTTTGATGTGGTGCAAGGTAAATATATATTCCTTGATTTCTAGTAGGAAACTACTGTTGATTATTGATCAATAAATGGAATGACATGTGTTGGTTAGGTTTGGACGCTAATGGAATGCACTGTAAGAGTACGTTAAAATAACATGTGACCCTATGTAGCAGTGTCGATTGAGGCTATGTTCTGGTCTCTTGAGGCTGTTGACGTTGGCCTTTATTTAGTTGACAGATTTCAATACTAAGTCTGAAAGACTGACGACAGTGAACAAGCCACCCTGATCACGTAGGTGGCGGCTGGGGTGCTCCGAAGTGCGCTGTGGGTGAGTAAAACTCTTTGCATGTCTATTGAGGAGATGATTTGGCATGATTATTCATGACATTGGGGTTGTTGTTCTTGTTTGGTTTGTAACATATAATATTGTGGCCAATGTAAGAATATATAATCATCTATTCGCCTGAAATTTATAACCTATGGCGGAACTGTGCTTGTGTTAGTGATTTGACATGATCTTGCGAAGAGATTCATGTTGGAGGAGGGGCGAGGCCCTCAGTTTCTATGCATGGAGCGAGAATTTGGGAGTGCAGGGAATACGGGAAAGATGAAGAAAATTAATTGAAGGAATAGAAGAGAAATGGCTAAAAAAGTCTCAAATATTGTGTTGATTTGCTGTACAAAAAGCACATGTTATGCCAGCAAAAAATATTGTAGACTCAGGTATACAGATGGAGAAGGTACATGTTATGAAAAAATCCCATTCTGGCATGGCTACAACTATGGGAGAACACGGTGTACGAAGGATGTAATAACCTGGATTAGTACTGGAACATGAGTTCTTTCTTGAGATTGAGTCCCAGGGGGAACCTTGTTTTTAATCTATATATCCAAAAGGCCTCTCGCAGGTGAGTTTTGTGTTTCAAATCTCCTCCTCTTTTAGGGAGATTAATTTTTTCTATGGCAAAGCAACGAAAAGTATTGATTGTACGGTTATGATAATGTATGAAATGTTTGGAGGCACTTGAGATATTTGTAATGTTTGGATTTCTTATGTAGCTGAGGTGTTCAAGGATCCTAATTTTAAGTTTTCGGTTCGTGCAGCCTATGTATTTTAATAAGCATTCAGTACATTCGATGACGTAGATGACCGACTCAGTGTTACAGTTAATGTAATTTTGGATGGTGTATATGTCTGACTGTGTGGAGTCACAAAAGGTTTTCGTGGGATATGCATATTGGCATACCTTACAGGGGTGCTGTCCACATTTGTAGAACCCTTTGGTTTCTAGCCAGGTAGATTTGGTCTCTTGTGATGTGAGACAAGAGACCAAATCTACCTGGCTAGAAACCAAAGGGTTCTACAAATGTGGACAGCACCCCTGTAAGGTATGCCAATATGCATATCCCACGAAAACCTTTTGTGACTCCACACAGTCAGACATATACACCATCCAAAATTACATTAACTGTAACACTGAGTCGGTCATCTACGTCATCGAATGTACTGAATGCTTATTAAAATACATAGGCTGCACGAACCGAAAACTTAAAATTAGGATCCTTGAACACCTCAGCTACATAAGAAATCCAAACATTACAAATATCTCAAGTGCCTCCAAACATTTCATACATTATCATAACCGTACAATCAATACTTTTCGTTGCTTTGCCATAGAAAAAATTAATCTCCCTAAAAGAGGAGGAGATTTGAAACACAAAACTCACCTGCGAGAGGCCTTTTGGATATATAGATTAAAAACAAGGTTCCCCCTGGGACTCAATCTCAAGAAAGAACTCATGTTCCAGTACTAATCCAGGTTATTACATCCTTCGTACACCGTGTTCTCCCATAGTTGTAGCCATGCCAGAATGGGATTTTTTCATAACATGTACCTTCTCCATCTGTATACCTGAGTCTACAATATTTTTTGCTGGCATAACATGTGCTTTTTGTACAGCAAATCAACACAATATTTGAGACTTTTTTAGCCATTTCTCTTCTATTCCTTCAATTAATTTTCTTCATCTTTCCCGTATTCCCTGCACTCCCAAATTCTCGCTCCATGCATAGAAACTGGGGGCCTCGCCCCTCCTCCAACATGAATCTCTTCGCAAGATCATGTCAAATCACTAACACAAGCACAGTTCCGCCATAGGTTATAAATTTCAGGCGAATAGATGATTATATATTCTTACATTGGCCACAATATTATATGTTACAAACCAAACAAGAACAACAACCCCAATGTCATGAATAATCATGCCAAATCATCTCCTCAATAGACATGCAAAGAGTTTTACTCACCCATAGCGCACTTCGGAGCACCCCAGCCGCCACCTACGTGATCAGGGTGGCTTGTTCACTGTCGTCAGTCTTTCAGACTTAGTATTGAAATCTGTCAACTAAATAAAGGCCAACGTCAACAGCCTCAAGAGACCAGAACATAGCCTCAATCGACACTGCTACATAGGGTCACATGTTATTTTAACGTACTCTTACAATGCATTCCATTAGCGTCCAAACCTAACCAACACATGCCATTCCATTTATTGATCAACAATCAACAGTAGTTTCCTACTAGAAATCAAGGAATATATATTTACCTTGCACCACATCAAACCGGAGCACCGGCTGACTGCTGGAGGCCTGTCAAGTGCCCTTGCCCCTGATTGGTCTGCCCTGCGGTCCAGCACTACACAAGGAACTTGGAACGCAAACAAAAATCCAGACACTATGTAATACACCAGATGAAATTTTCCCCAATATTGACGGGAGCAGAACCATAAAGTCATCCATAGTGTCGTTAGTCGTCCAGACTTAGTACAGCAATTTGTTACTCAAATAAAGGCTGACGTCAATATCTCTACAAGACTACAACACAACCCTAATTGATACTACCCTACAGGGTTACACGTCATTTATCGTATTTATATAGTGTATTGCAGCAGAGTCCAAACCTAACTAAAATATGTCCCTTCCCATATCGATCAGAAAGTAGTATATATCTCTTGATAGAAACCACGGCACATATATTTACCTTGTTTTTCATCAGATCGGAGCGACAGCTGATTGCGGGAGGCCGGTCAGTTTTTCTTGCTTCTGATTGGTCTACCTTGCGGTCCAGCACTACACATGAATTCTGGAACGCAAACAAAAATCCTGACATCACGTAATACACCAGATGAAGTGAGCAAAACCTCAGAGTCACCAGACAAATACAAGCTTGCTCTCATCTTTATGGTTTTCTTCCTCTCCTTCATGACAATTCCTTTAGATTACTGTTCACTACGTAGTAACCCCCGGCTGCATATACAAACCTCATTAACGTGCGCTCCAGTGACTCACCCAAATGTGAAACGCAATCAAGCATGTCAGCTGGTAAAACCGGAACTCACAGACATAAAAACAGAGCCCCAGTTTCTAATCCACCAAATAGCCATGATTAAGGACGTGCACAACGTCTGAAACGCGTAGGCCCCTAGACTGGACCGAGACACTCTCCTATCTGCACACCAGGATTACTTTCCTCTGGATCCTGTTTTAACCTTAATACTTAGTAAACTTGGAAACTTTCCATTTTATCCTCTACATCGCTGGATTCAACCCCCTGCCTTGCCTGTCTTTAACGAACCCTACCTGATCGGGAGAAATAATATCAGGAAGAATATGTTTAAGTCTGTTTGACAATAATTTAGCAATAAGTTTTAGGTCTGCATTGAGAAGAGAGATGGGCCTATAATTGGAGCAAGAGGATGAATCTTTACCCTCTTTAGGAATAAGAGTAATATGTGCATGAGTGATATCAGAGGAAAGTGGATGTCCCAATAAAGAGAGGTTCGCTAATGACAACAATCTAGGAAGTAATACATCCCGAAATGAGGAGTAATATATAACAGGTAGGCCGTCTGGACCAGGACATTTACCGGGAGGAGTTTGCCTCAGGGCAATTTCTAATTCCGTCATAGTGAATGGCTGAATCAGCCCCTCACTTTGGGAGGGAGAAATCTGTGGTAAAGATAAGGATTCCAAAAATTTAGAAATGAGCGAGAGTCTGTCTGTCTTAAGTGAGGAGGTGTCAGCTGTTGTTAGATTGTAAAGATTGTTGTAGTAAGAACGAAATTGTTCAGCTATAGAGCTTGAAGAGTAGATATAAGCGCCTGTCGCGTCTTTCAGCATATGTACATAGTTAAGAGTATGTCTTTGTTTAAACTTTTTAGACATAAACTTAGAAGCTTTATTTCCATGTGCATAAAATTTGTGTCTAGAATGCATAAAGGACTTGGCTGAGGACAAGTTCAATTTATTTAACAGCTGAGTTCTCAAGGAAGTCAACTCCTGCGTATGCTGTATCGCGACAGATGCTTTATTCAATCTCTCCACCTTCTGAATTTTAATTAAAAGTTCGTCAACACACTTAGTTCGTTCTTTTTGTAGGTGGGAACAGTAGCTAATAAAATGGCCACGGATAAACGCCTTATGAGCGTCCCAGATTATTTCAGGGGAAACTTCCGGGGTTTCATTAATTTGGAAGTAATCATCTAATTTAGATTTGAAAAGCTCTTTAACAGTCAATGAGCTTAGTATAGAATCATTTAACCTCCAGGTAGATGAGCGTTTGTGCCTGTTCAGGAAATTTAGAGTTAGAAAAATAGGAGCATGATCGGAGTGCAACTGCGAACCTATCTCTACTTGGGAGCAATATTTAAGTGAGGATTTGGAGAGAAAAAAATAGTCTAACCTGTGGTAGGAAGAATGTACAGATGAATAATAGGTGTAATCCAACTGAGTCGGATTTAGACATCTCCAAACATCTATTAAACCATACGACATTAGTAAAGATTTAAATTTACATAGTGCATTAACCGATAAAGCTGACTTCTTGGAGGAGGAATCAACCAATGGATCAATAGTTAAATTGAAATCTCCACCAATAAGAACCAAGCCTTCTGAGAATGAATCTAAGAGAGCAAACGTAGACAACAGCCATGCAATTTGACCCGTATTTGGAGCATAAAGATTCGCAAATGTGAACGTTTGATCTCCCACGGTACCTTTCAAAAATAAATATCTTCCCTCCATATCTTGGAGATGAGACGAATAATTAAAGGGATAATTACGTCGGAAGCCTATACTCACTCCTCTAGAGGCTGAGTGTGGAATTCCGCAATGATGCCAGACAGGAAAATGCGAGAAGGAGAAATTAGGGAAATGGTTGTTCTTATAGTGAGTTTCCTGTAGCATTATGACATCACAAGATGCCTTTTTGAGAGATGAAAAAATCTGACATCTCTTAGAGGGGGAGTTAAAACCTCTGACATTATATGAAACTATCTTTAAGGACGCCATGATACAGCATTACTATAGATTCGAATGTAGTAGAAATATACATGTACCAGCAGTGAGAGATAACCCTGTCTAGGCAACCTGACAGTTAACAGCAGAAACAGTAGCATTAGAGTAAACCCTAATTCAACCAGTGGTTTTACAGAAGGTGCATCCATGTCTATGAACGTGACAGGATATATATCAGCAGCGTCTGTAAGTAACAATGGAGTGTAAAACATTAAAATATAGTGTGGGGTAATAGCCATAATAGATTCCAAACCCACAATTTGCGGATTCTACAATGGCAATATTAGTACAGTTGCATAAGATAACTACTATAAGTAGAGAAATAATGAACAGACTAGGTCATAGCAGATATGCATTACATCATGGTAAGTGAAGAAAATAAACTTTGCATATTTAGCTAGCTCAGGGAAAATCGAACGAAAGGACGCATAAACGCATAGATCAGTCATTATCTTCCACCAATCTCCTCGGAGTCATACGACCTGCTCGTTTCCTATGCCTCGGCGCTTTGAACGCAGGATTCTGCTTCCACGGAGTGGTCTGAGTGACCGGAGGGAGAGAAGCGAGATCCGTTACAAGGTCCCAATCTTCAATTTGCAAAGGAGCAATTTCTAGGTGATCGTATATTTCAGCAAGATCGCCCACCGACGAGATGTTAAACCTGCGGCCCCCCACCGAGAAGGATAGACCAAAAGGAAAGTTCCAACGATATAAAATTTTTCTTGCTTGTAGGAGATCTGTAAGTGGTTTAAGCTTACGCCGCTTCTGAAGGGTGACCGCTGCTAAATCTTGGTAAATGGAGATCACTGTGCCTTTAAATAAGAGTGGTGCAGCTTCCCGCGACTTAAAGAGGATTTTATCTTTCACTTTGAAGTTAAGATATTTGCAAATTATATCTCTAGGCGGCTCGTTCACCTTAGGCTTCGGGCGTAGTGCTCTGTGTGCTCTTTCAATAATTATTTCCTCGTCAGAAAAAGTATCCCCCAGGATAGAGCGGGATATGGACATAATGGCATCCGAAATTTCTGTCGGTGATACCGATTCAGGGATACCACGAAAACGTAGGTTATTTCGGCGGCTACGATTTTCTTGATCCTCAAGAGATCTAAAGATAGTATTGAATGTAAGTTGGCAAGAGGAGAAGCTTTGCACTGTTGCTGCATTAAATTCTAAAATGGCTGCCTGATTATTTTCCAGGGTCTCAACCCTGTGGCCAATTTGCTTAATATCTTGCTTTATCTCTGCAATATCTTTTATAGCCGGTTCCAGAGTTCTGGTAAGTACCTGAGTGATAAAGTGTCTCGTCAATGGTAGTTCCTCAGCGTGCAAGGTATCAGCATTTTCTCCTTCCACATCAGAGGCGTCTGCACTCGTGTCTCCTTGCTGTCTGTGAGAGGACGGCGCCATCTTGGGGCCTCTCAGCGGGAGGGAGACGGCCCGTTTTTCGAAGTATTTCTCCACCTTTGCTTGTGAGGGGGTCGGAACAATGGTCTCCGATGCTTCCCTCGCCTTACTGCCTCCATACTTCAACATTGTGAAGATTTATGCCGCTTATGTTAGCTTCTGTGGGTCACTGGATGTACGGAGCTCAGCGAGACACGTCCATGCAGTCTCAGCGCTAGCTCCGCCCCCCCAGCCATCTATTTGTACTTTTTTTTAACGTGTTCATTTTTTTCCTATAATGAAATTCTTATTATAGGAAAAAATGCATTTTTTGTTTATATAACTTATAACTTTTATTTTTACACTTTTTTTTAAAAACGTTTTTATTACCTTTTTTTTACTTGTCCCACTAGGGGACATTTAGACTTGCAGCTCTGATCGCTGCTAGAGTACATTACACTACCCACGTAGTGTAATGTATTCTAACTATCATTGTGACGTGACAGTCACACTGACACGAAGCCTCTGAGGACCAGCTGGAGGCTACTCCTCCGAGGCTTCCGTACATGGCAAACCGAAGGTCATTGTCTGGCCTCCGATTGCCAGAACAAGCATCGGGAGCCCCCACAATCACTTAGTGGGGGCTGCCGATGTGCTTCAAACCCCTTAAATGCGGCGATCGCAATCGGTCGCCGCATTTATGGAGTTAATTGCCGAAATCAGCGGCGATGGTCTGCTGACCGGCAATACTGGAGTGTCAGCTGTCGATTACAGCTGACCTCCCTGTTCCCGGACACTGTCGGTTAAGGCAATGTGCGCCGGGAATCGCTCCGCAACTGTACATCCTGGTACGGGAAGCAAACCCTATCCAGGACGTATAGTTGCGGCGCAGCGGGGGAGAGGTTAAAGAGGCTCTGTCACCACGTTATAAGTGGCCTATCTTCTACATAATGTGATCAGCGCTGTAATGTAGATTCCAGCAGTGTTTTTTATTTAGAAAAACTATCATTTTTGACGGAGCTACGACCTATTTTAGCTTTATGCTAATGACTTTCTTAATGGAAAACTGGGCGTGTTTTACTTTTTGACCAAGTTGGCGTTGTGGAGAGAAGTGTATGACACTGACCAATCAGCATCATGCACTTCTCCCCATTCATTTACACAGCACATAGTGATCTTGCTAGATCACTATGTGCAGCCACATACACACACACACTAACGTTACTGAAGTGTCCTGACAGTGAATAGAGATCACTACCAGCCAGGACGTGATGTCTATTCAGAATCCTGACTCTTCGGTAACGTTTGTGTGAAATTTACAGCACAGCAAGCGTAATCTCGCGAGATTACGCTGTTGTCACGAAGGGTCTGTGGACCCTTTGGGCCTTACCGCCTTGGCGGTAAGGCAGCTGGCTAACAGGGAGCAGGTGAGAGTCTATAGTTCTATAGGTACCTGTGGCAGCTCAGACAGCAGCAGGGCAGGCTCGGCTGGGACTAGGTAGCAGGCGGACGTCAGGCGAGGTGAAGCAGGTCAGACGTGGATGCAGCACAGCTTTGGCACAGCTCAGTGCTAGACCAGGAAGGTATGGAATGCTAGGAACAGGAACAGGAACTGGAACAGGTACACACTAGGAGGCCATCACATAGACAAACTAGGGAACACAACAATGCTCAGGCATCAAACTAGGGGGGCTGGACCCCTCTTATATTCCAGGGTACTCACGGGTCAAAGTTCATCCACAATGAACGGGATCCAGCTGAGGTGAGTGGACGCGAGCGCTGGTGTTTCCTGAGGAGGAGGCTGGGGCCAGCGCTTGCCGACTCATGGCTGCGGCTGTCAGGAGGGGAACGGAGCTGACAGCCCGCAGCCACTGACATTACAGTATCCCCTCCTCTTACGTCCCCTCTTCTTGGGTTCAGAGCGAGAGAGAAACTTAAGAAGAGTAGGAGCATTGAGGTTCTCCTCTGGCACCCAAGACCTTTCTTCAGGACCAAACCCCCAACAATCCACCAAATAAAAGGTCTTTCCTCTCACTCTCTTGGTGTCCAGGTTCTCTTGAACCTCAAAGGTGTCTGAAGGTATGCTGGAGGCAACCACAGGGCTAGGAGTCTTGATGTTGTGGTTCAGGTGCACCCGTTTCAGGAGGGATACATGGAAGGAGTTGGGGATCTTGAGGGTAGGAGGCAGCCGAAGCTTATAGGCGACAGGGTTGATCTGTTGCAGGGTCTTAAAGGGACCGAGGAACCTATGAGCAAATTTGCATGATGGCACCCTTAGTCGGATATTCCTGGAAGACAACCAGACCCTCATACTAGGAAGAAACTGAAGAGGTTCACTTCTCCTTGTGTCAGCCTTCCGTTTCATGCGGTAGACTGCCATTAGGATGGAGGATCGAGTCTGCTGCCAGATCTGCAGAAATTCTCTAAACGTGGAGTCAGCCACTGGTACCTCGGAAGTATCGGGCACCGGGAGAGGAATTTGTGGGTGCTGGCCGTAGACAATGAAGAACGGTGTATTCCTTGCGGACTCGCTGGTATGATTATTGTATGAGAAATCTGCCCATGGGAGCAACTGCACCTAGTCATCATGTTGCTTGGAAATGAAATGGCGTAGGTAGTTCTCCAAAATCTGATTAATCCTCTCGACCTGACCATTGGACTGAGGATGGTAGGCTGATGAAAAGTCCAATTTCACACCGAGGAGTCCGCAGAGGGCTCTCCAGAACTTCGAGGTAAACTGAACCGATCAGACACAATATGCTGCGGCAAGCCGTGCAGGCGAAAGATGTGTTGGATGAACAGCTTGAGGAGCAGAAGGAAGACCGGTCAGAGGAACGAAGTGGGCCATCTTCTAAAATCGATCCACCACCACCCAGATAGCACTGCATCCAGTAGAGAGAGGCACGTCCGTAACAAAGTCCATAGCTATATGCTGCCAGGGAGCATTGGGCACAGGCAATGGCTGGAGCAGACCAGCAGGTCTGGAGTGAGCGGCCTTATTGGCTGCACATACAGAACAGACAGAAACAAAGTCCATAATGTCCTTGGGCAGCGTGGGCCACCAGAAATGACGAGCAATCAGATCCCGGGTCTTACGTGCCCCTGCATGACCTGCCAATCTAGAGGAGTGTCCCCAGTGGAGGATTCTTCCACGATCAGCCAGGCGCACAAACGTCCTCCCTGGAGGAATGTCCCCAACTTGCAGGGGATTGACAGAGATAATGCAAGACGGATCAATAATATTTTGTGGAGTCTCCAAGGTGTCTTCCGTCTCGAAAGAGCTGGACAAGGCATCGGCCCTCACATTCTTGTGGGCCGGACGATAATGGAGCTCAAATCGGAACCTTGTAAAGAACAGTGCCCACCTAGGTCAGATTCTTGTGGTCTGTAAAAATCAGGATCGGATGAGCTGCGCACTCTAATAGATGTCTCCATTCTTCCAGAGCCAATTTGATGGCCAGTAACTCCCGATCCCCAATCGTGTAGTTGTGTTCTGCCGAAGAGAAGAGCTTAGAGAAATATTCACATACCCTTAACTTGCCCTTGGTACCTCCCTGGAACAGGAGTGCACCAACACCGACAGAGGATGTGTTCACCTCCAACGAGAACTGCAGCGAGACAGCCGGATGATTGAGGATAGAGGCTGACGTGAAGGCACTCTTCAGGCTGTTGAATGTGGACACTGCCAAGGGAGTCCACACCTTGGCGTTCATACCCTTTTTAGTAAGGTTAGAGATGGGAGAAGTCACTGAGGAGAAATTCGGAATAAACTGCCTGTAAAAATTTGCAAATCCCAGAAAGCGCTGTATGGCCCTCAAGCCGTGAGGACGTCACCATTCCAGAACAGACTTTACCTTCTCAGGATCCATCTTGTGACCTCGATTCGAGACGATGTAGACCAGGAAGGGTAGCACATCTCTGTCAAACACGCACTTCTCCAACCTGGTGTACAGACGATTCTCCCTTAATCGTAGCAGAACTTGAATGACATGTCTCTGGTGCGTTATAGGATCTGGAGAAAAAATCAAGATGTCATCGAGGTAGACTACAATACAAACATAGAGGAGGTCACGAAAAATGTCATTCACAAACTCCTGGAAGACCGCGGGAGCATTACACAGGCCGAAGGGCATTACTAGATACTCATAGTGTCCATCACAGGTGTTAAATGCAGTCTTCCATTCATCACCCTGGCGAATCCGGACTAGGTTGTAAGCCCCACGCAGGTCTAGTTTAGAAAAAATCCTGGCACCACGTATACGATCAAACAGTTCAGAGATCAGTGGTAACGGATAGTTATTCTTTATCGTGATCTTATCGAGACCTCTGTAGTCAATATAAGGACGAATAGAGCCATCTTTCTTCTTGACAAAGAAGAACCCGGCTCCTGCCGGGGAGGAAGACTTCCGTATGAAGCCCGTCTCCAAGTTCTCCTTCACATAGGGGGACATGGACATAGTCTCTGGCAAGGAGAGAGGCTATACCCTACCACGGGGAAGGGATGCACTAGGAATCAGTTCAATAGGGCAGTCATACGCCCGATGTGGAGGCAATGTCTCTGCCTCCCTCTTGCTGAAGACGTCCGAAAATGCAGCATAATGACTCGGCAATCCTGCCAATGATTGAGGTAACGAAGGCTGAGCCAAACGACTCTGCACCAGGCAATGACCTTGACACTCAGGGCCCCATTTGAGAACCTCTCCAGAATTCCAGTCCAGGACTGGGGCATGCAGTCGGAACCAAGGCAGGCCCAGCAACACAGGACATAGAAAGACAAAATTTCGGAGTGAAGAGCTTCCACTTGGAACCTCAGCGGCTTGGTCACAGCTATAACAGGATCTGGCAAAGGTAGTCCATTCACTGAGGTAACTGTCAACGGGCTCTCCAGAGGGGTAGTGGGCAATTGCAAAAGGTCCACAAGATCTCTGCGGATGAAATTAGCAGCGGATCCAGAGTCCAGATACGCAGAGACCTGATGCGTTTTCTCGCCAGACACTATGGTCACAGGTATGGATAATTTAGTCAATCTTTACCCAAGGTTGTCACTCCTAGCAACCCTAGGTTTTGGGATCTTTGGGGACACAGGCGCACAAGATGGCCATCGAGACCACAATAAAGACAGAGTCCAGATGTGCGTCTGCGTTGCATCTCCTGGATGGATAACTTACGCTGGTCCATCATCGCAGACTCCTTAGGAGGATCGACATCTGAGAACAGCAGCGGTTGCTGCAAAGTAGGAACCAAACTGGAGCGGGCTCCCTATTGTCGAACCGCTTAGAGGCGTTCCTGGAACCGTATATCAATCCGGGCCGATAAAAGAATGAGGTCGTCCAGGGTAGACGGCAGATCTCGGGCGGCAAGTTCATCCTTAATTCTGGAAGCCAGTCCATGCCAGAATGCCGCCACCAAAGCCTCATCGTTCCATAACAGTTCTCCAGCCAGGGTGCAGAAGTGAATTGCGTAGTCACTCACAGAGCTGTCTCTTTGGCGTAGGTCAATCAAAGATGCTGCTGCAGATGAGACTCATCCAGGCTCCCCAAACACTATGTGAAAAGTCCGGAGGAAGGCTTGGAAGTCACAGGTCTCTGGGCCTTGTCTCTTCCAGATAGGGTTCGCCCATGCAAGAGCCTTACCGGTGAGGAGAGAAATGATGAAAGGGACCCTTGCGCCATTGGATGAAAATGTCTTACTATACAGGCTGAAGTGGATCTGGCACTGGTTTAAAAATCCACGACAGGTACTTGCTTCTCCATTATAGCGGTCAGGAAGTGGCAAAGAAACACGCGGGTTAACACTGCCAATAGGTGTAGTAGGAGGAACAGCAGCTTGTGCCTCCTGCCGACGTGCAAGGATGTTCAACGCCTGGGGGAGTTGGTCCTGTTGAGACCGGAGGTCCAGCATATCCGGTCGCATCTCCTATGATGTCCTCATGGTCTTGCATCGAACAGCGGGGTCCATGGCCTGAGCGTACTGTCACGAAGGGTCCGTGGACCCACTGGGCCGTACCGCCTTGGCGGTAAGGCAGCTGGCCAACAGGGAGCAGGTGAGAGTCTATAGTTCTATAGGTACCTGTGGCAGCTCAGACAGCAGCAGGGCAGTCTCGGCTGGGACTAGGTAGCAGGCGGACGTCAGGCGATGTGAAGCAGGTCAGATGTGGATGCAGCACGGCACGACTTTGGCACAGGTCAGTGCTAGACCAGGAATTTATGGAATGCTAGGAACAGGAACAGGTACACACTAGGAGGCCATCATATAGACAAACTAGGGAACACAACAATGCTCAGGCATCGAACTAGGGGGCTGGACCCCTCTTATAGTCCAGGGTACTCACGGGTCAAAGTTTATCCAGCACGAGGTTGAAACGCATTGCAGCAGTGACTTTTATTGTTTTTTAGTATGTTCAATAAATTGTTTTCATTTCATCCGATGGTTCTGTGGACTTACTGAACCAGCCACACGAGCGCCCGACAAAAGGAGCATTTTTCCTAGGTTCCTGATTCTTTATGGTTTATGCTAAGCGTTTCGGAGGATTATGAATCTTTGGGTTTCAGGTTGTTTGTGACATTACTCATGGAAGGCTTAGAAACAAACAGCCACTTTTTGTAAAGTGTCCTTAACCTCTTAAGGATCGGGCCTGAAAACGCCTTAATGACCAGCTAAATTTTTCAGTTTTTACCTCTCTGTCTTTCAGCAGTCATAACTTTTTTATATTTTCATTAACGTGGCATTGTTTTATGCGGGAAAAATTGTTGCATTTTTTTTCGTTTTCGGAGTAGAAAATAAATATTTTTACAGCGTGAATATAGGAAAAAGCGATTCTCTGCATAGTTTTTCTTGTTTATTTTTTATCCCGTTCACGTTTCCAGCTAAATAGCCTGTTATATTAATTATTAAGGTTACTACGGTTGTTTAGATACCTAATATGTGTAGGTTTTTTGTTTTTATTTAATGTAGGGGCAGTACAATATATTTTATGCAAAATAATGACTTTTTGGGGGGAGGTTTTTTTAATGTATTTTTTGTCACTTTTTTTTTATCCCATTAAGGGATAACTTTATTTACAACTCTATATTTTGCTTATAATATATTAGCATACTCTTGTATGCTAATACATTACACTGTGTACACTGGTCCTGTCTAGGTCCCCAGGACTGACTGCAAAGAGATTCCCCGGTCTTTGATTACGTAAGCGGGTTTCTGGTGAGGCGATCAAAGATGGAAGTTTCCTTTGATCATGCCACAGTCACGGACTGCGGCGATCAAAGTGTTAAACAGCTGGGGTCGGAAAGTTTTCCAACCCTAGCTGTATTCAGCAGGCTGCTCTAAGATCAGGAGCTGTAAGTTACATCTGCTGCTTAGAGGATGAGAAATCACAGGAGCGCTCATCAGCCACATCTACAGCAACGCCAAAAGACGTCGCTGTACATGAAGCACCTGCACCGCCTGCCGTCAATAGACGGTGGGCGGTCGTTAAGGAGTTAAAAAATGCAACCCATCAGGAATATTTAAAGATTTAATAAGGCTACGTAAAATGAGAGTGCAAGCATGTTTCAAGCCTCATGTACATAACTGTATTTAAGATCCATATTACATGGATGCTGGAAAAAACTTCCATAAAATTCTACGGGCCTGCGCTGCACCTCTGATTTTACATGTTGTACGCTTGAACACATGATTTTGGAGGTATTCGTCTCCTGGAACATTGAATTTGGAATATGGTATTTAATGGAGTGCAAACAAAGGCAGTACATCGACTAAAATATGTGTATGTACTACGGCTTATAAACAAGTGTACTGAAATATGCTGTCAATTCTGAGCTAAATACGGATGTGAAATGCATGTACGGCACTTCTGACTGTCATGAACAAATACACAGTAAACAGTGAGGTCCCTGTTCTTCCCAAACCTCTGTCCCTACCTACTTATACGACCCGACCTAAACGACGGCGCACAACTGGGCGGCGTTCCCTATACTGGTACAAGTGAAACTGACAAACAGATAAGACAGAGACAGTACAAAATAACAAAGGGTAACCTGGGAAGTACACAGAGGGAGAGGAAGGGCAATTGTGCCGCAGACAAGTCCAGGCGCAAAAGGCGGAGTCAGGCAGGCAGGCTCAAACCGGTGGAGTGCGGAAAAAACAATAGTCAGAAGGCAAAGAAAAGTCAGGAGTCCAGCCGAGGTCAGGTCACAAGAAGTCAAAAGGCAAGTCGTTCAGGGGAGTCTGAAACAAGGGAACGCACCAGGCAAGGAAACTCTAATTACAGGCAAAGGCCAACTATACCAGGCTGAACTAAATAAGGAGAGGGCGGGAGCTCAGGAACATCAGCCAGGCTTTGATTGGGCTCCTATTGGCTGCAAACTGCCTCAGTCTGCCAGGCCGGGCGACGCCCTAGCGAGTAACTCTCGATGTCCTGGAGACCGAGGGAGCCGCAGGCATAGAGTACGTGACACTGACCTTATTTATAACAGTACTTATGTGTTTATTTGGTCCATACTTTGTAAGCGGTGAGGTGGCCCCCATTGCAAAGATTAAAATGTGCCTTGTTAACACCACCACACCCTAAATACTTGGGACAGGACTTGTTGCCCAATCTCCTTTTCATAATTCTAGGGTTGTTTCCCCAAACCCTTGTTTGTTTGTTTGTTTGTTTGTTTGTTTGTTTGTTTCTTTGGTTGTGTTCAGACATCCATCACGTATTTACTGTCAAATTGGTGGCAGAAATCTGAGGAGTATCTTTGATTTCTGCTGCATATTTGCTGTTTGATGTACAGCGGATTCACATGTGTATAGGCCCCATTCAATAAGGTGCAATCTGTGTGTAAAAATTCACTGGCTTTTCCGCATGGAATCCACATCAACAAGTGACATCACGTATCGCTGCGGATTTCACATGTTAAAATAGGGCCTTAACAATGTAGGGCCTGTGTGCATAGTTTTTCCACCAGCACTAAAGCATGAGGGATGCAGCCATCTTGGACTGAGTTCCTTCTTTCTAGGGGTCCCATAGCCGCATCACGGGCTGTCTCTATGGTACATACGCCCTTGGCGAGCCCTGTGCTTGTTTGTATTTTTTGTACGGTTTTGCAATGATTTTTTCACATATTGCAAAAACAAATGCAGATAAATTATGGAAGCAAATACAGATGTAGAATACGGCTACTGCATAGTTTTTATAGGCTCCTATAAGGAGATGTAACTGTAATAAAACCTTTGCTATGTGTTTAAAAACGAGGACTAAATAAATTTTTGCATCCTCTCTTCACAGCCTAAGGCCTTATTTACACGAGCGTATTTTACGTCCATAATACGCGAGTGAAAATCATGCGCGTCACACGAACCTATGTAAGTCAATGGGGTCGTTCAGACATTCCGTGTTTTTCACGCAGCGTGTGTCCGCTGCGTAAAACTCATGACAAGTCCTATACTTGAGCGTGTTTCGCGCATCACGCACCCATTGAAGTGCATGAAAATGGCACACTAATACACTTCCGTGTGCCACGCGTGATTCGCGCTACAGTTGTTGATGAAATAAAGGAAATAATAAAACTACTTCATTTATGTTTCTAAACATTAAAACCACGTGTCATAACGAGGCCATACGCGCAAAAAACGCTCCAAACATATAAAATGCACCAAACACTGATGCCACACGGAACTGCAACATGCGCAAAACGCTGGGTTTTTTGCGCGCGCAAAATTCGCCTAAGAGGGTATACTTTACAGCAGAGTCAACAAAGACTGGGACTGGAGATTAGCAGTGACATTCCCAACTCTCCACAGATATCCCTGACTCCTCACTCTGCTCTGTGTAAGCTGTCTACAATCTTACCTTTATTGGCAGTGTGATAGCTGCTTGTCTTGGTTAGGCAGTTTGCTTTACCCGCCGCTCTGACGTTAATCGTAACTAGTGATAATGAGATGATAAGCTGTAGGCTGTAAAGAGAGATTTTTTTTTTGGACCAGTCTGAAGTGTAGTCAGTTTAGCCACTAGATGGCAGCACGTATGAAGACATCAATAGTCCATAAAGTTAGAGATGACAAAAAACAATACTTAAAATAAAACATATATATTACATTTAAAAAACGGCAATTTCAAATGATATATCCCAAACTCCACTTTAAGAGCGGGCACAAGTGGGATCCGGCTAAGGTGAGTGGACGCGAGCGCTGGCGACTCCTGAGGAGGAGACTGGGGCCAGCGCTTGCCGACTCATGGCTGCGGCTGTTAGGAGGGGAACGGAGCTGACAGCCCGCGGCCACGGACATTACAGCTGTAAACTGTCATTTAAAACGAGATTACGATTGCTGTGCTGTAAATTTCACTCAAATGTTACCGAAGTGTCAGGATTCTGAATAGACATCACGTCCTGGCTGGAAGCGATGTCTATTCACTGTCAGGACACTTGAGTAACGTTAATGTGTGTGTATGTGGCTGCACATAGTGATCTAGCTAGATCCCTATCATTAGCATAAAGCTAAAATAGGTCATAACATAACAAAAATGATTGTTTAGCCACTAGATGGCAGCACGTATGAAGACATGAATAGTCCATAAAGTTAGAGATGACAAAAAACAATACTTAAAATAAAAGTATATATTACATTTAAAAAACGGCAATTTCAAATGATATATCCCAAACTCCACTTTACTAACTGCACAAACATAGAAGAAATACTATTACACACCTTTGCAGAAAAAAATATATTTTTGCAGTACCTCATGAGTGTACCCTGCATTGTGTATTAACCCAGGTTGCTTAGCAACAGCTTGACTTTCTTTCAGGGTGACCACTATTTTACTACATATAGTAGGCGTAACTACCGCTATAGCAGCCGTAGCGGCTGCTACGGGGCCCGCGGCATGAGGGGGCCCGTGTCGCCCGCCGGCACGGGCCCCCACCATGGCCGGAGGCGCCGCTAGCAGCCGCTACGGCTTCTACAGCGCGACGCCACTGAACAATACGGCAGTACAGGGAGGTATGTCCCCGCTCTACCATTAAACAAAAGACATGTATCCCCTATCCACAGGATAGGGGATACATGTGTGATCGCTGGCATTGATAGGGAGAACGAGGGACTGAAAGTCCCCTGAAGTTCTCCATCACAAACCTCGGACTTCCGGGGTCTGCGTCGGCAGCTCCGTAGAAATGAATGGAGCGCCGGTCGCGCTTGTGCGCATGCGTGACCAGCGCTCCTTTTATTTTTATTGAGCTGTGCAGACGCCGGAAGTCAGAGGTTAGTCATGGAGAACTTGGGGGACTTTCGGTCCCCCGTTCTCCCTATCGCTGCCAGCGATCACACATGTATCCCCTTTCCAGTGGAGAGGGGATACATGTCTTTTGTCTTTTCACACTGTAGGTCGCATTTTTTTGGGGGGTCGGGGAAGCTGTATGGCGTTCCCTACAGGGGGGGGCTGTATAGCGTTCCCTACAGGGGGGGCTGTATGGCGTTCCCTACAGGGGGGGCTGTATGGCGTTCCCTACACGGGGGGCTGTATAGCGTTCCCTACAGGGGGGGCTGTATGGCGTTCCCTACAGGGGGGCTGTATAGCGTTCCCTACAGGGGGGGGCTGTATGGCGTTCCCTACAGGGGGGGGCTGTATGGCGTTCCCTACAGGGGGGGCTGTATGGCGTTCTCTCGTTCTCTACAGGTGGGGGGCTGTATGGCGTTCTCTACAGGGGGGGCTGTATGGCGTTCTCTACAGGGGGGGCTGTATGGCGTTCCCTACAGGGGGGGGCTGTATAGCGTTCCCTACAGGGGGGGCTGTAAGGTGTTCCCTACAGGGGGGCTGTATGGCGTTCCCTACAGGGGGGGCTGTATGGCGTTCCCTACAGGGGGGCTGTATGGCGTTCCCTACAGACCCCCCTTGTAAGCAACGCCATACAGACCCCCTGTAGATAACGCCATACAGTCCCCCCTGTAGATAGCGCCATACAGTCCCCCTGTAGATAACGCCATACAGCCCCCCCTGTAGATAACGCTATACAGCCCCCCCCCTGTGGATAGCACCATACAGCCCCCCTGTAGATAACGTCATACAGCCCCCTCTATAGAGAACGCCATGCAGCCCCCCTGTGGATAGCGCCGTACAGCCCCCCTGTAGATAACGCCATACAGCCCCCCTGTAGATAGCGCCATACAGCCCCCTCTGTAGATAACGCCATACAGCCCCCTCTGTAGATAACGCCATACAGCCCCCTGTAGATAGCGCCATACAGCCCCTCTGTAGATAGCGCCATACAGCCCCTCTGTAGATAACGCCATACAGTCCCCTCTGTAGATAATGCCATACAGCCCCCCTGTAGATAGCGTCATACAGCCCCCTCTGTAGATAGCGCCATACAGTCCCCCTCTGTAGATAGCGCCATACAGCCCCCTCTGTAGATAGCGCCATACAGCCCCCTCTGTAGATAGCGCCATACAGCCGCCTCTGTAGATTGCGCCATACAGCCCCCTCTGTAGATAACGCCGTACAGACCCCCTCTGTAGATTGCGCCATACAGCCCCCTCTGTAGATAACGCCATACAGCCCCCTCTGTAGATAACGCCATACAGCCCCCTTTGTAGAATTCTACAGAGGGGGCTGTATGGCGCTATCTACAGAGGTGGCTGTATGGCGTTATCTACAGGGGGGGCTGTAAAAAAGGCACTATCTACAAGGGGGGGGGGGGTTGTATGACACCCAGGGGAGGGGGGCCCAGTCAAAAGTTTGCTATGGGGCCCAGTCTTTCCTAGTTACGCCCCTGGTAGGCATGGAAATCAGATAAAACCTCATACAATGGGGAAAGGTGCAGGAACAAGTTATTTGCTATCCTTGAACTCAAGGTCGAAATAGTCACCTAACAGATCATTAAAAGTTAATATCTTGCAATGTCCCACGACAAAGAAGGACAAGGCAGGAAGTGTTATCATGGGGAGACAAAGAAGCTGTTCCCATAGGGAGCTTGTAACAACAGAACAGGAATCTTTTTTAAATTAGTTTTATATAGTGTATATTGTATAAGTTATTGGTCATCTTCGACAATCATATAGTGCTGACTTGGAAGAAAAAAGATGCTCCTCTAGACGGGCGCTCAGGTGTATTCCTCTCTATTCCTTAACAAAGTGCGACTTTGTTAAGGAATAGAGAGGAATACACTTGAGCGCCCGTCTAGAGGAGCATCTTTTTTCTTCCAAGTCAGCATTATTTCAAAACCACGAGGAAATGAATTCCTGAGATGAATTCACCCCATGCGGTTATGGCTACAAAGTAAAGTTGTGCTGGCGACATTGCACAACTTACTAAGGTGAGCTCTATTCCTATCAACATCAATTTTCAATACAGATTAGAACGATATCACCTTAGAGGAGCGCCGTTTTCTCTCTTTTTTTGTCTTTTTCTCGACAATCATATAGTGTGAACCAATATGACAGATAATGAAAATAACTATAGGTTTTTTTTCACCAATATAAGTTATGGCATATTGCTAGTGTATCGCTAGTACATGCCATAACTCTTGGGTTCACAATTAAATCCTCTCTAAAACGAAGGGGCCAGTTGGGCACTGTGCAGGTAATGCAATTCTGTCCTATTTACTGGTCTGTGGCTGTGCTGCAATAATTGGCACAGTGCTGTTCCCAATGGGGCCTGGTCCCTCCATTCTAAAGATCAGTGGAGTCATAGAGTTATGGTATATCCTTACTTATATAATAGGCAGATGTATGTACGTTTTAGCTAAATTCAATAAAATATCATGGATGTCAAACCAGGTTAAAGGAATAATTATTTTTAATTAGCATCATTTTGAGGAAAATCAGTGAAGATATTGATATGAGCTGCTCTGCTGAAGTTTATGGACTATATTCATTTAAAGGGGTTCTACAGTTATACTGATAAAGGCTGATTAAGCGGCTTTTGCGCTTTTTCATTTTTGTGATATAAAGGGGTCTCTGTCAGAAGATCTCAGAGGTCGCTTTTCGCAGCTTGTATAAGATTGGTTACATACTCCGTAAGTGAACAATGGGGCAGATTTATTAACGTGGCTCCGACTTGTTTCTGACTTTTATTGCGCCACATTTTCGGCACATTTTGTATTCGCCGCATATGTTATAGTTTTGCTACAAAAGAATTGTAAATTGCAACATGCTTTCCATGTTCGGCCATATACGTAGAATACGGACGTGGATTTGTCAAGTCGTTAACTGCGTCAGATTTATTACTGGCGCGTGTCTATTTCTTGGTGCAAAATACTGGTCTACCCAAGAGGTGGCATAAGAAAGAGAAAGGAGTCTAACATGCACCAAGATACAACAAATCTATCAAACATAGTGCGCCTCACTGATATATTATAGCGCATCATTAGCCTAGCACCTTTAGCTTCAGGCTGTCTATCTTTAAGCCATTATTAATAAATCTGCCTCAATATACTTGTTTTATAACGGACCAAACTAAACACAATTCTAATAATTTACATGAGATTACAGTGTGGCCTTCTTATAACTGAAGTTATTTGCACGGCTCACTTCCATAACATATCTAAAAACTAACAAGATTACTTCTTTATTAACGCACACTGGGCGGAGACATGCAAATTATTCATTTATCTTACTGCATCCGACCACTGGCATATAGAACAGATACCATTTATTATAGCTTCTATGATGTGGGGCTTGAGGACTTCCATCAGTGGAAGTCCTCAAAAGGGATTTTTGGTTTCTTTAAGTTTAACTCACCCTAACCTTGCAGATTGTGGCAGCAAATGTATTCTAATCATAGACAATTACGTTGCTATACATTCAAATAATAATCAGAGTAAAATTTAATTACGTTTGATGTCGTGTACATGTTATTATAGTTACTGGTATTTAAAGTCCACAAAGCAAATCTATCTATCTATCTATCTATCTATCTATCTATCTATCTATCTATCTATCTATCTATCTATCTATCTATCTACTCATATAGCTTATCTATCTATCTATCTATCTATCTATCTATCTATCTATCTATCTATCTATCTATCTATCTATCTATCTATCTACTCATATAGCTTATCTATCTATCTATCTATCTATCTATCTATCTATCTATCTATCTATCTATCTATCTATCTATCTATCTATCTATCTATCTATCTATCTATCTATCTATCTATCTATCTATCTATCTATCTATCTATCTATCTATCTATCTATCTATCTATCTATCTAGACAAATGGATCCAGCAGCACCGGTATAGTGTGGCTGCAAGCCCAAAGGGATAGACCAAGATCCCAAATTCATATAGAGCAAAAATCAGGCAGCACTCCGTTTGTGAAGGTGAAAAAAGAGGGTACTTTTATTGTCCCATAGGCAACGTTTCAGCTCCTTCTCCTGGAGCCTTTCTCAAGCAGGCTCCAGGGGAAGAAGCTGAAACTTTGCCTATGGGACAATAAAAGTACCCTCTTTTTTCACCTTCACAAACGGAGTGCTGCCTGATTTTTGCTCTATCTATCTATCTATCTATCTATCTATCTATCTATCTATCTATCTATCTATCTATCTATCTATCTATCTATCTATCTATCATCTATCTATCTATCATAGTTACATAGGTTGAAAAGACTCAGGTCCATCAAGTTCAATCTTTTGTCAATCAATTACATGTTATGTATTGCTTAATTAATTATAACCCACAATGTCATTTGTCAGTAAAAAAAAAAAATAGTCTAGCCTTTTTATAAATATTGACAAAGTATCTGCCATTAATACCTCTTAGGGTAGGGAATTCCATAGTTTGACTACTCTACCTGTAAAGAACCCTTTCCTATATTGATGTCTGAAACAACTTTCTTCAACATGCAATGAATGTCCCCTGGTCCTTTGTAAAGTTTATGGAAAGAACAGCTCATGTGCTAGTTCTTTGTATTGACCACACTTATACTTATACATATTATTAGGATCACCTCTAAGGCAACTTTTTTCCAAGCTGAACAAGCCCAATTTCTCTGGCCTTTCATTATAAAGGACTTCTCCTTTAATAATCTAGTCGCCCGCCTTTGAACCCTCTCCAGCTCTCCTATATACTTTTTACAATGTGAAGTTCAAAACTGAATTCTATTTTCAAGATTTGGCCTTACGAAGGGTTTATAGAGGGTAATATTACATTTGAATCACGCTTCTTTCTCTCTCATTTTATACACCATAAAATCCTATTTGGTTTTGCAGCTGCTGCTTGACATTGAATACAGCTGCTTAGCTTATTTGTTACCAGAATACTCAGGTCCCTCTTTTGTTCTGTTATCCACAGTTTTATTCCATTTAATGTATATGTATTAATACTATTGCATCCTAGGTGCATTACTTTAAATCTATCAACATTAAATTTAATCTGCCATGTTTTTGCCCATACTGCCAGCTTATCTAGGTCTCTATCTATCTATCTATCTATCTATCTATCTATCTATCTCTCTCTCTCTCTCTCTCTCTCTCTCTCTCTCTCTCTCTCTCTCTCTCTCTCTATCTATCTATCTATCTATCTATCTATCTATCTATCTATCTATCTCTCTCTGTCTCTCTGTCTGTCTGTCTGTCTGTCTATCTCTCTGTCTGTCTGTATGTCTCTCTCTCTGTCTGTCAGGTCGGTCTGTCTGTCTGTCTGTCTGTGTCTGTCTGGCTGTCTGTCTAACCATCCTTACATCTAATTTCTATCTATAGTCTTTTTTTTTCATTAACATATTGAAGGAACCCATACTCTTATTGTCCTTATATGTCTTCTGTTGCAATGGAGGATTTTTCTTTAAAAAAAATTGTGTATACAGTATATTGTGAAATAAGTCTTATGGCTTTTTGGCACCAAAACACATTCTCTGATAAATATATTTTATTTTAACTACATATTATAACCATCCTGTTTTCCAACAGGGAAGAAGAACTCCATTCTCCAGCAACGATTTCAAAAGGACCTCAACACGGGAGTATTCAACAACCAGGAGAGCGAGATACTGAAGCAGATTGTGAAACAAGACAGGGAGATGATAGAAGGGACTCCCTCAGTTAGCTATCAACAAATGCCAGCTCTAAATTCTAGTACCAACACATCACTGAGAATGAGGACCCAATCTCCACCTGTTTATACTGCAAACAGTCTTTCTCATGGAAACCTACAGTCTCCAACACCAAGTCCACAGACACCACAGCAAGCTGCTATGTTCTCACCCTCTTTTAATTCAGCTGTGGGTAGTCCCTCAGTACAGAGTCCATTGGCAGGCCGAACATTTCATTACAGTTCCCCCACTGCATCACAACTTTCTCTAATGCAACAGCAGCAGCAACAATCAGCGTCTGGAGCAACGCTGATCAATGAAGTTCATAAGAGCACCCAAGCTCTACCAAACTCTAACCTAACAAGAGATGTGAGGCCTCTCTCTGCTTCACAGCCTTCCTTACCCCATGAAGTTTCTACTCTTGTGGCCAAGCCACATCCAACAGTAGGGGAGTCATTGGCATCCCTGCCTCAGCCTGTATCCAATGTGCAAGCTACAGGTACTCAATCTGGAAGCCGGGGCAATGTCCCTCCACGGGTTGCCCTGTTTCGCCAGATGTCCTCTGGAGCTCTACCTCCTGCAAGAGTTGGAGCTCCAACTCCACCATCAACATTAGCTCCAGCTACCAGTAAGGATTCCACCACCACAGGACCAACCACAGAAACAGACACAGACAAACCACGTTATGCTTCAAATTTATGATGCCTCTTATGTGTACATATGAACAGCACTGTAACAAACTGAAACCATCCCAACAAAAACTAATTAAATCTATAGAATCCTAATATCTATAAGAAGAAATATTTTAGATGGCTCAATCATACATAAAGAATGTAAAATAAATATATATATATATATATATATATATATATATATATATATGTATAAAAACTGTTTAGCACTAAAACTTCCATGCATATAAATTCATATACATATGTGTGTCTTCCTTTACTTTAAACATTAAAAGCATTTTTTTGTAACTTTTTTTTCTTTGAATACACATGTTCGAATCATTTCTGCTTAATTTCCTTAATTAAAACGAGGGAATCCTGTTTACATGTAACCACCAATTATGACCATTCACCCTAATGACTGATAATTGCTTAAAAAAATATTTTCTCATCTTGTAAATTTCAATGTCACAAAATAGTTAAAAATTTCTCTAATCTATTAGTAGGGGTGTAATTGTAGAGAGGGTCATAAGGCTGAGATCTAACACTGGGCCCTAGACCCTGAGGGGGCCCAAATGGTCCCTCTGCCCCATATGGGGAGACCAGTACTATAAATTACGTGTTATAGTTGGGGACTTTCTTACACATTTTGCATTGGGGACCCAGTAGCTTCAAGTTACCCCTCTGTCTTGTAGCATTTTTTTTTATTCTAAGTTTATACTTCATCTGCTCCCATAATACATAGATCATATTATTTTGAATATTTTCTTTAAATTTTCATGCCATGATGCGAATTATGAATTTATATAATAGATTGAAGATATACTTTTGCAGCCATTGTTCTTCAATATTTTTCTAATTTTATTGGAGTTACTAACATTGATGTTTGCTTTAAAAACCAGTTCCTTGTTGCAAAGACTAAATCTGCATGCCCTATGTATATACAATACTTCCACTGCAAAAATGTAAACTGATTTTTTTGTTTTTTAAATTAACCTCACAGTTTTTTTTTCCCATTCTACCATCAATAATACAAATGTCTATTGCATGGCTTCTATTAAAGCAAAATCTAATTGGATCAACTTTAGGGATAGCAAAAACAAATGTATAATCTCAAGGTCTTTGAGAATGTAATGAAACACTTATTTTACCTGAACAAATTCTAGAACACTGGTTGTTTGTGGGCTTCTTGTGATCCATACATCCCTACATCGTGTCTTCAGAATTTAGACATCAAAAATATTTCAAAAATATGACTTCATTTTGTTATCCAGATGCGCACGGTTTGCTCTGTGGTTAATGTAAAGGATCATTATATCCGAAGGCATGTAGTATAAAAGCTTAGCCAATAGTTTAAAACACTTATAAAATGTATTTTTTAATAAATAGGGGGTAAGAAGAGAAAATCAGTGGGATCAACTGTTTTGTGAACGCCAAATTTAATGTTTAGACCTTCAATTTGTCTCGTGATTTAGGTGTCTTCATTCATTAGGAATCATTGGTGCCTAAAATCATCAAGAAATATATTCATTCAAAGAGACCATTGTGACGACTTTTGTACTGAATCATATATATATAAATATATATATATATATATATATAAATATATATAATAGGTGTACATATGTTGATTAGATCACAACAACCTTAGAACCTTATTTGAAGGCTGTATATAGTAAGCTTTATGTGTAAGAACGTTAAAAAGACAAAGCTTTATTGACGACCATGTGCAATGTTCTACGACAAGATTCTGCTAATACACTTGTATGCCTTCTACTGAGATTACTGATAGGGATGAAGAGTAGCTACAGATTTCACTGATGAGAAGAAATGGGCACACTATATACTGTCACAGTTCTAAAACACTTAAAGGGGTGGTATGAGATACATGACTGATTTCTTCTAGAAACAGCGGCACTCGTGTCCAAGGGCTGTATCGGGTATCGCAGCTCAGCCCCATTCAAGTAAATACCAGACACAGCCCATGGACTAGAGTGGCACTGTTTCATACATAGGGGATGTATGAAAAAGTCTCAATAAAAAGTGGAGGTATTGTCCATTACAGCTATTCAGATCACTACTTTCACTGGTGTAGAGGAGATTAGAAATTTTACGCAGTAATCGCTACTGTGGGCAACATCTCTACTTTTTCGTTGCACCAGTTTTAATCTTGGATATTTATTTGACCGATATGTTGTTGTTTTATCCATTGAATTGAAATTGCAGGTATTAAATAACCCTATTAAGGCCCCACAGAGTTCAAACATCATGCAATGACATGAAATGGTTCGTAATTTTTTTGGGATATAAGTGTAGGGGTGTAGCCTATTTTATGTTTTTCTAGTATGTGTTTTGAGATCTGTAAACCATTTTGTGACCTACATTATATACTATGGAAACCACATATATATTTGTAGGTCAGCCCCGATTGTGCCCCTCTAATTTCTTTTTTATGAAATTCAGGTTCGCTAATGGCAAATGAGAATGCACTAATAGTAGGTAAGCCATACTCAGAACTGAGCAAACAGCTGATGAGATTGAGTTGATATTGTTGCCGTCACAGTAGTTTATTCTTTTTCCACCTGTCGCTGCAGACTTCATAGTAAGATATATGATTGATGTTAAAAACTGTTTTGTTTTATAATGTCTAGATCTTTAGTGAAATCACAGGAAATGACGTTGGAGTATTATGGCATCGGTCACTGACAGACTATTCAAAATTCCGGTGAAATGCTATAATATAATTGTTATAAATAATAATCATCACCATCATCATGAATATCAATCTTATTGCAATTCATCTTTTTCAGTCTACCTTAGGTTATATGGCGTGTGCTACTGTATAATACCTTGGTAATACGGCATACAATGGAATATGCCACAATCTATTTTCTCATGCATTCCATGTAAAAACCGGAGAGAAAAACCTCTGTCTGCCTCCATATAATATTGGAGGCATATGGAGTACCAGTATGGGCCAGAGGTGTAGCTAGGCTTTCCGTCACCCAGGGCTGCCCTAGCTCTGTATGTAAATATTCTGGACAAGTCAGAGTGGCATTTTGGCATCCCCTGAAACCCAGCACATGGGGGACATGCCCCTTAGGTACTCCTCTAATATAGACCCATAGATTTGTATTGTTTTTTGTATGAATTGGCAAATTGACTAGTCTTTATGTCAGTAAAAACATCAGTATGATTCCCTACTCGAGTTCTACTACTGAGTATAGTTACATCCACCTACTGGTTATCTTTTGATTCCCTCTCAGGACATCCACCGAATGTGAACAAGTACGTAACAGCGATATATGGACACAAAGCATTGTTGTAATGATTCCAATTGAAAAATGGTTATGTTTTGCCTGATCTAACAGAGAAATATAATATCTAATCATGAGACAACCTCTTTGAAGGGCTTGTTTAAAACTCATTTTCAAATACTCTATTAGGATGTTCCAAGTCAATGGAGGGGGACATTTGTTCATGACCCTCATTTCTTAGCCTGAGTGGACAAAGAGCTTCTCTCTCTAAAGGATGCAACATTTCCATGCATTACACGGTATGCCTATTTATTTCAATCCTATGGTCCCATGCCCTATGGTGGCAAACCAGACTACTTTAACACTTTCTCCAGATACCCGCACAGTTTACAGCTGTTCACTAGATATTACATCAGCAAGATATCTTGTGATCAGATTATTGTCGGGGGATCCTCCTAAAAAACAGGAATTGCCCAAAGCAGACAGTCTCTGGAAAAATAAGTAAATGAAACATTAATCAGTTGTACTGTATTCCCTCCAGATGTGTTCCTCTAAACTATGTAACTATACTATTGAAGGTTGTATTTAAGAGTACATGGGTTATGGGTTAGCAACTACTGAAAATAACCATTTCTCAGTTCTTACCCTTTCTTACAGAGAGCCCCTACCAAACTGTAACTTTTTCCCACCTCTGTGAACATTTGACTTATTTTCCATCTTGTACCAGTTTTAAAATGTAATATGTGCTGCTACCCTTGGTGTCCATTACCATACAATGCAATATGGTGGGAGTCATCTGGTATACACAGTTAATTGCTTCGTCCATTGGCTTTGTCTGTAGGCGCTAAACGTCTCTGTGATTTACAGCACAGCACAGGGAGATCTCGATGTAAATGACTACGCCTGCTATCGTGTAAATCACAGAGACGTGCAGAGAAGTGATCAGGATTCTGAATACACATCCCATCCTGGCTGGAGGTAATGTATATTCATTGTCACCACACTGCAGTAATGTTATAGTGTGTATATGTGGCTGCACATAGAGATATAGCTATATCGCTATCTGCAGTGTAAATGAATGGAGAGAAGTGTATGACGCTGATTGGTCAGCATCATACACTTCTCTCCACAACGCCCACTTTGTCAAAAAGTAAAACACGCCCAGTTGTCCATTGAGAAACTCATTAGCATAAAGCTAATATAGGTCATAACTCCGTAAAAAATGATTGTTTTTCTAAATAAAAAACTGCTGTAATCTACATTACAGCGCCGATCATATCATGTACAATATAGGCCACTTATAATGTGTTGACAGAGCCTCTTTAAAGTGTACATCAGCGTGCTATCGATCACAACCACTGAGGTGTTCCTATGATATATCTGAAGTTTGTCTGAATGATAGCTATCTTTTTAAGGGAACTTATCATGTTGAACATGCTACTCTATCTGGAACAGTGTGTTAAAGTGCAGGAGGAGCAGAGCAGATCAATGTACAATTTTGTGAAAAAAAGATTTTGTATAATTTGTCATTTTTTGCTTTATATCCCTGCTCATTCTGCACTTATGAGTCCAGTGGGCGGTCCTATGCAATGATTGACAACCTTCCCTGTGTGTGTGCAAACAATAGCTATTAATCATGGATAAGGTCTGCCCACTGGACTCCTAATCCCTTAGTAAACAGGATTTTATAAGTTATACAGTATCTATTATAACAAAATAACATATCAATCTGCTCAGCGCTTCCTGCTCCATAACATGCTCCGATCAGAAAGAATAGCAGAGATTACTTTAAGGATTTTTTATTGTTCTTTAATGTCTAGTCCTAACAAATGGAAAAATATTCATGTGGATGCTCTGCATGTGAGAATGAGTCACAGTAGACTAGCAAACAGACCCATCTTATTTTCCATGTGAATAGAAACTGCTTAATATTGCTTTTTTTCTTATCATTTTTCTTTTTGTAACACCTACTATACAGTCTAAGACTGCTGACTCAGCACATCTAGTGCAAACAAGAAAGACTTAATAGACCTATAATCATAGTGTCCTATTTCTGTCATTTCCACATTTTAAGCATGCTTTATCTGAAAACAATATGTTATCTCATCCTAGCTGGATGCAAGGAAAAAGATATTTAGCTATTCTACAAAAAAACGTTGGTTGGATTTGTTGGTAAAAATAATACCCAGTAATGTGCTTTGTTGTAAACCTAAAGAATTCAATGTCTATTGTTTCTAATTGAAATTGTAAGAAAGCTGCTAAATTTAAGAAAAACAATCTTCTTTTAAGATGTGCCTAATAGTTTA
This sequence comes from Rhinoderma darwinii, assembly GCF_050947455.1. Lineage (NCBI taxonomy): Eukaryota > Metazoa > Chordata > Amphibia > Anura > Rhinodermatidae > Rhinoderma > Rhinoderma darwinii. The sequence goes on along the minus strand of NC_134687.1, from coordinate 582,278,979 downwards.
AACTAGTTGTGCCAAGATGGACATTTATCACCCATCCACAAGGTAGGTGATAAATGTATGGCTGCTGGGGGATCTACCACTGAAACCCCCACGGTCACTACAACTGCAACCCCCGCAGTGAGGAGAAGTTTGACTGAAACGGCGGTCGATGGGGTTGATGGAAATAGTCGAGCACTGAACTCGGCTGTCACATAGACTTTGACAAGTTCTCAACCGATCAAACTTCTCAACACTGCGGTTGTGCAGTGAGGAGGAACGGAGGGCTTGGGACCCCAGTTCCAGTGATCAGTGGGGACATTTAAGTAATAAATGTCTATCTTGGCACAACCCCTTTATAGCCTTATTTTGCTACAGTAATTGCATACGTATAGTTTAATTTGTATTATGTACCTTTGCTGGTTCTATGGTTATTTTTTTTGCCACTCCACTTGTACCATGCAGGGCATGTGGGTTCAGGTTGCCTAGCAACTATTTAGTTTCCTTTCTGGATCAACAGAGGCCACAATTTGAGTACAACTAGCTGTATGTACTGAATTAGAAGTTCTATCGTCTGTACAAGAGACTCCCTCTCCATGTTGCACAGGCTTGTCCCTCCCTATGGGAAGAATGAAAATATAGCACCAGAAATCATAGTTTATGCATGAAAAACTAATTAGATAGGAAGGAAAAGTGCAGTTAACTGAGAGGGAAGTCTGGGTAAACATTGTGTACCAAATGGAAATAGGCTTTAAATTTGATCATTTACCTTATCAACCCTAAACTGAAAGTCTGAGTTCTGAATTAAATGTTTTACATATATTCAGATATCTTAAAAAACGGAAACAATCTGCATAACAGTGTATGTGGACTGCAATATTCATATACCTACAATGTGGCTTTTTGTACTTTAAACTATGGAATTGCTGCTTCATAAGCTCATATAAGTTTTCAGGTTTCGAAAATCTCTAAAAAAATGTCTGAGACAGTACTAAATTCAATATTGCACCAAGTGCAGTGCCCAACAGGTCTTGCCAATCTTTGGAGTACCAAAACCTTTTCATTTTGGGCATCTGTAGGGCCTCAAACTTTTGAGACTCTACAGATGTTATCCAGGGTAGGACAAAGAAAGGAGAGGGTCCCCATGTAAAAACAGTATATGGGCACCTTGCGCAAATATCCTACCATGCAACACACCCTTATGTCTGTCAGCATCCTCTTATGTCTGTCTAACAATCCATCAATAATTTTGAACCATTATAATTAGCTCTGTCTCTCACTTATAATCTAATAGAGATTAGGTAACAGAGTTTAAAGGTGGCAGTGGGTCCCCTTACCTACTGGGTTCCTGTGCAGCTAGACAGGTTGGACATATCATATGTCCATCTATGATGTTATCTTTATGTCTATATAATGTGAGAAAATGTTGACCACCCTGACTCCCAGCCCCCGGGGCACATTCCCCACCAGTGGCGCTCTAGTTATGACCCTAAGTAATGTGTAAATACAGTGTTTGCAGATGCTGTAGATGGTACTGGGTATTAAAGGAAATAGGGTTCAATCAGCTTCCCTGCTTTTCCACACAAATGCATTACTTTGAAGAAATAGTAGCAGTGCACAGTTGGATAGGTCTTGATTATTGAGATCCCCTAGTTGTAAAGCTTAACTCCAGTTATAATTTATATTATTATCATTTACTCTTGAAACTGAAGTGGATAATAAATTTAAAAAAACAAGAAAACAATTGCTACATTTTTTTGGCTGCCATCCCATATCGTATATCAGATTTGAAATAATTATTTATCACTGGGAAATGCTTTCTCCTATGCTGATTGATCAGGAGCTTAGCTATAGGGGATGCAGATGTAGCAGTCACATTCAGGTCCTGGTGATAGAGGGGCCCCAAAAGTTTCTCATGCACAAAAGGAGACACCCTGTTACAGACTTTGTTTGGGTTCAGGAACTGCGAGTTAAACCTTTGGAAGTGATAACGGCTCTGAGCATTTTTTTGTCTCAAAACATTGGTGGTCAGTGTCACTGATTCATTTGGGTCAACTAACTACTTACTAACCTATGACTATAATCGTACACCATATGTATAAACATATTAATTAGAGGTAGATTTTTGGGGAAATATATATTTTTTTCATGTGTAAAACAAGAAATGAGGTAAGCAGTAGGTGATGGAGGGAAGAAAGAAAATAATAGACACAGATTAAAAGAAATTGAAATTGAGAACCACAAACACTAGTATATTTTTGTGCGAATTCATTGACATAATATTACTGTACTAATTTCCTGTGATTTACTATAATAAATGCAGTATAATGATAAAAATGTAATAAAGTAACAATATTTACGGTTACAATATTATTTAGAACAGTCACAATAAGGAACGGCTCTACAAATATGCATCTCTTTGAAAGTGAATCACGTGTTCTGTATATTTGTCATACATGGTTTCTAGCATAAGAAATGATTAAATATTTTTTTTAATATAGTGATAATATATTGTCTGTTTTTGAGACACTATTATTGCAGTAAATGCCATCAGGACGATTTTGACTTCTGTAAGCCATATAAATTGTTATTGTACAATTTTCTGTCGTCTATGTGCGTCTTCTGGCTTTGGAAGGCCATGTTCATGATTTCTGTAATAGTATCCATCTATCTTGTTGATAGGCATTCTCTTCACGGCATCATTTACCTTGATTCTTCTCATAATGTCTACAAAATAAAAGAGCTTCTGTCAGGTTATTTGTATTTTAAGTTAAAGTTTTGGCTTGATTTGGCCAAGTATCCCCCAGTTTGTTCTCCTTTCCATCTAGAGAATTCTTGAAAGCCTTTGCCAACACCAAGCTTAAAAAGAAGATAACTTATATAACAGATGCCCTAAGGAGACAAGCCAGCAGATGTATTCATGGCACTTTAGTATATAGACTGGCATTGATGCGACCATGTCGTCTTGCATGGCCAACCAGCCGAGTGAAATGCTGTTAGTTTAGAAGACACAATCGCTTCTGAAGCCCGAAGCAAGATGTGTGAGCACCCATTTGTTTGTGTTTCCATTAGATGTCCTAAGTTTAAGGGGTCTGTCCAGATGACAATCTCATTAAAGGAACTAACAATTCTACTGTTTTATTTTCAGCTTTCTTGTTTTCTAACATGACTCTAACTTTATAGATACATAAACCTATTTTGCTTTATTGATGCTTACATTCATATATTGTAAGGCACTACAAGTTATTTTTTCGTATAAATAAATGTTATACAATTTTCCAATATGCTTTCTGTATTAACCCCATAAGGACACCGACATTTTTTGATTCTAGTTTTTCACTCCCCGTTTTCCAAGAGCCATAACTTTTATATTTTTCCGTTATTAGAGTGGTGTGAGGGCTTATTTATTGCAGGGGCAGTTGTAGTTTCTAATGGTTGCATTTAAAGTACCATATAATCTACTGAGAAACGGAAAAAAAAAAATTTACGTGCTGAAATGAGAAAAAACTGAGATTCCGCCATGGTTTTTTGGGTTTCGTTTTTACGGCTTTCACCGTGTGGTAAAAACGACAACTTAACTTTATTCTGTGGCTCAATACAATTAAGGTGATACCAAGTTGATATAGTTTTTTTTTTATATTTTACTACTTTTAAAAAAAAAAAAAACTTTGTTAAAAAAAATAATTTTGTTTCACCACATTCTGAGAGCCATAACTTTATTATTTTTCCATCGATTAAGCGGTGTAAGGGATTATTTTTTGTAGAATGAGCTGTAGTTTTTATTGGTACATACGACTTTTTGATCAGTTTTTATTACATTTTTTTTTAGAGCTAAGTTGACCAAAAAGCTGGGATTTTGTCATTTTTTACGGCGTTCATGTGCTATATTGTAATAGTTCAGACTTTGACGGATGCAGCGATACCAACTTTGTTTACTGTTTTTATTTTTTACATGACTTAGGGGAAAAATGGGAAAAGTTTTTTTATTTAACTCTTAATATTTTAATTTGTATAGACTTATCAAAGGCAGAGTGAAGGCAGTACTGGGGGCCTTCATTAGGCGGTGAGCTGTTGGAGGGAGCACCCCCTCTTTCTAACACCTCAGATGCTGCAGTCGATATTGATCGCCGCATTTGAGGGTTTAAACGGCCGGGAACAGCGAGATAGCTGTTCCTGGCCATTAGTCCTGGGTGTCAGCTGTAAAACACAGCTGACACCCGCAACTTATGGAGCGAACTCCATACTTCTCCCTCAGAACCAGGACATACAGGCACGTCCTGGTGGGTGAAGGGGTTAATTCCTCACTGTTTTTAAGATCTACTTGTAGTTATTCAGTAGGAACATTCATTGTTTACTTCCAGTGGATACAATTCTGTCCTTGGTCATGTGATGGACACATGTGCTCGGATCATTACAAGATACAGCTCTGAAACACATACTGTAACAGTAACGAGTGGTGCACCTGTTTGTCCATCACATGACCGTGTACAGATATGTATCCACTGGAAGTAAACAATGAATGTTCCTACTGAATAACAACAAGCAAAGATCTTAAAAACCGTAAGGAATTAATACAGAAAGTATATTGGAAAATTGGATCAATTGTATTTATACAGAAAAAATAACTTTAATTTTCTGACACTGGACAATCCCATTAATTCTTCTCACATCAAAATATTCCTAACCCAAATTTTAAGCTAGAATTTTTCTGGCTCCACACATAGAAATAACATTGCTGGAAGCATTGGATACGTGTCTAAAAATACCTACCTTTGTAGGAATTTCTGCACCTTGGTCTTAAATTTAGTATGTCCACACAGACCTTTTGAATTTTATTAGTTGGAGATGGAGTTGTTGAAACATTAACTCCAAAAATTAAAAAAGAAAATGAGGAGAGAACCTACAATGTTAATTTAAGCATATAAGAACAGAATTTAGGCCAAACCTACACTTATGTGACGTATGGTACGTGATAACATTGCATGATGTATTTTACTGAAATGCGTATTGATGTTCATGGGTCTTTCTGAAAAACGTGGAAAATTTTTGGAGCAAAATGTAAAAAAAAAATGCTTTTGCGATTGTTGTGATCTTCCATCAAACTAGCTCTCCTTCAGAAAGAAAAAAACTGAATCTCCGGTGCCACATATAGGTGACTACCATGTAAGTCAGTGTTTCCTTTATGTGGCACTGGAGAGACCATATTCTTTCTTATGGAGAACAGCTATTTTGCATACTTTTTCCGGGGAGCATTGCCCTTAAAGGGGTATTCTGGTCACAAGAAGTCCACTGGATAGCTGATAACTGTTAGATCGGTGTGGGGTCGACCGCTGGGACCCCAACAATTGCCAGAATGCTGCCAGGAGACGTTGAATGGAGTGCAGGTCGGACATGCGCCCTGCAGTTCCATTCAAAGTCCATGGTACTGTCGGAAACTGCTGAGCCGAGGGTGCATGCTAAACCTGTGCTTTATTCAAAGCTTCCTTGCAGCCAGTATGCAACTCGGGGGAACAGGGAACACTAGATAACCTCGTTATGGCGATCGTTGGTGGACTGACCTCCAGTGGATAGGTGATAAATTCTTTTGCCCGGGATACTCCTTTAATATTTTCTACCAGCTGGATCTCTGCAATCAGTAAGAGTTGTGATCGTTAGCAATGCCCTTTAGCTGGATCAGTGAGGCTTTTGAAAACATACAAACAATGTGTCTGTGAATGGTTGCAAGTTCTAGACAGTAACTTTATTATCATGATTGAAACGTAACTTATACAAAAAATTCAGACCTGAGTGACTGTCATATGCAATGAAAAGGGCCGCAAAAATATGTTTATGGCACTTGGCTTAGGCAGCTGTGGTTACTTACAAGTAGACTTCTAGTTTTCCCACATGGATCTCCCCCCCTTCGTTTGAGCTAAAAAAACAAAACATGGTGACTAAGTCTGCTGGAGACTGGCAAGGATAAAGAGAACAGCAAAATAATAAAAAAATGTCACCTGTTTAAATGCTAACATGTTACTAGTTATAACATTCTACAAGGCCAGAGAAATGTAGATCAGCCTGCTTAGAAAAGGACTATTACATAACTATGTACAACATCATATTAAGTATTTATTCTGGGAATGTAAATTGCAATGCAAGATAGAACTTTGGAGTACTGTAGTTAGACTGAAAAATTGTAATAAATGGTCATTGAAAAATTTAGAAAATAGTAATAAAATATTTATAAATATTTCCAAATCTAAAAAATAATCTACATTTGCATTAAACAAATCGAGGAAAATGCAAACTTCTTGTTAAATATTTATCAACTTTATCAGGTTGATCTGAAAATGGAGCCACAAATAATTGTATTGATATTATATTTCAGTTAATTTAATATAGAAGTCGAATTTTCTCTATCTAAAATATACATGACCTTATTTTAAACAGTATGGTCCACGTTTAATTCTGACAAGATAATATTGCATTTTTAAAGAAAAGTGTTTAAAAATTATTTGTAATTCAAATACTTTGCTTGAGAATTTTTTTTTTTCCTTTTCTCAGTGTAAGACACATAACAGTTTAAGGGCAGGCATCAAAGGTAAATTGAGCTAATGCCAGGGCTCACTGGGCTTATGGGGGGCCCATGCTGATCTGCATAAATATGCTTTATGCTTGTCAAGCGAGAGAGAAGAGGGCCCACTGTAACTTTTGACCAAAGGGTCCATATAAACCTGGAGTCAGTCCTAAACAAAACATTAATGATTATGTGTAAGTATTTAAGAAAAATGGTCGGGTCAATACCGAGATTTATATAAGCCATTATTGAATTTTAATGAATAAATGATATAGATTAGTGAATATCATCATACACTGGTTGAACTTTGGAAAAACACATTTTGAATGAAATGCAAATTAAAATAATTTTACAAAGAATATTTTAGAAAATATTTCAATAAAAAATCAGTTACTATAAGGAAGACATACGCTGAAAAGTAGAACTTTTTTTCATAAAAGTATAATTCAAATGTTTATGATACATGATACTTTAGTTTTCAATATGACGTGCTAATAAAATACAGAAAAATGTAACTTATATGAAAATTAATATAATTTCTTTGTTTCTTTACTTCAAAAAGCATAACTTTATTTTTAAAACTTGTAACTATGATGCTGTTTAATGTCTAACATTATGAAAAAATTATCATAGTTTTGTAAAAAATAATAAAAACTGAATCAAAACATGGTATTGTTAAATTATTATTGGTATTATTATTTCTAATTTTCATTTTTAGGAGAAACTAATATGAAGATGGAGCAAAATACATGAAAACATTTTTTTTTTCAAAAGTTTCTAAAATGTAGGGTATGTTTTCACAGAGTTTTTTGACGCGGAAACCGTGCCGCAAAGCTCGTCAAAAAACGGCCGAAAATGCCTCCCATTGATCCCAACGGTTTTACCGCTCGCGGGAGAAAGAAGGGACGTGCCCTATCTTCAGGAGTTTACGCCTCTGACCACCCATTGACATCAATGGGAGACAGAAAAAGCATATTTCGCTGAGTTTTATACCCGCGGCACTCAATGGCCGCAGGCGAAAAACGCTGCGAAAATCGGCGTGCAGCGAGAGGAAAATCTGCCTCAATTTTCCAAACTGAATTTTGAGGCAGAATTTCCGCCTGCAAAAAACTCAGTGTGAACCCAGCCTAACACTTTATGAAGAGCATATGTCTGAAACCATGTGAATTTAATATAGGCAATGCAATGCTGTATTACTTTGTTTATGATTTTAACTATCCATAAATATATATATACGCATGTGTATATATATATATACAGTGAAGGAAATAAGTATTTGATCCCTTGCTGATTTTGTACGTTTGCCCACTGTCAAAGACATGAACAGTCTAGAATTTTTAGGCTAGGTTAATTTTACCAGTGAGAGATAGATTATATTAAAAAAAAACACAGAAAATCACATAGTCAAAATTCTATATATTTATTTGCATTGTGCAGAGAGAAATAAGTATTTGATCCCCTACCAACCATTAAGAGTTCAGCCTCCTCCAGACCAGTTACACGCTCCAAATCAACTTGGTGCCTGCATTAAAGAAAGCTGTCTTATATGGTCACCTGTATAAAAGACTCCTGTCCACAGACTCAATTAATCAGTCTGACTCCAACCTCTACGACATGGGCAAGATCAAAGAGCTTTCTAAGGATGTCAGGGACAAGATCATAGACCTGCACAAGGCTGGAATGGGCTACAAAACCATAAGTAAGACGCTGGGTAAGAAGGAGACAACTGTTGGTGCAATAGTAAGAAAATGGAAGACATACAAAATTACTGTCAATCGACAACGATCTGGGGCTCCATGCAAAATCTCACCTCGTGGGGTATCCTTGATCCTGAGGAAGGTGAGAGCTCAGCCGAAAACTACACGGGGGGAACTTGTTAATGATCTCAAAGCAGCTGGGACCACAGTCACCAAGAAAACCATTGGTAACACATTACGCCGTAATGGATTAAAATCCTGCAGTGCCCGCAAGGTCCCCCTGCTCAAGAAGGCACATGTACAGGCCCGTCTGAAGTTTGCAAATGAACATCTGGATGATTCTGAGAGTGATTGGGAGAAGGTGCTGTGGTCAGATGAGACTAAAATTGAGCTCTTTGGCATTAATTCAACTCGCCGTATTTGGAGGAAGAGAAATGCTGCCTATGACCCAAAGAACACCGTCCCCACTGTCAAGCATGGAGGTGGAAACATTATGTTTTGGGGGTGTTTCTCTGCTAAGGGCACAGGACTACTTCACCACATCAATGGGAGAATGGATGGAGCCATGTACCGTCAAATCCTGAGTGACAACCTCCTTCCCTCCACCAGGACATTAAAAATGGCTCGTGGCTGGGTCTTCCAGCACGACAATGACCCGAAACATACAGCCAAGGCAACAAAGGAGTGGCTCAAATAGAAGCACATTAAAGTTATGGAGTGGCCTGGCCAGTCTCCAGACCTTAATCCCATCGAAAATTTATGGAGGGAGCTGAAGATCCGAGTTGCCAAGCGACAGCCTCAAAATCTTAATGATTTACAGATGATCTGCAAAGAGGAGTTGGCTAAAATTACATTTAACATGTGTGCAAACCTCATCAACAACTACAAAAAACGTCTGACTGCTGTGCTTGCCAACAAGGGTTTTGCCACCAAGTATTAAGTCTTGTTTGCCAAAGGGATCAAATACTTATTTCTCTGAGCACAATGCAAATAAATATATATAATTGTGACAATGTGATTTTCTGTTTTTTTTTTATATAATCTATCTCTCACTGGTAAAATTAACCTAGCCTAAAAATTCTAGACTGTTCATGTCTTTGACAGTGGGCAGACTTACAAAATCAGCAAGGGATCAAATACTTATTTCCTTCACTGTATATATATATATATATATATATATATATATATATATATTACTTGCATAAATAGTTAACATCCATGAGGACTATTGTTAAGCTGGTCTGCAATGTATGTAAGTACATATATATGGAATTTCACATCTGTACAGGATTAAGTGTATTTTGTAAAGACTGGATATTAATGCTGCTGGAAAAAAAAATGAAATTATAGAAACTGATTCTCACAGATCGACTGTATGATCAGGGAGGATTTTCTTTTTCTTTTTTTTTTTTTTGTCTGCTAAAAGCCATAAATACATCAAAAAGGTAATATAGAAAAACATTAAACTTCTATATTTTTTTTCATCATTTACAGTATTCTGCACTTCTCCACAATGCTTTATTTGCTGAAAACGTTAAAAAATTTTATGAATTTATCTGTAAATAATCAATATTTGTTAAAAAAACAAAAACTTTTCTTTCTTTTTTGACTCAACTCTTGGGCCTACAAATTAAAATGATAGAGAATATTTCTTCAAAGATAAAGTAAATGATATACACTGATTGATCATAATGCTTAGATCATCCTTTCTGGTTTATACATCTGACCAAAAAAAATTCTATAAGTTCCTACTTAGACCAGTAGTCATTGTCCTTACTTCTGCCAAATTACATTTGATAAGACCTACTATAGGCACCCTTCACATTACCTTTATGAAATACGTTTACTGTTTACGTCGGGAAAGCTCCCAAAGTACAGGATAAATGCATCCAAAGGGCTCTATTAGCCTGATGGAGGCCAAAGTTTGACCTTTTGAACTTCGATGGGCTTATATACAGCAGTATACTTTTTTTTAAGGATGTAATAGACTATGGTATTCCATCCTAATGTATCTAGCAAAAAAAACATATACCGCGCAGTATACATTTTTTTTTAACATGGGAGCCCATGGGTGATGGATGCTATTGTTAGGTATCTGTCACAGGTATACGTTAAATGAGATGCTCCAGCAAATTATAAAAAAAAGGAGATTTTTGAAGCAGCACTAGTCCCGAGTATGGTGCGGTGCACGCTGTCAAGCCAGGCAAACCCACTCCAGCACGATGTATATCCAAAGAAGTAGTAGGACAACAGCACACGTCTTCAAATCATCAAAGTGGTTTTATTGTCAAGACATCCACAAACGACAAGCAACGTTTCGACCCATAGTGAGTGAAGGGTCTTTGTCAAGCCTAACATTATGTCTAAAAACATCGTTATAAATGGGTGAATACAAATGATCACATGGCCCATTCCAACCAGTGAACATCGTGAATCTGGTCTCCCAGGTGAAGCATACATTAGTCTTAATGACATACATCAAATAGTTATATAATCTTCAAAAACGTGCAAAACTACAATGTGTAATACATCTTTAATACATCATCATCAATAATATATCAATCATTGTTATTACAATAGAAAAGTGAAGGAGGAAAGTTCACCACACTCCAGGTTCCAGCTACGATCACAGAGCTCTCCTGTGCATGCTCAGCAATCAATCATCTCTGCTGTGCAAAAAATAAAGACCAGCGTTCGATCAAAAATAGTGATCAAAGTATGTATAAATGTAAGACATCCTCAGTCATAACAGGAATCCATCATACTGCAGCTCCATATCTGTATATTTTGAGGCAAAATTAATTCAATAATTAAAAACGTCTTCACTCTGTATAAGTCACATGTGAACAGGGCAGACGGAGGGAGAAGGGATCAGGTTCATATTACTTCATGATATCAATCACTAGAAGTTAAATATAAGACATCCTCAGTCATAACAAGAATCCATCATACTGCAGCTCCATATCTGTATATTTTGAGGCAAAATTAATTCAATAATTAAAAACGCCTTCACTCTGTTTAAGTCACATGTGAACAGGGCAGACGGAGGGAGAAGGGATCAGGTTCATATTACTACATGATATCAATCCCTAGGAGTTAATGTCATCAAATACTATTTAGTGTTAAACCGCCTACATAAATCGGATCACCGAAGTGATTCAAGAACTTTCTAGGGAATGCTTGTAACTTCTGTCCGACAAATCATGTTGGACAATAATACCGCACAAAACACGAGATTTATATAATGATGATAAAAAAGCCTTCATTCCGTGATGTTAAGTCACATGTGAACAGGGCAGACGGAAGGAGAAGGGATCAGGTTCATATTACTACATGATATCAATCACTAAAAGTTAGTGTCATCAAATACTCTTTAGTGTTAATTCGCCTACATAAATCGAATCACGTGATTAAAAGACTTTCTTGGGAATGCTCGTAATATCTGTCCAACAAAACATGTCGGACACCTATACCGCACGGAACACGAGATTTATATAATGATGATAGAGCATCAACCATAGCCCACCCAATCAAAGAACCACTATACTCAAAAACATTGCATAAAAAATACAGATGGATGCCAACATGAAAGGAACCGCTATAAACTTCGTTCTGATCATAAATCCGCTGGCGTGTGGTGAATAAACCTCCATCACGAACATGCTCAAATCTGTAAGAAATATTCCAAAAATATCAAGACCCTCAGGAATACAAGACGATGCAAAAAATAGATGCTACACAATGTGTCAGAAATCACCCATCAAGTGTACAATATTAAAAAAAATGTTAAAAACAGCAATGGGATTTCAGAGTCCAGGAATTATCTTGTATTCTAGATTCAAACCTTTGGGGTATAGGGAATCTAACTCAAAGATCCAACGTAATTCTTTCTTTTTCAATAGCTTCTGTCTATCCCCTCCCCTCCTGAGTATCGGGACACAATCTATTACCCTAAATCTCAATTGATTTAACTGATGATTCTTTTCAATAAAATGCCTTGGTAATGGAAGTTCCATCATTTTCTTTCTGATTGTACTTTTATGCTTATTAATTCTCAATTTAATAGGCATAGTTGTCTCTCCTATGTAAATCAATGAACAAGGACATGTAATCATATATACAACGAAATCTGAATTGCACGTAAATCTGTGTCTGATATTAAAGACCCTCCCCGTATGTGGATGCTGAAAACTATTCCCTTTCACAATATTATTGCAATTGCAGCAATTCAGACAGGGAAAATTACCATTTTTGGGGGGGCAAAGTAGTAATTGTGTATTTTTCTTTCTACTACCCACGTCTGACTTAACCAGTGTGTCTCTGATATTCTTAGTCCTCCGATATGACATAATAGGTGGTATTCTCAACGTGTCAATCTCATTATGTCCCTTGGACACTATAGGCCAATTCTTTCGCAGAATATTACCTATGCGACCACTCAAATTGCCAAAAGTTGATATAAATGGTATACGTTCAACTTGTACACCCTTAATATTGGATTCCAAACTATTGTCTAGTCTATCCTTATGTTTCTGTACAAGTTTCCTAGGATAACCTCTCTTCGTAAATTTATTACACATCTGAGTCAACCTAATTTGTTTCTGTGTAGTATCTGACACAATCCTATCAACCCTCAATAATTGACTCCATGGTAACGACTCAATCATGTGTCTAGGATGGTTACTACTATATAAAAGGAGATTATTTCTGTCTGTGGGTTTCACAAATAAATCTGTGGAAAATACTCCGTCTTTCCATTGTACCAAAGTGTCCAAAAATTGTAATTCTCGATCAGAACAAACCATGGTAAATTGAAGAGCTGGAATATGTGTGTTAAGTTCTAACAAAAACTGATCAAGACCCAACCTATCACCTTCCCATATGACAAAAATGTCATCAATAAATCTCCACCAGCAGCGGATGTGACCCATATGGGGGGAGGTGTAGACATACTCCTCCTCAAAGGTGGACATGAAGATGTTCGCGTATGTTGGGGCCACGTTGGACCCCATCGCCGTCCCCCTTAGCTGTAAATAGAACTGGTCACCAAAGAGAAAATAATTCTTCCTTAGTACCAGCTCCAACAGCTGGAGGATGAAGCGTCTACACCCTGGGTCACATCCGGTGCTGGCGAGACATTTCTCTATTGCCCTTAAACCTCTATTGTGTTCAATGCTAGTATATAGAGATACAATATCAAATGATACAAGTAATACAGGACCACTGGCCTCAATCAGTTGTAATTTATGTAAAAAATCTGTTGTATCTTTAATGTAAGACGAGGCCTTCAAAACATGTTCTCTCAGGATTTTGTCAAGGAAGATTGCAATATTATTAAAAATTGAACCCCTCCCCGACACAATTGGTCTGCCTGGGGGGGCATGGAGATTTTTGTGAATCTTAGGTAGTGTATATAATATCGGAGTAATTGGTTCCTCCACCTTCAGAAACTTCCCCAATTGTTGGTCAATAATACCCTGTTCCACTGCAACATCAATAATACCTTTGATCTCTTTCAATAGCTCTAACTTGGGGTCTCTAGGTAACAATTGATATATCTCACTATCTGCCAATTGACTATAAATCTCTGACTCATATTTACTACTGTCCAAAATGACCGTGGCTCCACCTTTATCGGCCTGCTTTATGGTAATCTCCTTATTATTCATAAGTTCCTTTAAAGCCTTCCTTTCCTTATTTGTAAGATTCAAATTACTCCTTGTATCATGTATAGTACTCTCTTTTAATGTTTTAATCTCATCTAACACAATCTTTGAAAACGTATCAATAATCGGGCTAGAGGGAGGCATATATGTGCTAGTTGGTCTAAGACCCAATTTGCCAGACTGAAACATACAATCAGAATCACCTTTCTCACAGACAGTAACATTATCTTTGGAAAACATTACTTTAAGGTTCAGACGTCTAAAAAAACTTTTAAGATCAAGATCCAATTGGAACCAATCCACATCAGTATCAAGACAAAATGAAAGACCCTTCTGTAACACCTGAAGTTGGTCATTCGTGAGGTCTATAGATGAGATATTTACCACTATATTTTCGTTCTTGGAGGGTTCCTCCTCATTGGGGGTCTCGATCTCGAACGAAATCGGCCTCTTGCGTTGCCGTTGGTGTTTCCGTCCACCCCTCCTAGACCGTCCATACTTCCAAGTGGACCTTTGTCTAAAAAAGGTGCATGATTGGCGTCATCGGTTGAATCAGAATCACCGGTAGTGTATAACAGGTTGCCACTCCCCAATTTCCTCGGTTTTCTCCGCCTCTGGGAAGGACCATATGAATTCATATTTTGCCAATTGTAGATTTTACCATTGCGATAGTCCTCCAAATCCCGATGCCATTTATCTCTTTTCGTTCTCTCTATCTCGGTCTTCACTCTATCCAAATTCATGGAGATTTTCTCCTTTAGAGAACCAAAGATTAGCTCATTGGAAGATTGGACAATTGACACTTCAACTTCCTTCAATTTATTTTCAATCAATGCAATTTCTGATTGTAGATATTCCACATTGAGAAGTATTAAATCGAAGGCATATTTATTAGATATGTGTTCAAACTTCGTACAGAAGTACTCATTATTAGGAAACAGATTCGGGCGTAAATGTGATCTTAAGCCTCTGGGGATTCTCTGTGCCTTGTAGTACTCCAATAATGTGGATAGATGTAACTCCAGTGAAATCTTTCTTTTAGCTTCACTTTCATATTGCCTCTTCAAGGCATCCATTGATGGAGTACTTAAAAACGCTGAATCATAAGTTGCACTCTGTACAATCCTTAACGCATCCTCATTGCTGTATGCGAATGTCTTTGACATACCTTGTAAAGTTGATGCACTAGAAAGTGCGGTAGTATCTCGGGAAATCAAGCCCATAGCACTGGGCGGATTCGGATTCATTCTCCAAAAGTGCACGCCTCTGTGGTTTGATATCAGAAAAAAGGAGATTTTTGAAGCAGCACTAGTCCCGAGTATGGTGCGGTGCACGCTGTCAAGCCAGGCAAACCCACTCCAGCACGATGTATATCCAAAGAAGTAGTAGGACAACAGCACACGTCTTCAAATCATCAAAGTGGTTTTATTGTCAAGACATCCACAAACGACAAGCAACGTTTCGACCCATAGTGAGTGAAGGGTCTTTGTCAAGCCTAACATTATGTCTAAAAACATCGTTATAAATGGGTGAATACAAATGATCACATGGCCCATTCCAACCAGTGAACATCGTGAATCTGGTCTCCCAGGTGAAGCATACATTAGTCTTAATGACATACATCAAATAGTTATATAATCTTCAAAAACGTGCAAAACTACAATGTGTAATACATCTTTAATACATCATCATCAATAATATATCAATCATTGTTATTACAATAGAAAAGTGAAGGAGGAAAGTTCACCACACTCCAGGTTCCAGCTACGATCACAGAGCTCTACTGTGCATGCTCAGCAATCAATCATCTCTGCTGTGCAAAAAATAAAGACCAGCGTTCGATCCCTTCTCCCTCCGTCTGCCCTGTTCACATGTGACTTAAACAGAGTGAAGGCGTTTTTATTATTGAATTAATTTTGCCTCAAAATATACAGATATGGAGCTGCAGTATGATGGATTCTTGTTATGACTGAGGATGTCTTATATTTAACTTCTAGTGATTGATATCATGAAGTAATATGAACCTGATCCCTTCTCCCTCCGTCTGCCCTGTTCACATGTGACTTATACAGAGTGAAGACGTTTTTAATTATTGAATTAATTTTGCCTCAAAATATACAGATATGGAGCTGCAGTATGATGGATTCCTGTTATGACTGAGGATGTCTTACATTTATACATACTTTGATCACTATTTTGGATCGAACGCTGGTCTTTATTTTTTGCACAGCAGAGATGATTGATTGCTGAGCATGCACAGTAGAGCTCTGTGATCGTAGCTGGAACCTGGAGTGTGGTGAACTTTCCTCCTTCACTTTTCTATTGTAATAACAATGATTGATATATTATTGATGATGATGTATTAAAGATGTATTACACATTGTAGTTTTGCACGTTTTTGAAGATTATATAATTATTTGATGTATGTCATTAAGACTAATGTATGCTTCACCTGGGAGACCAGATTCACGATGTTCACTGGTTGGAATGGGCCATGTGATCATTTGTATTCACCCATTTATAACGATGTTTTTAGACATAATGTTAGGCTTGACAAAGACCCTTCACTCACTATGGGTCGAAACGTTGCTTGTCGTTTGTGGATGTCTTGACAATAAAACCACTTTGATGATTTGAAGACGTGTGCTGTTGTCCTACTACTTCTTTGGATATACATCGTGCTGGAGTGGGTTTGCCTGGCTTGACAGCGTGCACCGCACCATACTCGGGACTAGTGCTGCTTCAAAAATCTCCTTTTTTCTGATATCAAACCACAGAGGCGTGCACTTTTGGAGAATGAATCCGAATCCGCCCAGTGCTATGGGCTTGATTTCCCGAGATACTACCGCACTTTCTAGTGCATCAACTTTACAAGGTATGTCAAAGACATTCGCATACAGCAATGAGGATGCGTTAAGGATTGTACAGAGTGCAACTTATGATTCAGCGTTTTTAAGTACTCCATCAATGGATGCCTTGAAGAGGCAATATGAAAGTGAAGCTAAAAGAAAGATTTCACTGGAGTTACATCTATCCACATTATTGGAGTACTACAAGGCACAGAGAATCCCCAGAGGCTTAAGATCACATTTACGCCCGAATCTGTTTCCTAATAATGAGTACTTCTGTACGAAGTTTGAACACATATCTAATAAATATGCCTTCGATTTAATACTTCTCAATGTGGAATATCTACAATCAGAAATTGCATTGATTGAAAATAAATTGAAGGAAGTTGAAGTGTCAATTGTCCAATCTTCCAATGAGCTAATCTTTGGTTCTCTAAAGGAGAAAATCTCCATGAATTTGGATAGAGTGAAGACCGAGATAGAGAGAACGAAAAGAGATAAATGGCATCGGGATTTGGAGGACTATCGCAATGGTAAAATCTACAATTGGCAAAATATGAATTCATATGGTCCTTCCCAGAGGCGGAGAAAACCGAGGAAATTGGGGAGTGGCAACCTGTTATACACTACCGGTGATTCTGATTCAACCGATGACGCCAATCATGCACCTTTTTTAGACAAAGGTCCACTTGGAAGTATGGACGGTCTAGGAGGGGTGGACGGAAACACCAACGGCAACGCAAGAGGCCGATTTCGTTCGAGATCGAGACCCCCAATGAGGAGGAACCCTCCAAGAACGAAAATATAGTGGTAAATATCTCATCTATAGACCTCACGAATGACCAACTTCAGGTGTTACAGAAGGGTCTTTCATTTTGTCTTGATACTGATGTGGATTGGTTCCAATTGGATCTTGATCTTAAAAGTTTTTTTAGACGTCTGAACCTTAAAGTAATGTTTTCCAAAGATAATGTTACTGTCTGTGAGAAAGGTGATTCTGATTGTATGTTTCAGTCTGGCAAATTGGGTCTTAGACCAACTAGCACATATATGCCTCCCTCTAGCCCGATTATTGATACGTTTTCAAAGATTGTGTTAGATGAGATTAAAACATTAAAAGAGAGTACTATACATGATACAAGGAGTAATTTGAATCTTACAAATAAGGAAAGGAAGGCTTTAAAGGAACTTATGAATAATAAGGAGATTACCATAAAGCAGGCCGATAAAGGTGGAGCCACGGTCATTTTGGACAGTAGTAAATATGAGTCAGAGATTTATAGTCAATTGGCAGATAGTGAGATATATCAATTGTTACCTAGAGACCCCAAGTTAGAGCTATTGAAAGAGATCAAAGGTATTATTGATGTTGCAGTGGAACAGGGTATTATTGACCAACAATTGGGGAAGTTTCTGAAGGTGGAGGAACCAATTACTCCGATATTATATACACTACCTAAGATTCACAAAAATCTCCATGCCCCCCCAGGCAGACCAATTGTGTCGGGGAGGGGTTCAATTTTTAATAATATTGCAATCTTCCTTGACAAAATCCTGAGAGAACATGTTTTGAAGGCCTCGTCTTACATTAAAGATACAACAGATTTTTTACATAAATTACAACTGATTGAGGCCAGTGGTCCTGTATTACTTGTATCATTTGATATTGTATCTCTATATACTAGCATTGAACACAATAGAGGTTTAAGGGCAATAGAGAAATGTCTCGCCAGCACCGGATGTGACCCAGGGTGTAGACGCTTCATCCTCCAGCTGTTGGAGCTGGTACTAAGGAAGAATTATTTTCTCTTTGGTGACCAGTTCTATTTACAGCTAAGGGGGACGGCGATGGGGTCCAACGTGGCCCCAACGTACGCGAACATCTTCATGTCCACCTTTGAGGAGGAGTATGTCTACACCTCCCCCCATATGGGTCACATCCGCTGCTGGTGGAGATTTATTGATGACATTTTTGTCATATGGGAAGGTGATAGGTTGGGTCTTGATCAGTTTTTGTTAGAACTTAACACACATATTCCAGCTCTTCAATTTACCATGGTTTGTTCTGATCGAGAATTACAATTTTTGGACACTTTGGTACAATGGAAAGACGGAGTATTTTCCACAGATTTATTTGTGAAACCCACAGACAGAAATAATCTCCTTTTATATAGTAGTAACCATCCTAGACACATGATTGAGTCGTTACCATGGAGTCAATTATTGAGGGTTGATAGGATTGTGTCAGATACTACACAGAAACAAATTAGGTTGACTCAGATGTGTAATAAATTTACGAAGAGAGGTTATCCTAGGAAACTTGTACAGAAACATAAGGATAGACTAGACAATAGTTTGGAATCCAATATTAAGGGTGTACAAGTTGAACGTATACCATTTATATCAACTTTTGGCAATTTGAGTGGTCGCATAGGTAATATTCTGCGAAAGAATTGGCCTATAGTGTCCAAGGGACATAATGAGATTGACACGTTGAGAATACCACCTATTATGTCATATCGGAGGACTAAGAATATCAGAGACACACTGGTTAAGTCAGACGTGGGTAGTAGAAAGAAAAATACACAATTACTACTTTGCCCCCCCAAAAATGGTAATTTTCCCTGTCTGAATTGCTGCAATTGCAATAATATTGTGAAAGGGAATAGTTTTCAGCATCCACATACGGGGAGGGTCTTTAATATCAGACACAGATTTACGTGCAATTCAGATTTCGTTGTATATATGATTACATGTCCTTGTTCATTGATTTACATAGGAGAGACAACTATGCCTATTAAATTGAGAATTAATAAGCATAAAAGTACAATCAGAAAGAAAATGATGGAACTTCCATTACCAAGGCATTTTATTGAAAAGAATCATCAGTTAAATCAATTGAGATTTAGGGTAATAGATTGTGTCCCGATACTCAGGAGGGGAGGGGATAGACAGAAGCTATTGAAAAAGAAAGAATTACGTTGGATCTTTGAGTTAGATTCCCTATACCCCAAAGGTTTGAATCTAGAATACAAGATAATTCCTGGACTCTGAAATCCCATTGCTGTTTTTAACATTTTTTTTAATATTGTACACTTGATGGGTGATTTCTGACACATTGTGTAGCATCTATTTTTTGCATCGTCTTGTATTCCTGAGGGTCTTGATATTTTTGGAATATTTCTTACAGATTTGAGCATGTTCGTGATGGAGGTTTATTCACCACACGCCAGCGGATTTATGATCAGAACGAAGTTTATAGCGGTTCCTTTCATGTTGGCATCCATCTGTATTTTTTATGCAATGTTTTTGAGTATAGTGGTTCTTTGATTGGGTGGGCTATGGTTGATGCTCTATCATCATTATATAAATCTCGTGTTCCGTGCGGTATAGGTGTCCGACATGTTTTGTTGGACAGATATTACGAGCATTCCCAAGAAAGTCTTTTAATCACGTGATTCGATTTATGTAGGCGAATTAACACTAAAGAGTATTTGATGACACTAACTTTTAGTGATTGATATCATGTAGTAATATGAACCTGATCCCTTCTCCTTCCGTCTGCCCTGTTCACATGTGACTTAACATCACGGAATGAAGGCTTTTTTATCATCATTATATAAATCTCGTGTTTTGTGCGGTATTATTGTCCAACATGATTTGTCGGACAGAAGTTACAAGCATTCCCTAGAAAGTTCTTGAATCACTTCGGTGATCCGATTTATGTAGGCGGTTTAACACTAAATAGTATTTGATGACATTAACTCCTAGGGATTGATATCATGTAGTAATATGAACCTGATCCCTTCTCCCTCCGTCTGCCCTGTTCACATGTGACTTAAACAGAGTGAAGGCGTTTTTAATTATTGAATTAATTTTGCCTCAAAATATACAGATATGGAGCTGCAGTATGATGGATTCTTGTTATGACTGAGGATGTCTTATATTTAACTTCTAGTGATTGATATCATGAAGTAATATGAACCTGATCCCTTCTCCCTCCGTCTGCCCTGTTCACATGTGACTTATACAGAGTGAAGACGTTTTTAATTATTGAATTAATTTTGCCTCAAAATATACAGATATGGAGCTGCAGTATGATGGATTCCTGTTATGACTGAGGATGTCTTACATTTATACATACTTTGATCACTATTTTTGATCGAACGCTGGTCTTTATTTTTTGCACAGCAGAGATGATTGATTGCTGAGCATGCACAGTAGAGCTCTGTGATCGTAGCTGGAACCTGGAGTGTGGTGAACTTTCCTCCTTCACTTTTCTATTGTAATAACAATGATTGATATATTATTGATGATGATGTATTAAAGATGTATTACACATTGTAGTTTTGCACGTTTTTGAAGATTATATAACTATTTGATGTATGTCATTAAGACTAATGTATGCTTCACCTGGGAGACCAGATTCACGATGTTCACTGGTTGGAATGGGCCATGTGATCATTTGTATTCACCCATTTATAACGATGTTTTTAGACATAATGTTAGGCTTGACAAAGACCCTTCACTCACTATGGGTCGAAACGTTGCTTGTCGTTTGTGGATGTCTTGACAATAAAACCACTTTGATGATTTGAAGACGTGTGCTGTTGTCCTACTACTTCTTTGGCTCCAGCAAATTATGTCACTGGAGCTTCCTGCACAATCGCTCTGCCCGGGGACTCTGACCCTGGGGAAGCTCCTGACGTCTCTGTCCATATATGGATAGTGACATCATGGGCTTCCCCAGGGCCGGAGTCCCCTGGCAGAGCAATTCCTGAGGCTCTGCCCGTGGAATCTAGCTCTGGATAAGCTTCTAAAGTCACTCTCCTCATAGCGATAATGAGGAGCTACCATAGGGGCGGAGTTCCCAGGCAGAGAATGCATTAAGAATCGCTTTGCCCATGGACTCCGGCCCTGGAGAAGCTTCTGGCGTCACTATGCATATATGGACAGTGAGGTCAGGAGATTCCAAAGGGCCGGAGTCCCTGGGCAAAGCATTAGCTAATGCTCTGCCCGGTACTCTGGCCCTGGGGAAGCAATTGACATCACTATGGACAGTGAATTCAGGAGCTTCCCCAGGAATGGAGCCCCTTGGCAAAGTATCCCGCTGCTATACAGTAAGATACTTTACAGCCTTCTGTCAGAGGTTAACAGTACGTCAAGAGTTTTCCCAATGTACACTACTGTTCAAAAGTTTGGGGTCACCCAGACAATTTTGTGTTTTCCATGAAAACTCACACTTATATTTATCAAATGAGTTTCAAAATGACTAGAAAATACAGTCAAGACATTGACAAGGTTAGAAATAATGATTTTTATTTGAAATAATAATTTTCTCCTTCAAACTTTGCTTTCGTCAAAGAATGCTCCATTTGCAGCAATTACAGCATTGCAGACCTTTGGCATTCTAGCTGTTAATTTGTTGAGGTAATCGGGAGAAATTTCACCCCATGCTTCCAGAAGCCCCTCCCACAAGTTGGATTGGTTTGGTGGGCACTTCTTGCATACCATACGGTCAAGCTGCTCCCACAACAGCTCTATGGGGTTGAGATCTGGTGACTGCGCTGGCCACTCCATTACAGATAGAATACCAGCTGCCTGCTTCTTCCCTAAATAGTTCTTGCATAATTTGGAGGTGTGCTTTGGGTCATTGTCCTGTTGTAGGATGAAATTGGCTCCAATCAAGCGCTGTCCACAGGGTATGGCATGGCGTTGCAAAATGGAATGATAGCCTTCCTTATTCAAAATCCCTTTCACCTTGTACAAATCTCCCTCTTTACCAGCACCAAAGCAACCCCAGACCATCACATTACCTCCACCATGCTTGATAGATGGCGTCAGGCACTCTTCCAGCATCTTTTCAGTTGTTCTGCGTCTCACAAATGTTCTTCTGTGTGATCCAAACACCTCAAACTTCGATTCGTCTGTCCATAACACTTTTTTCCAATCTTCCTCTGTCCAATGTCTGTGTGCTTTTGCCCATATTAATCTTTTCCTTTTATTAGCCAGTCTCACATATGGCTTTTTCTTTGCCACTCTGCCCTGAAGGCCAGCATCCCGGAGTCGCCTCTTCACTGTAGACGTTGACACTGGCGTTTTGCGGGTACTATTTAATGAAGCTGCCAGTTGAGGACCTGTGAGGCGTCTATTTCTCAAACTAGAGACCCTAATGTACTTGTCTCGTTGCTCAGTTGTGCAGCGGGGCCTCCCACTTCTCTTTCTACTCTGGTTAGAGCCTGTTTGTGCTGTCCTCTGAAGGGAGTAGTACACACCGTTGTAGAAAATCTTCAGTTTCTTGGCAATTTCTCGCATGGAATAGCCTTCATTTCTAAGAACAAGAATAGACTGTCGAGTTTCACATGAAAGCTCTCTTTTTCTAGCCATTTGGAGAGTTTACTCGAACCCACAAATGTAATGCTCCAGATTCTCAACTAGCTCAAAGGAAGGTCAGTTTTATATCTCCTCTAAACAGCAAAACTGTTTACAGCGGTGCTAACATAATTGCACAAGGGTTTTCAAGTGTTTTCTAATCATCCATTAGCCTTCTAACACAGTTAGCAAACACAATGTACCATTAGAACAGTGGAGTGATGGTTGCTGGAAATGGGCCTCTATATACCTATGTAGATATTGCATTAAAAACCAGACGTTTGCAGCTAGAATAGTCATTTAGCACATTAACAATGTATAGAGTGTATTTCTGATTAATTTAATGTTATCTTCATTGAACAAAACTGTGCTTTTCTTTCAAAAATAAGGAAATTTCTAAGTGACCCTAAACTATTGAACGGTAGTGTATACCACCGACAAAAGGTCAAAACGCGATGTGAAGAATGCCTAAGTCTTCATTCACATGTTGACTTGTAGAGTAGAGTTGAAAAAATCTTTTCAAATTCTATTCTCCATTAATTATCCAAAAGGTTGATTAGGTGATTTCCTCAGAGTCTCAAACCTGGCAAATTGATTCTACCATCTCTTTTTCTAGGGAAGAAAGATATTACAGTACTCATATTAGACCATGGACCCCAAATTTTAAGACATTATTAATAAAACAACCCCGTGGACATGAATACAAGTTTCAATATCATACAAGTATTATATAATCCAAATCCATTTGATGTGCTTCTTTCGGTAATTCCAATGCAATACAAATAATCACTATAAAAAAATAAATACACAAGAAATAAATAAGGTTAGGCCCAGCTCACATTGCCATTATAGCTTCCTAATGAATCCTGGACAACTGTGATGGATCAATTTTTTTTTAAATGGATCCCAAATATTACTGATTCCAGATGCATAGGGAGAAATTTGTCAATTAGCGGTGTGTGGACGGGGGAGCAGCATTGACTTAAGCATGACTCTTCTCTGGCGGCACTGGCCTTGCGCTGCATATTCAGTAAGTACAAAAGCAACTTCACTTTAGTTAATAAGTAGGAAACTGCTGAAATAAGTGTGTCTGTCACTACTTTATGCTGCAGCATAATGTAGATGTCAGGTACCCTTTTAACACTCAGGTAGGAGAAGGGAGAGCAGCAGAGTCACACACACAAACACACACACACACACACACACACAAAGCTGGCTCTAGTAAGAGTTTTTCACTACCTCACCCAAGTGTTGGAGTTACAGCTACACTGCTCTTTACCTATGTTTGATGTCTTTCATGCTGCTGCTGCTTCTGTGTATGTGTCTAAGCGTTATAGGGGAGCAGATCTCCTTTGTATGCTGTGTATGGGAGACATCATAGCAGCTTGTCTCCCGCTTTTTCTATTCTATCAGTGAATTCTATGTAGGTAAACAGGAGTCTGATAAGTGGAAAAAGAGGCATTTTTCTGTAAAAGCATATTACAAAGTTTTTTTTATCTACGCTTATACTATTGATTGATGAAAAGTTGTTTATATTCGGGGGTACCCTTAAACCTAGTTTAGGGTTAAAGGACCTGCTTTACGATGGTTATCATTATCTATTACACATTAGACTACTTTGTCATCATTGTCAGGACTTTGCTTCAAAATGTCATGAACAGAATTTAAATAGATGCTTTATTCAAAACATAAAACGTTTTAGCAATTTATTATATTTGTTCTCCATTTAGGTCTGGAGAATGATAAAGGTTCTCATCACAAATCTCACTCTCATTCTAGGGTATTTTTTAGTACATAGCAAACACCCCTTTTTACAGCCATGCTCATGATCATGTCTAGCTTTTTTGGGGAAACCTTACATTGTACCAACTATACCTCTTTTTTTTACCCTTTTGGGCAATACCTCTTTTTTCCACATTTTGACTGTTATCTACACACATAAATTAATCTCTTAGATTTTTGTTTTAGGAATCAGCTGGTTCAATTCAAGGAAAAACCACAGGGAAGTACAAGATAGAATAAAGAAACAGATAATTCTAAATTGGTTGAAATAAGCACAAATTTTCATCTGCATATAATTTAATACACAAATCAATGCATCTATATTCCATGTTCTAATAATTGGAATAACCACTTTTTTTTTTTTATTTCCATCAATTTATAATAGACACTGCAGGTACAGATGTAGCCAAGTTTATCTTGACTGTGTATTTAATGCATTAAAAGTCAAGATAAAGATGTCTACATCTGTATAGGTTATTCGTTAATTGCCTTTTCTATACAGCTACCCACTGGCGTAGCTATAGGGGTCGCAGCGGTCGCAATTGCGACCGGGCCCCGAAGCCAGGGGGGCCCACGGCCCCCCGCACCACATCAATAAAAAGTTACTATAGTAACTCGGGCCGCGGGCCCCTGTTACTATAGTAACATACTTTACTTACCTTCCTGGTTCCGGATCGCAACGGAGGTCCTGACGTCAAGCGCTGTGCGCAGCGCATGACGTCACAGCGCTATGCCGCCGCGCACAGCATCGAGACTACAGAACTCCCGCCGCGGCCGAAGAGGAAGGTAAGGTTAGCCCTGACTGGCGGGGTCTGACTCCCGGGACCCGCCAATCAGCTGTTTTGAAGGGGCCGCAGCACTCGTACGAGAGCTGCTCCCCTTCATTCCTGTCACTTCATTCCGGTCACACTGTGAATCGGTGTCGGCGATTCACAGTGTGAGCGAGTAGTGAAATGAAGGGGAAGCAGCTCTCGTACGAGTGCTGAGGCCCCTTCAAAACAGCTGATTTGCGGGTCCCGGGCGACACATCAGCTATTGATGGCCTATCCTGTGGATAGGCCATCAATGTTTAGGGACTGCACAACCCCTAAGCCTACGATGTATCAGGCTTAGGGGGCCCATGAGACAGGCTCACAGATTGTGTGATCCTGTCTGCTGGGCCCTGTATCTAAGCCAATCACATGGTAGGCTTAGATACATGGCCCATGCGTGATCCTGTCTGCTGGGCCCTGTATCTAAGCCTACCACACTGTAGGTTTAGATACAGGGCCCCAGCACACAGTAATCTTATACTGTATAAGATTACTGTCTGCTGGACCCTGTATCTAAGCCTACCTTGTGGTAGGCTTAGATACAGGGTCCCACAGACAGTATCACACATGGGCCCTGTATCTAAGCCTTAGGGTATGTGCACAGACACTAATTACGTCCGTAATTGACGGACGTATTTCGGCCGCAAGTCCCGGACCGAACACAGTGCAGGGAGCCGGGCTCCTAGCATCATACTTATGTACGATGCTAGGAGTCCCTGGCTCGCTGCAGGACAACTGTCCCATACTGTAAATATGTTTTCAGTACGGGACAGTTGTCCGGCAGCGAGGCAGGGACTCCTAGCGTCGTACATAAGTATAATGCTAGGAGCCCGGCTCCCTGCACTGTGTTCGGTCCAGTACTTGCGGCCAAAATACGTCCGTCAATTACGGACGTAATTAGTGTGTGTGCACATACCCTAACACATGTGTTACTAATCATTTTTTGTGTGTTTTCTTACAGGTTCGGTCGTTGGACTACGGTGGATTCCAGGACTACTTCGATGACAGCTTTTTTTTTTATTAATAAAATGGTTAATGAGGGCTGTGTGGGTTTTTTTTTTATTTCAATAAAATATTTTTTCTATGTCTTTGTGTTTTTTTTTTAAACTATATTACTACCGCCTTAGTAATGGCCGCCGGCTGATTGACAGCATCCATTGCTAAGGCGGGGCTTAGTGTTAGCGGATGCAGAGGCTAACACTAACCCCCTTTATTACCCCGGTACCCACCGCCACCAGGGGTGCTGGGAAGAGCCGGGTACGATCCAGTACCTGACCATCTGTAGTGATGGTCGGCCACTGGGGTGGCCGCAGGCTGGTATTATCAGGAGGGGAAAGGCCAAAAACAGTGGCCCTTCCCACCCTGGTAATGCTGCCTGCTGCTGCTTTATTGTATCTGGCTGGTTAGGAAAATGGGGGGGACCCCACGTCATTTAAAAAAAAAAAAAAAATAATTGGAAAGAACGATGTCGGGTCCCCCCCAATTTTCATAACCAGCCAGATACAACACAGCAGCAGCAGGCAGCATTACAAGGGTGGGAAGGGCCACTGTTTTTGGCCTTCCCCAGCCTAATACTACCAGCCTGCGGCCACCCCGGTGCCTGCCCGTCACTACAGATGGTCGGGTACTGGTTTGTACCCGGCTCTTCCCAGTACCCCTGGTGGCGGTGGGGTACCGGGGTAATAATGGGGGTTAGTGTAGCCTCTGCACCGGCTAACATTAAGCCTCGCCTTAGTAATGGAGGTTGTCAATCAGCCAGCGGCCATTACTAAGGCGGTGATAATAAAGTTTAAAAAGATACAAGCACATAGAAAAAATATTTTATTGAAATAAAAAAACACAACCCTCATTAACCATTTTATTGAGAATAAAAAAAACGCCGTCATTGAAGTCCTCGTATCCGAAGTCCAACAACCGAACCTGTAAAAAAACACAAACACAAAAATAATCAGTAACACATAAAGAAGCAAAATTATTATTCTTACCTATCCTGGGTCCAGAGCTGGAGCCGCAATGTCAGCGAGCTGGGCCCTGTATCTAATCCTATCATGTGTGATACAGTCTGCTGAGCTGTGTATCTAATCCAATCATGTATGATACTGTCTGCTGGGCCCTATATCTAATCCGATCATGTGTGATACTGTCTGCTGAGCCACTGTATCTAATCCTATCATGTGTGATACTGTCTGCTGAGCCACTGTATCTAATCCTATCATGTGTGGTACTGTCTGCTGAGCCACTGTATCTAATCCTATCATGTGTGATACTGTCTGCTGAGCCACTGTATCTAATCCTATCATGTGTGGTACTGTCTGCTGAGCCACTGTATCTAATCCTATCATGTGTGGTACTGTCTGCTGAGCCACTGTATCTAATCCTATCATGTGTGATACTGTCTGCTGGGCCACTGTATCTAATCCTATCATGTGTGATACTGTCTGCTGAGCTGTGTATCTAATCCTATCATGTGTGATACTGCCTTCTGAGCCACTGTATCTAATTCTATCATGTGTGATACTGTCTGCTCAGCCACTGTATCTAATCCTATCCATAGTTTATAGGGTCGTAGTGCTATAGATATGCTATGCTGTCTCATATACACACTTTTTTTTGGGGCGGACACATATGTATTGGGGCTATTTCCCGGACATTTTAAGCCCTGAGGGTATGTTCACACGGCAGCGTCCGTTACGGCTGAAATTACTGTGCTGTTTTCAGGAGAAAACAGCACCGTAATTTCAGCCGTAATGGCATGTGCAGGCGTCTTTTGCTGCGTCCATTACGGAAGTAACTGAAGCTGGTTTTCCATGGAGTCCATGGAAAACGGCTCCATTTACGTCTGAAGAAGTGACAGGCACTTTTTTACGCGCTGCCTTTTGACAGCGACGCGTAAAAAAAAATTACCGTCGGCACAGAACATCGTAAGACCCATTCAAATGAATGGGCAGATGTTTGCCGACGCTTTTGAGCCGCATTTTCGGACGTAATTCAATGCTAAAACGCCCGAATTACGTCCGTAAATAGTGTGTGTGAACCCAGCCTTAGTGACGCCCCCGGCTGCTAGTGCTGCATTGTTGGGTCACTTAGGAGACCCAGCGATGCAGCTGAAAGCGGACCGTCGGCCATGAGAAGTTTGCGGGGGGGGGGGGGGGGCCCAGTAAGAATTTTTGCATCGGGGCCCATGAGCCTCTAGCTACGCCCCTGCAGCTACCCAAAAATCTTCCTGCAGCCCCCACATTCATTTCACTTCTACCGTTTCCACCCCAAATCAACATTCTTGATTGGTGATATAGTACTGGAATCAAGGGAAAGCCAATAGGATCACCTGCTTATTCTTTGGACTCGTGCCCCACCTTCAGCAGTGTTTATCCACCCTGAAATGACAACAGGTTCTTGACAGAGTAGTTTGACTCTGGCTTTCTGCTCACCTCACCAACCACCTAACCAGTGGCGTAACTACCACTATAGCAGCCGACACGGGCCCACACCATGGCCAGAGGCTCCGCTAGCAGCCGCTACGGCTGCTACAGCGCGACGCCACTGAACACTACGGCAGAGCAGGGAGGTATCTCCCCGCTCTGCCATTAAACAAAAGACATGTATCCCCTATCTACAGGATATACACAGGATAGGGGATACATGTGTGATCGCTGGCAGCGATAGAGAGAACGGGGAACTGAAAGTCCCCTGAAGTTCTCCATCACAAACCTCGGACTTCCGGGGTCTGTGTCGGCAGCTCCGTAGAAATGAATGGAGAGCCGGTCGCGCTTCTGCGCATGCGTGACCAGCGCTCCTTTCATTTTTATTGAGCTGCCGACACAGACGTCGGAAGTCAGAGATTAGTCATGGAGAACTTCGGGGGACTTTCAGTCCCCCGTTCTCCCTATCGCTGCCAGCGATCACACATGTATCCCCTATCCTGTGGAGAGGGGATACATGTCTTTTAGTAGGACACACTGTAGGTCAGACTTTTTTTTTGGGGGGGGCTGTATGGCGTTCCCTACAGGGGGGGGTCTGTATGGCGTTCCCTACAGGGTGGGCTGTATGGCATTCCCTACAGGGGGGGGCTATTTGGCGTTCCCTACAGGGGGGCTGTATGGCGTTCCCTACAGGGGGGGGCTGTATGACGTTCTCTACAGGGGGGCTGTATGGCATTCTCTACAGGGGGCTGTATGGCATTAGCGCCACACAGCCCCCTCTGTAGAGAACGCCATACAGCCCCCCCTGTAGAGAACGCCATATGCCCCCCCGTAGAGAACGCCATATGGCCCCCCCCTGTAGAGAACGCCATATGGCTCCCCCTGTAGAGAACGCCATACAGCCCCCCTGTAGAGAACGCCATACAGCCCCCACTGTAGAGAACGCCATACAGCCCCCCTCTGTAGAGAACGCTATACAGCCCCCCTCTGTAGATAACGCCATACAGCCCCCCCTGTAGAGAACGCCATATAGCCCCCCCTGTAGAGAACGCCATACAGACCCCCCTGTAGATAACGCCATATGCCCCTCAATGTAGAGAACACCATACGGCTCTCCCTGTAGAGAACACCATACAGACCCCCCTGTAGAGAACGCCATACAGCCCCCACTGTAGAGAACGCCATACAGCCCCCACTGTAGAGAACGCCATACAGCCCCCCTCTGTAGAGAACGCTATACAGCCCCCCTCTGTAGATAACGCCATACAGCCCCCCCTGTAGAGAATGCCATACAGCCCCCCTGTAGAGAACGCCATACAGACCCCCCTGTAGATAACGCCATACGGCCCCCCCTGTAGAGAACGCCATACGGCCCCCCCTGTAGAGAACGCCATACGGCGCCCCCTGTAGAGAACGCCATACGGCCCCCCCTGTAGAGAACGCCATACGGCCCCCCTGTAGATAGCGCCATACAGCCCCCTCTGTAGATAACGCCATAAAGACCCCCCTGTAGATAACGCCATACAGACCCCCCTGTAGAGAACGCCATACGGCCCCCCCCTGTAGAGAACGCCATACGGCCCCCCCTGTAGAGAACGCCATACGGCCCCCTGTAGAGAACGCCATACGGCCCCCCCTGTAGAGAACGCCATACGGCCCCCCCTGTAGAGAACGCCATACAGCCCCCCCTGTAGATAGCGCCATACAGCCCCCCTCTGTAGAGAACGCTATACAGCCCCCCTCTGTAGATAACGCCATACAGCCCCCCCTGTAGAGAACTCCATATAGCCCCCCCTGTAGAGAACGCCATACAGACCCCCCCTGTAGATAACGCCATATGCCCCTCCCTGTAGAGAACACCATACGGCTCCCCCTGTAGAGAACACCATACAGACCCCCCTGTAGAGAACGCCATACAGCCCCCACTGTAGAGAACGCCATACAGCCCCCACTGTAGAGAACGCCATGCAGCCCCCCTCTGTAGAGAACGCTATACAGCCCCCCTCTGTAGATAACGCCATACAGCCCCCCCTGTAGAGAATGCCATACAGCCCCCCCTGTAGAGAACGCCATACAGACCCCCCTGTAGATAACGCCATACGGCCCCCCCTGTAGAGAACGCCATACGGCCCCCCTGTAGAGAACGCCATACGGCCCCCCCTGTAGAGAACGCCATACGGCGACCCTGTAGAGAACGCCATACGGCCCCCCCTGTAGAGAACGCCATACGGCGACCCTGTAGAGAACGCCATACGGCCCCCCCTGTAGAGAACGCCATACGGCCCCCTGTAGATAGCGCCATACAGCCCCCTCTGTAGATAACGCCATAAAGACCCCCCTGTAGATAACGCCATACAGACCCCCGTGTAGAGAACGCCATACGGCCCCCCCCTGTAGAGAACGCCATACGGCCCCCCCTGTAGAGAACGCCATACGGCCCCCCTGTAGAGAACGCCATACGGCCCCCCCTGTAGAGAACGCCATACGGCCCCCCTGTAGAGAACGCCATACAGCCCCCCCTGTAGATAGCGCCATACAGCCCCCTCTGTAGATAACGCCATAAAGACCCCCCTGTAGATAACGCCATACAGACCCCCCTGTAGAGAACGCCATACAGCCCCCCCTGTAGGTAACACCATACAGCCCCCCCTGTAGATAACGCCTTACAGCCTCCTTGTAGATAACACCATACAGCCCCCCTGTAGATAGCGCCATACAGCCCCCTCTGTAGAGAACGCCATACAGCCACCTGTAGATAACGCCATACAGCCCCCCTGTAAATAACGCCATACAGCCCCCCCTGTAGATGACGCCATACAGCCCCCCTGTAAATGACGCCATACAGCCCCCCTGTAGATGACGCCATACAGCCCCCTGTAGATAGCACCATACAGCCCCCCCTGTAGATAGCGCCATACATCCCCCCCCTGTAGATAACGCCATACAGCCCCCCCCTGTAGATATCTACAGGGGGGGGCTGTAAAAAAGGCACTATCTACAAGGGGGGGTTGTGTGACACCCTGGGGAGGGGGGGCCCCAGTCAAAAGTTTGCTATGGGGCCCAGTCTTTCCTAGTTACGCCCCTGCACCTAACAGTCCCAGAGAAAAAGACATGAAGGGATCCAGCAATCTGAAAAATAAAAAAGGTAGGTGTATGTGTATGTATGTTTGCATAAGAATACATATTATATATGTGCACAGTGTGTATATCGTACATGATCATAAAATTGTAGTGGTGTCATGAAATTTAAAATTTAACTAAAGTTAGAAATTGTTAGACACTATTATTTGAGAACTGTATGGCAGTATTATTCGGACACTGCATATTGAACAGGTATAACATGGCAGTATTATACAAACTTTGTATGATGACATCATGTATGGACGTCATAATGATATATTATGCTTAATGCCATCATAATCTCTTGCCCCGCGACAGGAGACTCCAGTGCTTTCTTACTTCTTGGCAAAGAGAAGAGCAGAATGACCTTTACGCTGGTTCCCTTAGCTTGTTTGTCAAGATAGTGGTGCTTGTGGTGAAGAGGGCCTTGGTACATATGCCGAAAGAAAATAAACCACGACTCTCATCACGGGAATATAAGACTGTGGTTTCACCTTAAAACTAATTTTCATACTGAATGCAACATAAAATACTGGGGGATAATGTGTGATCAACTCTTAACAATAATCAAAAAGAAATATCAAAGAGTAAAAATAAAATTTAGGAATAGGTTAATACAGCTGACAAAATGCTGGCACCAAACAAATGCCTAGGAGCTGTGTAATCTACTGTTAGGCTGGGTTCACACGACCTATTTACGGACGTAATTTGGGCGTTTTAACCTCGAATTACGTCCGAAAATATGGCTCCAAAGCGCCGGCAAACACCTGCCCATTCATTTGAATGGGTTTTGCGATGTACTGTGCCGACAGTCATTTTTTTTACGCGCCGCTGTCAAAAGACGGCGCGTAAAAAAGATGCCCGAGTCAGAGAAGTGCATGTCACTTCTTGGGACATAATTGGGGCCGTTTTCCATTGACTCCATAGAAAAACAGCTCCAATTACGTCCGTAATGGACGCTGCGAAAAACGCCTGCACATGCCATTACGTCTGAAATTCAGGAGCTGTTTTCTCCTGAAAACAGCTCCGTAATTTCAGCCGTAACGGACGTGCACGTGTGAACCCAGCCTTAGGGTTCGTGGTGTCAATGTTTGCACTGAAAAAAACGCCTCCATAGGCCCAAACACATGTATTCATTTTTTCAGGAAACGATAATTAAAAATCTACATCTTTTGGCTCCCTAATGATAAATCTTTTATATGATTTTTTGCTAGTATGCGCTCTAATATGTTAAGAGTAAAAATTATTTTAGAAAGAGGGTGACCATGCAAGACCTCAATACATACAGTACATGGAGGGCATATTCACTTACCATTCTAGTGCCACATATCAATGATGCTTCACTTGAATTTTTAAATTAAGGATTTCTACTAAGTTAATTTTTTAAGGAAGGAGAAAGATTATGGGAAGACGTTATTATTTCGCTGAAGACCACTGTGATCAGATCACATAACTCTTTGTCATATCAAAAATTAGATATTAGTATATTATTTTACAATTTTTTTAAAATTTTACTTTATTAATCTGAGACTTGTGCTAATCGCTGTTAACAAAGATATCTGATTTTGCATCAGCCATGGATGTAGTACTGAGTATCTGTCAGAAGAGGTAAGTCTCTCAATTTGGTAACTAAAATGGTTTGCTGATCATTAATTTCTGGTTTTAGAATTAACCCATTAAGCGATTCATTGTGTGTTAGGATAGCAGTCAAAATTGGAGAGGGTTAGTAAACACCTTGACAGGTATGGTTTTTAGTAAAAGGGGTTAATGTGGCATTTATACAGTAGCATTAAAGAAGGAGCCTGTGTGCTCTGAAAGCTTGCACATATAATTTTTATGGTTAGCTAATAAAGGTATCATGCCTACAATACTATTGTCTTTTTTGCCACAAAAGTATTGAACATTGCATATTGTTTCTGGCTAACACGGTACTACCCTATTTTTTACTGTACTACAGTAAGAGAAAATAATTTTTCTGTGTTTGTTTTATGGTATTTTTTTCATTGACCTTAACCCCTTCCCGCTTTTTCCACTTTTGACCTTCCTGACAGAGCCTCATTTTTAAATGTGACATGTTTCAATTTATGTGGTAATAACGCCGCAATGCTAATTGCGATTCTAAGATTTTCTCTTGCCACATTGGACTTTAAGTTTGTGGTAAAATTTGGTCGATAGATTCAGTATTTAATTGTGAAAAACACCAAAATTTTGTGAAAAAGTGCAAAACTTTGCGTTTTTCTAAATTTAAATGTATCTGCTTGTAAGACAGGCAGTTATACCACACAAAATTGTTGCTAATTAACATCCCCCATATATCTACTTTAGATTGTCATTATTTTTTGAACATCCTTTTATTTTCTAGGATTTTACAAGGCTTAGAACTTTGGCAACAATTTCTCACATTTTTAAGAAAATTTCAAAAGGCTATTTTTACAGGGACCAGTTCAGTTGTGAAGTGGCTTTGAGGGGCCTATACAATACCCCCATAAGTCACACCATTTTAAAAACTGCACCCCTCAAAGTATTCAAAACAGCATTTAGAAATTTTCTTAACCCTTTAGACGTTTCACAAGAATTAAAGCAACGTAGAGGTGAAATTTACAAATTTCATATTTTTTTGCAGAAATTCATTTTTAATCAATTTTTTTTGTAAAACAGAAAGTTTTACCAGAGAAACGCAACTCAATATTTATTGCCCAGGTTGTGCAGTCTTAGGAAATATCCTTCGTGTGGCCCTAGTGTGGTAATTGACTGAAGCACAGGCATCCGAAGCAAAGGAACACTTAAGAGAATTTTGGGGCCTCCTTTTTATTAGAATATATTTTAGTCACCATGTCAGGTTTGAAGGGCTCTTGCCGAGCCAAAACAGTAGAAATCCCCCAAAAGTGACCCCATTTTGGAAACTACACCCCTCAGAAAACAATTTCTCCCGAGTAAAACAATACCCCACAGGTGGTCATAAACGGCTGTTTGGACACACAGCAGGGCTTAGAAGGGAAAGAGCGCTATTTGGCTTTTAGAGCTCAAATTTAGCAGCTATGGTTTGTAGAGGCCATGTCGCATTTGCAAAGCCCCTGAGTGGACAAAACAGTGGAAGCCCAACACAAGTGACCCCATTTTGTAAACTATACACCTTGATTAAATTATCTAGGGGTATAGTGAGCATATTAACCGCACAGGTTTTTTGCAGAAATTATTCGAAGTGGGCCATGGAAATGAAAATCTAAATTTTTTCAAAGAAAATGTAGGTTTAGCTAACTTTTTCTAATTTTTTTATTTTTCTCAAGGACTAAAGTAGAAAAAACACTGCAACTTTTGTAAAGAAATTTCTCCCAAGTAAAACTATACCACACATATGGTCATAAACAGCTGTTTGGACACATGGCAGGGCTCAGAATGGAAAGAGGGCAATTTGGTGCTAAAATTTAGCAAGAATGGTTTGGGGAGGCCATGACATACGTGTAAAGAACCTGAGGGGCCAAAACAGAGGAAACCTCCCAAAAGTGACCCCATTTTGGAAACCACACCCCTTGAGGTAATTATTTAGGGGTATAGTGAGCATTTTGACCCCAAAGTTATTTTTCAGAAATTATTGGAAATAGGGCGTGAAAAAAAAAATCTACATTTTTTCAAATAAAATGTAGGTTTAGCTATTTTTTTTCTCATTTCCACAAGGACTAAAGGAGAAAAAGCACCACAACATTTGTAAAACAATTTCTCCCGAGTAAAAAAAATACCCCATATGTGGTATAAACGGCTATTTGGACACAAGACAGGGCTCAGAAGTGCCATTTGACTTTTGGAGCTAGGATTTATCTGGATGTGTGTGTGGATGCAATGTTGCTGTTGGTATAATAAAGGGATAAATGAAGGATGAAATGACTTATTTATGGATATGTGGTACGCTTTAAAGCAATCCTTGATACACAGGCCTGCTTTTCGGGGCAGGTTTCACAGTGGTAAATAGTGTATTTTCTAATTCCCCTTTTGGAACACACTCTGCACCTTTTTTATGTCCTTCCCTTCTTTGCAGTTTGGGGCACTTCATTGGGGAAATGTTGCCCTGGTACCATACGTGGACTATCGCTACCGGCAGATGTGCTTGGGCCCTCCCCTGCCTGGTTCCCAAATAGAAGTGCCTTGATCACCACCTCTTGAAAGTTAAGGAATGTCCCTGTCCGGCCTGCACATCGGGATAGCACATAAGCATTATACAATGCCATCTGTATAATGTGCACAGCCAGCTTTTGGTACCATAACTTTGCTTTCTGCAGGGCACTATGTAGTTACTGTAGCCCAGGATCCAGTTTGGCTTGTGGGTCACTGTGGTGGTACCTCGTACAGGGACAGGGTTGCTGCCGCTGCCATAAATTGAGGTCAATATAAGGACATCCCTCTTGTCCTTATATTTGACGAACATGTTCTCGCTGCATAGTTCCCTGCTCTCACCCCTTCTGAGGCTTTGGCTAAGCAGTGTTTTAGGAAGGCCTCTCTGATTTTTGCGCACAGTACCACATGCTGCAGTACTTCTGGCAGAAAGGCACCTAAATAGTGGGATGCTGGTATAGAAGTTATCCATGTAAAGGTGATAACCCTTGTCCAGCAATGGGTGTATTAAATCCCACACTATTTTCCCACTAACTCCCAGGATGGGGGGGGGGGCATTCTTGGGATTCAATAATAGAGTCCTTCCGTTCGTAAACTCTAAACCTGTGTGTATACCCAGATGTACTCTCACACAATTTGTACAATTTAATTCCATACCTTGCCCTCTTATTGGGCAGGTATTGGTGGAATTTAAGCCTCCCCTTAAAATGAACAAGAGACTCATCTCTGGAAATATAATTATCAGGGGTGTACACTTGTGAAAATTTGGTGCTGAAATGATCAATGACTGGCCTGATTTTAAATAAACGGTCAAATGTGGGGTCATCCTGGGGCGGGCCTTGTGCATGATCATTATAATGCAAGAATTTTAAAATCGCTTCGAAGTGTGGCCGGGTCATGGCCATGCGGTAAATTGGGGTGTTGTATAAAATATCTGTACTCCAGTATTGCCTAATCTCTGGATTCCTCTCTAGTCCCATATGCAGCACAAGGCCCCAAAATTGCATCATCTCCGCTGCATCTACAGGGGTCCACCTAACAAATGATGTAGTGAGGTTTTGGGTTAAAAGATTTGTCTGGGCTACCATTAAATTAACAAACTCCTCAGAGAAAAAGACCTTGAAAAGGTCAATTCCTGTGAGGCCTGCAGTCTCAAACCGAATTCCTAAGCTGCCTATAAAATCTGGAGCTTGAGGTTCATAATTTTTGGAAGGTGGTGTAAACACGGGATCAATCATTGGGGTTGCCTCAGCTGCTCTCCAGGGTCGCCTTTGGGGGGGGGGGGTTCCTCATCAATGGAGGAGGAAGAAGAGGAGGAAAAAAGGAGTAAGACATACAGTAAAGGAAATAAGTATTTGATGCCTTGCTGATTTTGTAAGTTTGCCAACTGTCAAAGACATGAACAGTCTAGAATTTTTAGGCTAGGTTAATTTTACCAGTGAGAGATAGATTATATTTTAAAAGAAAAACAGAAAATCACATTGTCACAATTATATATATTTATTTGCATTGTGCACAGAGAAATAAGTATTTGATCCCTTTGGCAAACAAGACTTAATACTTGGTGGCAAAACCCTTGTTGGCAAGCACAGCAGTCAGACGTTTTTTGTAGTTGATGATGAGGTTTGCACACGTTAGATGGAATTTTGGCCCACTCCTCTTTGCAGATCATCTTTAAATCATTACGATTTCGAGGCTGTCGCTTGGCAACTCGGATCTTCAGCTCCCTCCATAAGTTTTCGATGGGATTAAAGTCTGGAGACTGTCTAGGCCACTCCATAACCTTAATGTGCTTCTTTTTGAGCCACTCCTTTGTTGCCTTGGCTGTATGTTTCGGGTCATTGTCATGCTGGAAGACCCAGCCATGAGCCATTTTTAATGTCCTGGTGGAGGGAAGGAGGTTGTCACTCAGGATTTGACGGTACATGGCTCCATCCATTCTCCCATTGATGCGGTGAAGTAGTCCTGTGCCCTTAGCAGAGAAACACCCCCAAAACATAATGTTTCCACCTCCATGCTTGACAGTGGGGACGGTGTTCTTTGGGTCATAGGCAGCATTTCTCTTCCTCCAAACACGGCGAGTAGAGTTAATGCCAAAGAACTCAATTTTAGTCTCATCTGACCACAGCACCTTCTCCCAATCACTCTCAGAATCATCCAGATGTTCATTTGCAAACTTCAGACGGGCCTGTACATGTGCCTTCTTGAGCTGGGGGACCTTGCGGGCACTGCAGGATTTTAATCCATTACGGCGTAATGTGTTACCAATGGTTTTCTTGGTGACTATGGTCCCAGCTGCCTTGAGATCATAACAAGTTCCCCCCGTGTAGTTTTCGGCTGAGCTCTCACCTTCCTCAGGATCAAGGATACCCCACGAGGTGAGATTTTGCATGGAGCCCCAGATCAATGTCGATTGACAGTCATTTTGTATGTCTTCCATTTTCTTACTATTGCAACAAAAGTTGTCTCCTTCTCACCCAGCGTCTTACTTATGGTTTTGTAGCCCATTCCAGCCTTGTGCAGGTCCATGATCTTGTCCCTGACATCCTTAGAAAGCTCTTTGGTCTTGCCCATGTTGTAGAGGTTAGAGTCAGACTGATTAATTGAGTCTGTGGACAGGAGTCTTTTATACAGGTGACCATTTAAGACAGCTGTCTTTAATGCAGGCACCAAGTTGATTTGGAGCGTGTAACTGGTCTGGAGGAGGCTGAACTCTTAATGGTTGGAAGAGGATCAAATACTTATTTCTCTGTGCACAATGCAAATAAATATATATCATTTTGACTATGTGATTTTCTGTTTTTTCTCACTGGTAAAATTAACCTAGCCTAAAAATTCTAGACTATTCATGACTTTGACAGTGGGCAAACTTACAAAATCAGCAAGGGATCAAATACTTATTTCCTTCACTGTATTCCTCGTCTCCCTTGCTGGCCGTATCAGTGTCAGAGGCAATGATGGCGTATGCCTCCTCAACTGAATACTTCCTTCTGGACGATTGAGACATTTTGATTTATCACAGGGGGGTGTGTGGTGTTTTAACACGTCTAATCAACTTTTATTTTTACACAGGGGGTGTGTGTGTAGTGTTTTTACACGTGTATAGTGAACAGACATTAGAAGATAAGAAAAAAAAAAAGAATAGGCGGATATAAAAAGTAAGACTAAATAAGAATAAAATTAAACTATAACAGTAACAGTTTTTTACTAAAACCGTATATCTACGTTATGTAAAATTTAATGTACGAACGTCAGTTAGAAAAAAACTGAACGTCCGTCAGTAACTGACGCTATCTATTACTAAAAAAACTGTAGTCTAACGAATGTGCTACAGTAAAACTAGACTCTAAAAATTTACTGTACGAACGTCAGTTAAAAAAAACCTGAATGTCCATGAGTAACTGACGCTATCAATTACTAAAAAAAGCTGTAGGCTAACTAATGTGCTACAGTAAAACTAGGCTCTAAAAATCCCTAACTGACGCTATCTAACAGTGAACTACAGTAAATTTATACTAAAACTGCAGAAAATAAGTGCTAGATATATCTAAAACTAAATTAACGTTTCTAACGCTAGCTTATGCTACCCTCACGCCCTACATACTAGCTACACCTAACTACTATTATATTTTTTATTTTTTGCTGTTTTAGAAAAAAAAACGTGCGCCAGAAAAGATGTTGATCAGTGATGTGCGTCACTGATCAGCACTCAGCGCAGGATGCACACTACGGAAAAGGGCGGGTGAAAAAATATAAAAAGACCAAAGAAAACGGCATCAACAAATTACCACAGATGCTGGTAACTAATCGGCAGTCTGTGGCTGCAGGGTGCACACAGGAAGATGGTGCAAATTTATAATTGAAAAAAATAAAAAATTCCTGGACCAAAAATTGTGCACAAATGCCGATCAGTGATGGCGGTCACTGATCATCTCTCAGTGATCGCAAGACACACACGGGTAATTGGTGTGGGTGAAAAAAGGCAAAAAAAAAAGTACCATAAAGATAACCTGCGGAAAAAAACAACCTACAGATGTTGATCAGTGATGGCAGACACTAACCAGCACTTCGTGGCCACAGGGCGCACACAGGGAGACAGTGGAAATTAAAAAAACAAAAACTGTGCCAAAAATTGAGCACAGATGCTGATCAGTGACGGTGGTCACTAATCAGCGCTCAGGGGGCACAGGACTCGGACAGGGAGGGGGTGGGGTGGAAAAGGGGGCGGCTGGATTGGGACAGGGAGGGGGTGGGGTGGGACAGTGACAAGGACATGAAAAAGGAATGATCACAACACCGGAGAAAAATATATAATATATTATAATGGGTGCAACCTTACAGGAACCTGATCCAATGTCCCATGAAAGGAGACCGCAAGATACAAGAGACAAGGCAGCACATCCAAAATAACAGGAATTTATTTACCCACAAATGCAACGTTTCAGTCCAACAGGACCTTTCTCTTGCTTGAGAAAGGTCTTGTTGGACTGAAACGTCGCATTTGTGGGTAAATAAATTCCTGTTATTTTGGATGTGCTGCCTTGTCTCTTGTATTTTTAGGGACGAGGACAGGCCCAAGGACAGGGAAAGGGCCAAAAAATCTGTCTGATCACAAAAAAAAAAAGACTGATGGTGATCAGACAGCAGCAGCAAAAAAAGGATCTGGGATCAAATCCCAGCAAAGCACACACAGACTCTCAACTGCCCTGGAGGCTGCATCAAACCAGAATGGAGGCGTGCAGAGCAGTGTCGGTAATCAAAACACCCGCTGGTGCTCTGATTGGTTGGTCATTATGGACCGACCAATCAGGGCGGTCCTAGAGGTGGCATCACTGCCACCTTCCTAGATGATGTTGGTGGTGACGGCTGCTGTCTCAGACAGCACCAATCACCACCGTCTAATTGTGCCCTGTGACTCCAGGGCGCAGTTTTAACAAAAATGCCTGGGATTGGCCGGTCAGAATTGACCGACCAATAGCAGCGATCGTCGATGCGGGGGGGCCGGAACAGCACCCTGGGCGAGTAGTAGAGATGCCTGCTGTCTGTATCTTTACTTTGTCACGGTGCAATTAGCACCGCTGACTGCTTCCCGCTACGCAATACCTATAAGGCAATTTGCAGGAAAAACCTCCCGACAGTGCCGTATATATATGTCGGAAAGGGGTTAATATACAAGAAAACACAATAGATGCAGCACATAAGCCGCTCTCCCCTCACTAAAAGTCTATCACTCCATCGTAAACACAGTCTAATTGAACCCCTTAACCCCTTCAGGACTGAGCCTGTTTTGGCCTTGAGGACGAGGAAAAATTTTTCAAATCTGACATGTGTTACTGTATGTGGTAATAACTTGGGAATGCTTTTACCTATCCAAGTGATTTTGAGATTTTTTTCTCGTGACATATTGTACTTTATGTTAGTGAAAAAATTTAGTCGATAAATTCAATATTTATTTGTGAAAACATCAAAATTTTGAGAAAATTTGCAAAAATTAACATTTTTCGAACCCCTTCTGGACTGAGCCTGTTTTGGCCTTGATGACGAAGCAGATTTTTTCAAATCTGACATGTGTTACTTTATGTGGTAATAACTTGAGAATGCTTTTACCTATCCAAGCGATTCTGAGATTATTTTCTCGTGACATATTGTACTTTGTTAGTGGAAATATTTGGTCGATAAATTCAAAATTTATTTTTGAAAAACATAAAAATTTAGAGAAAATTAGCAAAAATTAACATTTTAGAAATTTAAATGTATCTGCTTGGAAGGCAGATAGTAATACCACACAAAATAATTACTATTTGACATAGCCCATATGTCTACTTTATGTTTGCATCGTTTTTTGAACATCCTTTTATTTTTTAGAACTTTAGCAGCAATTTCTCATATTTTCAAGAAAATTTCAAAAGCACATTTTTTCAGGGACCAGTTCAGTTC
Organism: Rhinoderma darwinii; assembly: GCF_050947455.1. Taxonomy (NCBI): domain Eukaryota; kingdom Metazoa; phylum Chordata; class Amphibia; order Anura; family Rhinodermatidae; genus Rhinoderma; species Rhinoderma darwinii. The sequence goes on along the minus strand of NC_134687.1, from coordinate 582,236,686 downwards.
TGAAGTTGCTTTGAGGGCCTTATATATTAGAAAGTCCCCATAAATCACACCATTTTGAAAACCGCACCCCTCAGAGTATTTAAAACAGCATTTAGGCGTTTCAGAGGAATTAAAGCAAACTAAAGGTGAAATTTACAAATGTCATTTTTTTTTTTTAAATTCATATGTAATAAATTTTTTCTGTAACCCAGAACGTTTTTCACAAAAAATGGAACTCAATATTTATTGCCCAGATTCTGCACTTTTTAGAAATATCCCACATGTGGCCCTAGTGCGCTAACGGACTGAAGCACAGGCCTCAGAAGCAAAGGAGCACCTAGAGGATTTTGGGGCCCCCTTTTTTAAGAATATATTTTAGGCACCATGTCAAGTTTTAAGAGTTCTTGTGCTGCCGAAACAGTAAAAATTCGGCAAAATGACCCCATTTTGGAAACTGCACCCCTCAAGGAATCTTTCTAGGAGTATAGTTAGCATTTTGACCCCAACGTTTTTTTGCTAAATTTATTTGAGTTGGTGTGTGAAGATGAAAATATGCTTTTTTTCTGAAAAAACGTAGAAATTTGTAATTTTTATAAGGAATAAAGGAGAAAATGCACCCCTACATTTGTAAAGCAATTTCTCCCGATTACGGCAATACCCCATATGTGGTAATACTCTGCTGTTTGGACCCACAGCAGGGCTCAGTAGAGAAGGAGCGTCATTTGGATTTTGGAGCGCTGAATTTGCTGGAATAGTTTTCAGTGCCATGTCCGTTTGCAATGCACTGGAGGGACCAAAACAATGGAAACTCCCCAAAAAAGACCCTATTTTGGAAACTAAACCCCTCAAGGAATCTTTTTAGGGGTATGGTTAGCATTTTCACCCCACAGTTTTTTTTGCTAAATTTATTTGAGTTGGTGTGTGAAGATGAAAATCTGCTTTTTTTTCTGAAAAAACGTAGAAATTTGTAATTTTTACAAGGAATAAAGGAGAAATTTCTCCCGATTACGGAAATACCCCATATGTGGTAATACACTGCTGTTTGGACCCACAGCAGGGCTCAGAAGAGAAGGAGCGTCATTTGGATTTTGGAGCGCAGATTTGGCTGGAATAGTTTTCAGTGCCATGTCGCGTAACACCCTGGAGGGACCAAAACAGTGGAAACCCCCGCAAAAATGACCCCATTTTGGAAACTACGCCCCTCAAGGAATTTTTTTCTAGGGGTGTGATCACTTTTTTAATCCCATTGTTTTTTTTGCAGAATCTTGCTGATATCTGGCGTAAAAAAGAACATTTATAATTTTTCACAAATGCTTCATTTATAGGACAGATTTTTCAGACACAGAGCATGCAAGTGAAGAAAAGCACCTCAAAATTTATTGGCCCATTTATACCGAGTAAAAAAATACCCCCAAAGTAGACCAAATATTTTGTGTGGACACATGGCAGTGCCTGGAATTGAAGGAGCAGCCTTAGGTTTTCAGGGCCCATGTTTTGCATGAGACTCTGAGCCCCCATAATGATGGAAAATCCAAAAAAATGACCCCATTTTGATAACTACACCCCTCTAAGAATTTTTCTAGGGGTGTGATCACTTTTTTGACCACACATTTTTTTTTTTGCAGAATCTTGTGGAAATGTAGCATGAAAAAAACTATTTTCAATTTTTTTCACCAGAGTTTCATTTATAGGACAGATTGTTCAGAGCATGCAAGTGAAGAAAAGCACCTCAACATTTACTAATGTGTCTGCATCTCGAATGGGTTGTAAATTGCGACAAAATATATTCCATATTGGCGCAGTTTAATAAAAGAGGCATGGCTTAAGATGTGCCATTGTCCGCCATTTTGCATGAGAAAAAACTGAAACAAAATGAGCAGAAAAATTGTGGGATATAAAACATAACTTTTAATAATAATTTACTAAAAGCCACTAGATATTACCAGAAAGTAAAAGACGCACCCTATCACTAAACTAGTTTGCAAACAAACCAGAAAAAATTCAGGAAATGTAACGTTCTTAGACCAAAAAAACGCACCATACTGCATACATGGTAATGGCACTGAATGCATATTAGGTATGGGAAAACATACAGTCTACACTCTGTGCGCGTTGGACTGTGTGTGGTGGTTGGGGTACCGGAGCCAGGTGATCCTGTTGAGGAGACCTTTTTTTTCAGGTGTCTAGTCCAGATTGGGCATCCGAGTCCTGGGGATGTAAGTCCCACGGTTAGGTCCTCCAAATCTAGCCCTAAGCTGGACCTGTAACCTCTGCCTATGCCTCTGAAAATTGCTCCCGCCCTTACATTGGCAGTACCCAAACTGTGCCCTAGTAATTGTGGCCCTGGCACTTCCCTTTGTATATTTTGTCTCGAAGACACGGCACTTCTCAAGCGACCTAAAGAAAGTGTGCCACAGTAGACTTCAAGACCAGCTCCCCTACGTGGTTTTTCCTAGCGGGGTTGGAGCTACAAAGAGGGCTCCCTAAATGCAGGCAGCATTGTTTGCTGCTAGTCTGGCTCAAAGCTTTCAGCTAGACTAGCAGCAAGCCATGCTGCCTGCATGTGCCCCAACCACCCTGCTGCACTAGTACAAATCAATAGAGTGTGGACTGCTGGTTTCCTTATACTTTTTGAGGTTTTGTTGCACAACCTAAGGTTTACATTATATGCCTTATATGCCTTTACCATGTATGCAGTACGGTGTGATTCTTTTAGTCTAGGAACGTTCATTTTCCTGATTTTTTTCCTGGTTTGTTTGCAACCTGGTTTGTTGATAGGGCACGTCTTTCACTTTCAAGTAATATTTGGTGGCTTTTAGTAAATTACAAATTATCATTAAAAGTTATGTTTTATACCCAACAATTTTGATGGGTTTTTTTAAATATTTTTTGGGAGAGCTGGACGAGACAGCACATTAATGCAACTTGTTCTGTTTACACCTCTTTGCTGTTTAGGGTGTTATAAGAAGAAAAAAAGTGTCTAGCAGGTCAAGTAAGATGCGCCAAACTTCTGACTGCCTGGTCTAATTTTACACTGTCTAAATCTTAGACTACATTAGTATATCTGCCCCATTGATGAAAACAACTGTCTTGTCAGATCATTTTAAGATTATACTGCGTAATGAAATAATGGTATGTTTTGTGTTAAGATAGCAAAGCAGAGTTGGGATGAGATATGGGAATTACTACATCCAGATATAGTCGGTCTATTTTTAGCTTCTTCTAACCAATGTTGCCGTCACATTGATTATGCATGAACTTTTAGCGTGTGCTGCAGAGGTCTGTCTGCTGGATATTAAACCATTTTTAAGTATTATTTCAACATTCAAATTAAGGAAGGCTTTAGTGATTTCTAAGTCCTTTAAAACCTATAAACAGTGCTACCTATAAATAATTTATACAGCATGCGTAAAGGAGAGAAGTTGAGGGTTTTACTTTAACATGGTATCTTGTAAATACATCAGAAAGGTAACTATGTACGGTACTGGAAGGTCCTTTATTCCTCTCCCCATCAATTTTACTAGAGAGTGCTGTGAACACATACTAACTTTATACCATGCCTCCCTATAGAAACAAAATACAATAGTAATGTCATACAGCTATTACTAGGTCTTAGGAATCTGTCAGCAGATTCCATCCCATAAAAGCTTAAAGAGGCTCTGTCACCAGATTATAAGTGCCTCCTACATAATCTAATTGACGCTGTAATGTAGATAACAACAGTGGATTTTATTTTGAAAAACGATAATTTTTTAGCAAGTTATGAACAATTTTAGATTTATGATAATTAGTTTATTAATGCCCAAATGGGCGTTTTTTAACTTTTGACCAAGTGGGAGTTGTAAAGAGAAGTGTATGACGCTGACCAATCAGCGTCATACACTTCTCTCCATTCATGTCCATCTGTATTCACAGCACAATGTGATCTTGTGAGATCACGCTGTGCTGTCACATACACCCACATTAACTTTACTGAAGTGTCTTGAGAGTGAATCGACATTGCCTCCAGCCAGGATGCGATGTCTATTCACACGCCCGACACTTCGGTAAAGTTTCTGTGGGACTTACTCACACAGCACAGTGTGATTTCATGAGAAGAAACTTTGGAAAATAAGAAAGAAGGCAAATAGGCGAAGGCAGGTGGAGTATCCCACAAGTATTCCTACCTGTCTTCTTTGCGTTCCGGACCGGGTGAGAGCCCGGTTCGGGATGCAAACCCCGCAAATACCACAGCTCCGGCCTCTGCAGTGGGGTCGGAGCAGGAACGTGGGCAGAGAACCTTGGTGCCGGTTCTAACTGATGTGGCCAAGATGGCGCCAGATGCCGTCTCATGTAAAGGAGGCGGTGCAGGCGGCCACGAGGCATTAAGGGGTGTGTCCCCGTGTCCGGTGGATGGGGAACCTCAGAAGCCGGCCTCTGGTGCAGGCCGTAGGTCGGTGGATGGGGGAAGCCGGATGTGGCGCCGGAAGACCGGTAGTCCGCTGGTCATGTGACTAGGCCAGCGGATGCACCGGACAAAATTGTTGTGGTTAGCAGTGGCGGTAGGGGAGGCCCTGGCGCTGCTGGCCACCCCCGATGGGAGGAGGGGTCTGCGGCCCCTCCATCTGTGTCGCCGCAAGGTGGTGGAGGTGGGAGGGGCTTAGAAGGCACTGGGGGTGACGGCACCCCTCCTCCCAAACACCATGCAAGTGTTTCAGCAAGTATGGAGGTCAGTGAAGCGGAGGGTGCTGAGGGAACGTCGCCTATGACATCCGGCGGAGCCCTAGAAGCAGCGGCACCCGATGATGTGGAGACCCCAAAGACAAAAATGTCGGCTTTCCTGGCTGAAACCATCCCTGAGCCAGGAGCAGACCCCTCGCTTGGTGTTTTGACAGAATCAATCAAGGAAGAGGAAGTGATGCTGACGATTGATGTGTTGGCCATAAAAAAGTCGCCAGGCCCAGATAGCTTAACATCTGAGTTTTATAAGGCTTTTAAGGGAACCTTAGTTCCCCTCTTGACTGCGGTTTTTAATGAGTGCCTCTCCTCGGGCACTCTCCCAAAATCAATGGGCAAGTCGACCTTGATCATTCTGTCAAAAGGTAAGGATTCGACCCGTATTGAGAATTGGCGTCCCATAGTGCTCCTACTGTTTAATCTTCTGGTGAAGTTTGCACCCCAGCTCCTTTCGTTGACCCATAATTGCTCTGTTCCAGGCCGCAGCACTTTTTGTGCTGTCCTCAGTGTCAGAGAGGCAGTGGAGCAGGGACATTCTGGCCGATGGGAGGGGTACATGCTGTCCTTGGATCAGGCCAAAGCCTTTGACCAGGTAAATCACAAGTACCTTTGGTCAGTCCTTCTGAGGTATGGCCTACCAGGTGAATTTGTTAATTGGCTCCAGACCCCAAACGCCGGGGCTGAGTCTTTTGCACTGGTGAACAGTTGGACTGGAACCCCCTTTGTAGTTGGGTCTGGTGTCCGCTAGGGTTGTCCCTTAAGCCCCTTGCTGTATGTTTTTGCAATCGACCCCTTTCTTAGGCAAGTCGATCGTGGGACATTGGCGGGGGTGGGAATGGACTTGGAGGGGACAGTCACACAGAGGGAGGTTTCATACGTAGATTATGTCACTATCTTTGCACTTCTTTTTTAGTTAGTGTAGTGGTCAGGTATTTCACGTGGAACGCACAGTGTTTAGTGTCGACTCAGTTTAAAATACTCCTGGAGGACGAGGTGTGTAGGAATATCATGGGTGACCTGGTGAAGGTCCGGTCTCTGGAGGTTGAGTGACTGAGTGCATCCAAGGCCTCTCAACTTTAGAGGGGCTTTAATTTTAGGGTGTCCTAGTTCGAACCAACCTTCAGGGGGAGGGGGTGCCCCTGGGTATTAGACTAGGGGTAGGGGTCTACACCTGGCCATGACACCGGGAAATAGAGATAAGGACAGAATGAGGGACAGCAGGGGGGACAGATTAGTTTTATAAAGTAAATAAGGGATAGAGATAGGGCAAGTTCGATAGATTTAGCGATAGGGATCGGGGTAGTGGTTGGGGTGGCTTTGGCCTCTGGGCTTGTGCTCTAGGCGGTCTTTCCTCTCTATCCCCTATGTTGATGGGCTGAATAAGCATAAATAGGTTTTTGTTTTGAGCTTTTTTGAGACAGAAAAAGGGCTTACTGGCGGCCAAACTTAGGTTTTCGGGTATATGTTTATAGTATTGTATTTGGTTATAGTTATGTGTTAAGATATTATATGGTGTATAGGTGTATGCATGGGTTTGTGTGAATGTTTAGGTAAAGTGGGCAATAGATAGGTGGGGTGGGGGGCTTCGGGGTGTGCCCAGCCTAATTCTTGACTACGTGGACATGAGGAGGACATGAGACGCGGGATTGGGCTGGGTGGGTGTTGTGTTGGGTGGTGGGGGCCAGCATCGGAACTATGCGGACATGGGAGGACATGAGGCATGGTGGTGGTCGGGATGGGTGGTGATGGATAAATTAGTGTGGATAAGGTTAGGTACGAATGTGGATAAGTTGAAAAAAAAATAAATATATATATATATATATATATATATATATATGTATATATATACAGTGAAGGGAATAAGTATTTGATCCCTTGCTGATTTTGTAAGTTTGCCCACTGTCAAAGTCATGAACAGTCTAGAATTTTTAGGCTAGGTTAATTTTACCAGTGAGAGATAGATTATATAAAAAAAAATAAAAAATGAAAATCACATAATCAAAATTATATTTATTTATTTGCATTGTGCACAGAGAAATAAGTATTTGATCCCCTACCAACCATTAAGAGTTCAGCCTCCTCCAGACCAGTTACACGCTCCAAATCAACTTGGTGCCTGCATTAAAGACAGCTGTCTTAAATGGTCACCTGTATAAAAGACTCCTGTCCACAGACTCAATTAATCAGTCTGACTCTTACCTCTACAACATGGGCAAGACCAAAGAGCTTTCTAAGGATGTCAGGGACAAGATCATAGACCTGCACAAGGCTGGAATGGGCTACAAAACCATAAGTAAGACGCTGGGTGAGAAGGAGACAACTGTTGGTGCAATAGTAAGAAAATGGAAGACATACAAAATCACTGTCAATCGACATCGATCTGGGGCTCCATGCAAAATCTCACCTCGTGGGATATCCTTTATCCTGAGGAAGGTGAGAGCTCAGCCGAAAACTACACGGTGGGAACTTGTTAATGATCTCAAGGCAGCTGGGACAACAGTCACCAAGAAAACCATTGGTAACACATTACGCCGTAATGGATTAAAATCCTGCAGTGCCCGCAAGGTCCCCCTGCTCAAGAAGGCACATGTACAGGCCCGTCTGATGTTTGCAAATGAACATCTGGATGATTCTGAGAGTGATTGGGAGAAGGTGCTGTGGTCAGATGAGACTAAAATTTAGCTCTTTGGCATTAACTCAACTCGCCGTGTTTGGAGGAAGAGAAATGCTGCCTATGACCCAAAGAACACTGTCCCCACTGTCAAGCATCGAGGTGGAAACATTATGTTTTGGGGGTGTTTTTCTGCTAAGGGCACAGGACTACTTCACCGCATCAATGGGAGAATGGATGGAGCCATGTACCGTCAAATCCTGAGTGACAACCTCCTTCCCTCCACCAGGACATTAAAAATGGCTTGTGGCTGGGTCTTCCAGCACGACAATGACCCGAAACATACAGCCAAGGCCACAAAGGAGTGGCTCAAAAAGAAGCACATTAAGGTCATGGAGTGGCCTAGCCAGTCTCCAGACCTTAATCCCATCGAAAACTTATGGAGGGAGCTGAAGATCCGAGTTGCCAAGCGACAGCCTCGAAATCTTAATGATTTACAGATGATCTGCAAAGAGGAGTGGGCTAAAATTTCATCTAACATGTGTGCAAACTTCATCATCAACTACAAAAAACATCTGACTGCTGTGCTTGCCAACAAGGGTTTTGCCACCAAGTATTAAGTCTTGTTTGCCAAAGGGATCAAATACTTATTTCTCTGTGCACAATGCAAATAAATATATATAATTGTGACAATGTGATTTTCTGTTTTTTTTTTAAAATATAATCTATCTTTCACTGGTAAAATTAACCTAGCCCAAAAATTCTAGACTGTTCATGTCTTTGACAGTGGGCAAACTTACAAAATCAGCAAGGGATCAAATACTTATTTCCTTCACTGTATATCGGCAGTTCATATAGGTATTGACACAATCTAAAACGTGAACATAGCACACCCTTATAAATATGCATAAATCAATGTATATACATGTGCTCGCACAAAATGAAGAATTACATATATATATATATATGATAAATACTTACTTATAAATACCCCTATCGACAAAATAAAAAGACACCCTAAGCTTAAAACCTCATAAGTGTACAACAAAAAACCATATCAATATTCAATATAGTTAAATAAATAGTTTAATAATAGAAAGACAAGGTGAATAAAGTAAGTGATCACACGTGCAAGTGAAAGTGAAAAATAAAAATAAATGGAATAAGGAAAAATAATAACATGAAAAAGAGATTAAGACTGCACCTGATAAATATATAACACTGTTAGTCAGACAGAAACGTTGCATATTTATTGAGAAAATAATTATACTCTACGTGTTTTCTAGAAAAAAAAAATATATATATGATTATATGAAATCCATAAAAGTGCAAAAGTAACAAAATCTAAATATATAGTGAATATACATTGAGCTATAATCCATATGTGTAGATATAATAAAATCTAGATATAATACAATATTTAATTAATAGATCAAAAACATATAGTTAAAAATATTGTGTATATATGGAAAATATAGTAAAGTGCATGAATATGAAAAGAATATATATCAAAATACGCCAGTAATCGCATATACAAATAATATAAAAATACAATATATAAATATATATAAATATGTAAAATAGATAAAAGTGCAACTGTTGAAAATATTAAATAATGAGTAAAAAGTGAACAATATATATATATATTTTAATGTGATAACATATAAATATAAAAAAATTTATTTAATTATTTGATAGGTCATACAATATGTAGGGTTGCCAATATTATGTAGGTGTAATAAGTATAATACAGTGCATAAATATAAGCGTACAGATATATGTCACATTATACCGATATGAGTAATAAATATATAGAAATGCATAAATATAACCGTGTAGATATATATCATAATATGCCAATATACATACATAACAGTGGTAGATATATAATAGGTACCAAGGATACCAATACATACCCCTTGAGAAAGCTGAAAAGCGTGCCAAAGAACCAAATGCATATATAGAAAAATCATCTATTTAAGTTCATAATATATAAACATAAAGTATCACTCCCATATATATATATATATATATATATATATATATATATATATATATATATATATATATAAATAAAAAAGACCCTCACATAGTCAAAAACTAGAGATGAGCGAACCGGGACAACCGAACCCGGTTTCGGTCCGAACCTCCGGAAAAGTTCGGTTCGCAGCGAATCCGAATTTCACCGGGTTCGGCTGAACCCGTTTTGACCGAACCTGGTCAAAAATATTATACAAATCGGCAGCCACTTATCTCTATCAATCACTGATAGAGAAAAGAGGCTGCTGATTAAAAATAAAATAAAAAGCATTTCATACGTACCTGGTCGTTGTCTTGCGGACGAGTCCCTCTTCTTCCTCCAGTCCGACCTTCTTTTCTGACGCGGCAGCCTGTGATTGGCTGCAGAGGCCTCTGCAGCCTGTGATTGGCTGCAGAGGCCTCTGCAGCCCGTGATTGGCTGCAGCGCTCACATGGGCTGCATCGTCATCAAGGAATGTCGGGCCGGATGTCGCGAGGGACGCGTCACCAAGGCAACGGCCAGGAGACCGGACTGGAGGAAGCAGGGAGTTCCCGGTAAGTATGAACGTCTTTTTTTTTTTTACAGGTACTCTATATTGTGATCGGTAGTCACTGTCCAGGGTGCTGAAACAGTTACTGCCGATCAGTTAACTCTTTCAGCACCCTGATGAGTGACTATTTACTGACGTCGCCTAGCAACGCTGCCGTAATGACGGGTGCACACATGTAGCCACCCGTCATTACAGGGCCTCATGCACACAACCGTAAAAACACCCGTTATTAAGGGTCGTAATTACGACCCGAAACAGCGGGCCCATAGACTTCTGTTAGCCACGGGTACCTTCCCGTTTTCTCACGGGAAGGTGCCCGTGCCGTTAAAAAGATAGAACATGTTCTATTTTTTTATTTTACGGGCCTTGCTCGTAATTACGACTGGTAATTACGAGCACGGCCGGCCACGGGCAGCCGGCCGCTTTTACGAGCCGTGCTGTCATTATAAGGGTATGTTCACACGACAGCGTCCGTTACGGCTGAAATTACGGGGATGTTTCCGCCTGAAAACATCCCCGTAATTTCAGCCGTTACGGCATGTGCAGGCGCTTGAACGCCGCGTCCATTACGGACGTAATTGGCGCTGCTATTCATTGGAGTCAATGAATAACGGCTCCAATTACGGCCAAAGAAGTGACAGGTCACTTCTTTGACGCGGGCGTCTATTTACGCGCCGTCATTTGACAGCGGCGCGTAAATTACGCCTCGTGTGAACAGACAAACGTCTGCCCATTGCTTTCAATGGGCAGATGTTTGTCAGCGCTATCGAGGCGCCATTTTCGGACGTAATTCGGGGCAAATACGCCCGAATTACGTCCTTAATTAGTGCGTGTGAACATACCCTGTGTTCACACGCACTAATTACGGACGTAATTCGGGCGTATTTGCCACGAATTACGCCCGAAAATAGCGCCTCGATATCGCTGACAAACATCTGCCCATTGAAAGCAATGGGCAGACGTTTGTCTGTTCACACGAGGCGTATATTTACGCGCCGCTGTCAAATGACGGCGCGTAAATAGACGCCCGCGTCAAAGAAGTGACCTGTCACTTCTTTGGCCGTAATTGGAGCCGTTATTCATTGACTCCAATGAATAGCAGCGCCAATTACGTCCGTAATGGACGCGGCATCCAAGCGCCTGCACATGCCGTTACGGCTGAAATTACGGGGATGTTTTCAGGCGGAAACATCCCCGTAATTTCAGCCGTTACGGACGCTGTCGTGTGAACATACCCTAATTATAGCAGCACGGCCCGTAAAATAGAAAAATAGAACATGTTCTATTTTTTAACGGCACGGGTACCTTCCCGTGAGAAAACGGGAAGGTACCCATGGGTAACAGAAGTCTATGAGCCCGTTATTGCGGGTCGTAATTACGACCCGCAATAACGGGTGTTTTTACGCTCGTGTGTATAATGGGAGCATGGCTTGGAAAAACGACCGGCTGCCTGTGGCCGGCCATGCTCATCTCCTGAAATGCTCTGTGCTGCCTTAAACTCTGTGGACAGGTCAGGATCCTGTTTCTTTTAAATGCTGCTAGGGAACCCGCTCGATCCACTATATAAGGCTGCGCTACAGTGCAGCATTTAAAAGAAACAGGATCCTGACCTGTCCACAGAGTTTAAAGCAGCACAGAGTATTTCAGGAGATGAGCGTGCAGATTCAGTGCTGCTGTGAACTCTGCTCTTACCATTACGTAGCTCTCAGTCTGTTACCTCTCCTCCACTACTGTCCTCAATAACACCTTCATGATTGGCAAGTCACCACGTAACGGTAAGAGCAGAGTTCACAGCAGCACAGAGTATTTCAGGAGATGAGCGTGCGGATCTTGTGCGCGGTGGTGACTTGCCAATCATGTGAAGGTGTTCTTGAGGACAGGAGTGGAGGAGAGGTAACAGACTGAGAGCTACGTAATGGTAAGAGCAGAGTTCACAGCAGCACAGAATATTTCAGGAGAGGAGCGTGCAGATTCTGTGCTGTTGTGAACTTGCCAATCATGTGAAGGTGTTCTTGAGGAAAGGAGTGGAGGAGAGGTAACAGACTGAGAGCTACGTAATGGTTCACAGCAGCACTGAATCTGCACGCTCATCTCCTGAAATACTCTGTGCTGCCTTAAACTCTATGGACAGGTCAGGATCCTGTTTCTTTTAAATGCTGCACTATAGCACAGCCTTATATAGTGGATCGAGCGGGTTCCCCAGCAGCATTTAAAAGAAACAGTGTGTGTGTTTGGGTATGTGTCTTTGTCTGTTTTTATATGTGTGTTTGTGTATATGTGTGTTTGTGTATATATGGGTGTGTTTGTGTATATGTGTTTGTGTATATGTTTGTGTATATGTGTGTGTATATATGGGTGTATGTGTATATGTTTGTGTGTAGATGTTTGTGTGTGTGTGTGTTTTTGTATATGTGTGTGTTTGTGTATATGTGTGTATATGGGTGTGTGTTTATGTGTGTGTTTGTGTATATATGGGTGTGTTTGTGTATATGTGTGTGTATATATGGGTGTATTTGTATATATGTTTGTGTGTAGATGTTTGTGTGTGTGTGTGTGTTTTTGTATATGTGTGTGTTTGTGTATATGGGTGTGTGTTTATGTGTGTGTTTGTGTATATATGGGTGTGTTTGTTTATATGTGTGTATATGTGTGTTTGTGTATATGTGTGTGTTTGTGTATGGTTGTTTGTGTGTGTGTGTGTGTGTGTGTGTGTGTGTGTGTGTGTGTGTGCGTGTATATATGTGTGTAGGTGAGTAGAAGTATTGTTATTGTTCACATTGATAACTGTTTTTTTATGTTGTTGCAGATTTTGATGTACCGATTGGACTACATCTTCGATTCGTTGGACTACTGTGTAGATCTACGTTTTTTCAAATTTTAATAAAATGGTTAATGAGGGTTTTGTTGGGGATTTCTTACTTCAATAAAAAAGAATTGTCTTTGTGTTTTTTTTTAAACTTTATTAGTGCCTAGATAATGGCAGTTGGCTGATTGACAGCGTCCATTATTAAGGCGGTACTTAGTGTTAGCCGGTGCAGAGGCTAGCACTAACCACCCATTATTACCCCGGTACCCACCACCACCAGGGGTGCCGGGAAGAGCTTGGTACGATCCAGTACCCGACCATCTGTTGTGATGGTCGGGTACTGGGGCGGCCGTAGGCTGGTATTATGAGGCTGGGAAGGGCCAAAATCAGTGGACCTTCCCACCCTTGTAATGCTAGGCTGCTGCTGCTGTGTTGTATTGGGCTGGTTATAAAAATGGGGGGGACCCCACGTCGTTTTTTTTTTTTTTAATTTAACAAATTTAACAATAGACGTTGGGTCCCCCACATTTTTAATAACCAGCCATATACAAGGCCGCAGCAGTCTGGCATTACATGGGTGGGAAGGGCCACTGGTTTTGTCCGTTCCCAGGCTAATAACACTGTTGTATGTGGCTGGTTATGATAAATTGGGTGGAACCCCATGTCTTTTTAAAAAAAAAAAATAAATAAATAAATAATTTAAAAAAATGACGTGGGGTCCCCCCCACTTTTATAACCAGCCAGATACAACACAGCAGCAGCAGCCTAGCATTACAAGGGTGGGAAGGTCCACTGTTTTTGGCCCTTCCCAGCCTCATAATACCAGCCTGCGGCCGCCCCAGAGACCGACCATCACAACAGATGGTCGGGTACTGGATCGTAACTGGCTCTTCCCGGCACCCCTGGTGGTGGTGGGTACCGGGGTAATAATGGTGGTTAGTGTTAGCCTCTGCGCCGGCTAACACTAAGCCTCGCCTTAGTAATGGATGTTGTCACTCAGACAGCGGCCATTACTAAAGTGGTAGTAATAAAATTTAAAAGAAAAAGACAGATATAGATAAAATATTTTATTGAAATAAAGCACCCCCAACACAACCCTCATTAACCATTTTATTGTAGAAAAAAAAACCGTCATCGAAGTAGTCCTCGAAAACCGACGTAGTCCAAACACCAAACCTGTAAAAAAAAAAAATGAAATAAAACATGTCGTAGGCTTAGATTCAGTTTAATGTGTGATACTGACTGTTATACCATGTATAGAAGCCTGCCGCGTAGTTGACTTAGATACAGGGCGCCAGCAGACAGTATCATACATGGCCATACAGACATATATACAAACAAACATACATGCAAACATACATACATACATACATATATACAAACATACATAAATATACAAGCATGCACATATATACATGCAAACATACACACATATATACATACATACATACATACATACATGCAAACTATCATACATACATGCATACACACACATGAAAACATACATACATACAAACATGCAAAGATACATACATACATACATATATACAAGCATGCACAAATATACATGCAAACATAAATACATGCAAACATAATTACATACATGCACATATATATAAACATACATGCAAACATACATGTAAAAATAAAAACATGCAAACATACATGACAACATACATACATACATGCAAACATACATACATACATACATGCAAATATATACATGCAAATATACATACAAACATGCACATATATACATACATGCCAACATACATGCACATATATACATACATGACAACATACATACATACATGCAAATATACATTCATGCAAACATACATAAATGCAAACATACATACATACATACATACATACATACATACATGCAAATATATACATGCAAATATACATACAAACATGCACATATATACATACATGCAAACATACATGCACATATATACATACATACATACATGACAACATACATACATGACAACATACATACATACCTACATGCAAACATACATACATGCAAACATACATACATGCAAACATACATAAAATGCAGACATACATACATACAAACATCCATTCATGCAAACATACATACATACAAACATCCATTCATGCAAACATACATACATGCAAATATATACATGCAAATATACATGCACATATATACATACATGCCAACATACATACATGCAAACATACACACATGCAAACATACATACATACATGCAAATATACATACAAACATGCACATATATACATACATGCCAACATACATGCAAACATACATGCACATATATACATACATACATGACAACATACATACATACATACATGCATACATGACAACATACATACATGACAACATACATACATACATACCTACATGCAAACATACATACATGCAAACATACATACATGCAAACATACATAAAATGCAGACATACATACATACAAACATCCATTCATGCAAACATACATACATACAAACATCCATTCATGCAAACATACATACATGCAAATATATACATGCAAATTATACATTCATGCAAACATACATACATGAAAACATACATACATACATGCAAACATACATTCATGCAAACATACATACATGCAAACATACATACATACATACAAACATACATTCATGCAAACATACATACATGCAAACATACATGCAAATATATACATGCAGATATACATACACACATGCACATATATACATACATGCCAACATACATGCAAACATACATGCATAAACATACATACATGACAACATACATACATACATACATGCAAACATACATACATGACAACATACATACATGCCCAAAAAAATAAATAATACGTTCATACTTACTTTCCTCCTGTCCGGCCTCCAGCGATGACGTTTCATCCATGTCGCCGCTGCAGCCTGTGATTGGCTGCAGAGGTGGTCACGTGGGATGAAGCGTCATCCTGACGTGCGTGACCGCCACTACAGCCTGTGATTGGCTGCAGCGGCGAAAGGGATGAAACGTCATCGCTGGAGGCCGGACAGGAGGAAAGTAAGTACAAACGTATAATTTTTATTTTTTTATTACATTTAAATTGTATTTTCCGCGCGCCGAGCATGTACTGTCAAGGTTGCTGAAAGAGTTAGTGCAGCCCATTAACTCTATCAGCACCCTGGACAGTAGCATGCTCGGCGCACGGAAGTGACAGGTTCAGTTCGAACTAGTTCGGTCCGAATCTAACTTTTTTGTGAAATTCGTCGAACTAGCCGAACCGAACTTTTGAAAAGTTCGCTCATCTCTATCAAAAACCCCTTCAAAAGGACCAAGCCACCAGATCAAACAATTGGACTTTATAAACAGCCTCCACTGATGAACTTTCACATAAAGCATGAATAACCATGACACCTGTAAAAGAATGTAAAAGATGGTATAAATAAACAGATAAATACACCTAAATGTACCTAAATGTCCATACTACGCCAACACAAAATTGCGTCCCAAGCGCAACAATATGGTCATGAAAATATGAATCTGCCATATATCATCCCATCATACAGATATAGACACAATAAAAGATGATGCTATAGGGCCCAGGAGATACATCACAAGAAGGATGCAAAAGACATCTTTTCATTTAGACCGTAAGGTGAACTGGTGTTTAGCTTCGTTATCCACTTACATTCGATGCGCTCAAGTTTTCGAAAGGTGTCACCGCCTCGTGATCCAATGATAATTTTATCGATCCCATGTACTTTTAGATCCTGCCACCTGTTGTTATGATGGTCACGGAAATGTCTGGGGATAGATTTAAGTTTATTAATCATATCCAAGTCATTTACTTCAATTCTTCCTGCCCTTTTGATGTCTCTTACATGTTCCTGGACTCGTATTTTTAGTTCTCTCGTAGTCATGCCAATGTAAGAAAGGCCACACAGACATGTTGCCCTGTAGATGACCCCAGACGTACTGCAATTAATAAAATGTACAATCTTGTAACATTTTTTTATTTTCAGAGTCAGAGAATACATCTGTTTTGACTATCAAATTACAGATGGAGCAGTGGCCACAGGGGAAGGACCCCCACTTTGGTCCCTTGGAACCATACAGATACATGTTGGAATTTGGAGCAGTATAATGGCTCCGCACTAGATGGTCCCTCAAAGTTTTGCTCCTTTTAGCTGTTAATTGGGGTCTTGGAGGTAAATACCTCTTCAAATCAGGGTCTGTCAGCAAGATGGGCCAAAAACGGGTCACAATTTTCTGCATCTCAGACCATTGCGTATTGTATGTGGTAATAAGCCTTACCGTGTCCTCATTATTTTTGTTTTTCCGTTGTTGTTGAATAAGAAGACTATTACGATCAGTGTGATATGCTCTCTGATATCCTCTCTCAATATCATCTTTGCGATATCCACGTTGGGAAAAACGAGCCTAAAGACACTGGGATCCATTTTTAAAATTCAATTGTGAGTCGCATACACGGAGTGCCCGCAGAAATTGGCCTGTAGGGATGGCACGAATAGTGTGTGAGGGATGGAACGAGGATGCATGTAAAAGGGCATTTACCGCAGATTTTTTGCGAAAGATGGTGGTACTCAAATTACCCATAGGTTGTACTGTGATCTTGATGTCCAGGAATTCCATGAAATCCTGACTGATCACATTTGTTAGTTTAATATTGCATGCATTGGTGTTTAAAATGACTAGGAACCTGTCCAGTTCCACTCGTGTGCCCTGCCAAATGAATAGGATATCATCAATAAAGCGCATCCAACTGACAACATTACCCGAAACCATATCCATGGCTGTTCATACAATCTCTTGTTCCCAACAGCCTAAAAATAAATTAGCATAGGACGGTGCACAAGTGGCACCCATCGCCGTCCCACGTAACTGTAGGTAATACCTATCCCTAAACAAAAAATAATTATGCTCGAGGACAAAACGCATTAAACGAGATCCTGATCATGATCCCCTAACCGTAGAAAATATGAGACCGCGGATAGACCCAGATCATGGTCGATGCTCGTGTAGAGAGATTCTACATCGCAAGACACTAAAAACATGTCCTCCTCCATTGTTACTCCATACATCCATGGAGTCTTTGATGTATGATTGGAGACCTTCCAGACAAGGGCGAAGGTAAAAATCCAGAAAACGGCATATGGATTCACATAGGCTCCCACAGCCAGATACAATTGGTCGACTAGGAGGCCTCTTCTGGTCTTTATGTACCTTCGGTAACAAATATAGTGTGGGAATGATAGGAAATTTGACAGTAAGCCCTTCCAAGATTTTTTTTGTAATAATATTATCATCAAGTGCATCAGCAAGCATACTATCCAACTGTCCCTTAAAAGCTTCAGTTGGATTAGAACTCAGGCGTCTGTAACACTTAACGTCGCGCAATTGTCTATACGCCTCGAGTTCGTACATTTCCACCGGCCATACCACCACATTTCCACCGGTTTGAAGATCACAGCCTTCATCTCTTTAAGTTCATGTAGAGCTTTGCGTTGGGCCCATGATTTATTATCATGACCCCGTTGTTGTGGTAATTTGCGAAGTTCATCAGTAACCATCTTGACAAACATGTCGACTGATGGATTCAGAGACAAGGGTGGAAATGTGGTAGAGCAAGGACAAATATTTATTGGAAATTTACCAGTGCTCACCTCCTGTTCCTGAAGTAGAGATTCTAGCGCCCGGACCGCTTCCAATTCCTCCTGTGCTGTAAATAAATTATGAGGATCATTTTTAGAGAAATATTTTTTATATATTAATTTTCTTGCAAACAGGAAAACATCCTTGATGGCTGTAAAATCATCGAATCCTGACACAGGGCAGAATGTTAGGCCCAAAGAGAGCACAGAATTTTGGCTCGAAGTTAATATTGTATCAGAAAGGTTAATTACCTTCATCTCGCCTCCCACATTTTCATCCACTGGGTTACATTTTCTTTTGATTGGAGTCTGTCTCTTTTCATATCTTCTAGTTCTCATAGGGACACTTCCCTGTGATGTTGCAGATGCTGTGCTCTCCAATGATGATAGAGATTTAGAACGTCCCATCATAGGGGGACCCCTCCGTTGCCATTTGTACACTCTTTGTTCCTGAAAGTCCTGTAGATCACGTTAGAATTTTTTAGACTTAAATTCTTTTATATCATTTTCCCATTTTGTGTACTCAGTGCTCAACTAATGTTCGAATTTTTCAAGGAGTTCAGGATTTAAATCAGTTTTGATTTTATCCTGTAAGGGTAATATTAGTTTTTCAATTTCCTCCAATTGCTTTTTGTCCCATCCAATAAGAAGTTCTATAAACGCCTGACAGCAGGATTTGCAAGCTTCCTCCCATCGGGATCGCAAAGTCAGGTCATCAAAAGGGAAAGACGGAAACACCTAAACACGCAAGCTTCTAGGGATCAATTCTTTAGTAAGGTATTGTTCCAAAGCCACCTTATTCCACAAAACTCGCATTCTTCGCTTTAGTAATTCTTTCAATTTCTTCTGGGTTTCCAATATTCCCACATGGGTAACACCCATGGGTTCCATAGCATCATTATTAAAAACCTGTGTCACGAGTGACAACCAATTCGATTCCCTGGTATGGAAATCCATATTTATAACAAGGCCTATTAACAAGACAAACAAGATAATAAATACCTATTCAAGTATAGACCATGTGTTTTAACCAAAATAATTATTATGCGTCCACACAAATCAAAAAGACAAAATCTAAATACCTATCACGAGATGTGAAGACATATATTATATCCACAACTAAATAAATGACATACAGCACACAATTAGTACCATGAAAATATAAAAAGACTTTATTGAAATACATATAACAGTATATTGGCCATCAAAAAATAAAATCAATGATACAAGCAATAAAAGAATAGCGTGGAGATAAAACAGGGACATATATACAGTGAAGGAAATAAGTATTTGATCCCTTGCTGATTTTGTAAGTTTGCACACTGTCAAAGACATGAACAGTCTAGAATTTTTAGGATAGGTTAATTTTACCAGTGAGAGATAGATTATATAAAAAAAGAAAATCACATTGTCAAAAGTGATATATATTTATTTGCATTGTGCACAGAGAAATAAGTATTTGATCCCTTTGGCAAACAAGACTTAATACTTGGTGGCAAAACCCTTGTTGGCAAGCACAGCAGTCAGATGTTTTTTGTAGTTGATGATGAAGTTTGCACACATGTTAGATGGAATTTTATCCCACTCCTCTTTGCAGATCATCTATAAATCATTAAGATTTCGAGGCTGTCGCTTGGCAACTCGGATCTTCAGCTCCCTCCATAAGTTTTCGATGGGATTAAAGTCTGGAGACTGTCTAGGCCACTCCATGACCTTAATGTGCTTCTTTTTGAGCCACTCCTTTGTTGCCTTGGCTGTATGTTTCGCGTCATTGTCGTGCTGGAAGACCCAGCCACGAGACATTTTTAATGTCCTGGTGGAGGGAAGGAGGTTGTCACTCAGGATTAGACGGTACATGGCTCCATCCATTCTCCCATTGATGCGGTGAAGTAGTCCTGTGCCCTTAGTAGAGAAACACCCCCAAAACATAATGTTTCCACCTCCATGCTTGACAGTGGGGACGGTGTTCTTTGAGTCATAGGCAGCATTTCTCTTCCTCCAAACACGGCGAGTTGAGTTAATGCCAAAGAGCTCAATTTTAGTCTCATCTGACCACAGCACCTTCTCCCAATCACTCTCTGAATCATCCAGATGTTCATTTGCAAACTTCAGATGGGCCTGTACATGTGCCTTCTTGGGCAGGGGGACCTTGCGGGCACTGCAGGATTTTAATCCATTACGGCGTAATGTGTTACCAATGGTTTTCTTGGTGACTGTGGTCCCAGCTGCCTTGAGATCATTAACAAGTTCCCCCCGTGTAGTTTTCGGCTGAGCTCTCACCTTCCTCTGGATCAAGGATAACCAACGAGGTGAGATTTTGCATGGAGCCCCAGATCGATGTCGATTGACAGTCATTTTGTATGTCTTCCATTTTCTTACTATTGCACCAAGTTGTCTCCTTCTCACCCAGCCTCTTACTTATGGTTTTGTAGCCCATTCCAGCCTTGTGCAGGTCTATGATCTTGTCCCTGACATCCTTAGGAAGCTCTTTGGTCTTGCCCATGTTGTAGAGGTTAGAGTCAGACTGATTAATTGAGTCTGTGGAAAGGAGTCTTTTATACAGGTGACCATTTAAGACAGCTGTCTTTAATGCAGGCACCAAGTTGATTTGGTGCGTGTAACTGGTCTGGAGGAGGCTGAACTCTTAATGGTTGGTAGGGGATCAAATACTTATTTCTCTGTGCACAATGCAAATAAATATATATAATTTTGACTATGTGATTTTCTTTATTTTTTAATATATAATCTATCTCTCACTGGTAAAATTAACCTAGCCTAAAAATTCTAGACTGTTCATGTCTTTGACAGTGGGCAAACTTACAAAATCAGCAAGGGATCAAATACTTATTTCCTTCACTGTACATAACATGCTAATAAAATGTAAACATCATGTGATGTGGTAAGGTACAGACATCTCCATCCAAAAGGAGGGTATAACATAAGCAGTATAGATGAGACAAAAAAGCGTTATTGTCATATACACCTAACCAAGGCACATAACACAAATTCACAGATATAGCAGTAAATAATCCACTAACACTGCATAGGAAACATAAAGGAGAGCTTAAAGTCAAGGGCTCAGAGAGCTGTACCAACCCGTAGACTGCATGATTTGTCCCACAAACAAGTATCGCCACACTAAACGCCCCCGACGCGCGTTTCGCCGTCAGCTTTCTCAAGGGGTACTGACTGATGGGATAACAGTCATCTTAAATATGGGACGCACTAGGAGTAGATTGTGTCTGACAGAGGGGTACAATTTGTTTCATTGTTTTGGAGAGCTTTCTGTAAAAAGTTGGAGAGTGATCTATCCTTCTCCTCGGCCTTCCATCCTGAAACTAATGGCCAAACTGAGAGGACTAATCAGTCTCTAGAACAATATTTAACGTGTTTTATCTCTGACTGTCAATATGATTGGGTCTCCTTCATTTCCCTCGCCGAATTTTCCCTTAATAACCGGGTCAGTAACTCGTCAGGGGTCTCCCCCTTTTTCTGTAATTTTGGGTTTAATCCACGGTTCTCCTCCGTTTCACCTGGTAGTTCCAACAATCCCGAGGTAGAGGTCGTTCATCGGGAACCGTGCACAGTCTGGGCCCAGGTTCAGAAGAACCTAGAGGCGTCCCAGAGCATACAAAAGACTCAGGCAGATAGAAGACGTTCTGCTAACCCCTTGTTTGTGGTCGGGGATTTGGTGTGGCTGTCTTCAAAAAATTTGCGCCTTAAAGTCCCGTCCAAAAAATTTGCTACCCGCTATATAGGGCCGTACAAGGTCATTGAGGTCCTTAACCCTGTCTCCTTCCGACTGGAGTTACCCCCGTCTTTTCGAATACACAACGTGCCTGAAACGCTGCTCCCCGTCCTTGGCTAACTCAAGGAAACCTCCGGTCCCTGTTCTCACCCCTGAAGGGGTAGAATTCGAGGTGGCCAAGATGGTGGATAGCAGGATGTTCCAAGGCTCCCTCCAGTACCTGGTCCATTGGAGAGGATACGGGCCTGAGGAGAGGACTTGGGTACCCGCCCGGGATGTTCACGCTGGGGTATTGCTCAGGAGGTTCCATCTTCAGTTCCCCAATAAGCCAGGTCCACCTAGAAAGGGTCCAGTGGCCCCTCATAAAAGGGGGGGTACTGTAAAGGATCTGCCAGACACAGCTTCTGTGTCGACGCCCGTGGTTAATCAGTCTGCATCTGTGCCTAGGTCTGATAGAGTGACTCTATCTGCTACCACTCAGGCTGGTAGGCTGAGGAGTGGGAGAACCTATCACAGCCTGGCCAGACGGTTCTAGCTCCCGCCCTCAGTCTATGTGTACCTTCATTTGCTTCTTGTCTTTGCCTGTGATTGTATCTTGTTTCCTGGCTCTGCTGTTCCAGCTATTACTATTGACCTCTGCTTCATTTTGACCCTGGCTTTACTGACTACCCTCCTGCTCTGCGTTTGGTACCTCCTCCACTCCTGGTTTGACTCGGCTCGTTCACTACTCTTGTTGCTCACGGTGTTGCAGTGGGCAACTGCCCCATTTCCCTTAGCTTCTGTGTACCCTTGTCTGTTTGTCTGTCGTGCACGTATTAAGCGTAGGGACCGTCGCCCAGTTGTACGCCGTCGCCTAGGACGGGTTGTGCAAGTAGGCAGGGACTGAGTGGCGGGTATATTAGGGCTCACCTGTCTGTCTCCCTACCCCGTCATTACACATATCTTCATAGATTTATATCTATGTCTACTTATATTTCACAATTCTGCATGAATTTTTATTACATTCACTCTGTATATTAATATAGTGTTACACACTGTGATCTTGTGTTTTATATATATATATATATATATATATATATATATATATTTATTTATTTATTTATTTTTATTTATATATATTTTTTTATTTATTATTATTTTTTATTCACATACTTTTTTTCACTGCATTAATTGTTTGTCTTTGCATTTATCTTGTGTACTAATGTACTGAGCAGCTTTGATTACTTATATTCTTGATACTCATCAACATTGTTTTGCACAAACACACTGTGAAATATCTATTGGGTCAGATTACCTTTGCTGCGATCTTGTGTGTTCTCTGCTCACTGTGACGCTTTGTGATTGGTGCACAGGTGATCGGCCTCCGTTCCGTCGCTCATGACGTGTCGGACTCTGGACTCACGTGACCGTGTCTGCTGACGCGTTGACGTGTATCCGGCTCCGACCCCTCGTGACCGACGTTTCCGCCGGCGCGTCCATCTTGTTCGCCTCGATGAAGTGACCGGTAATCATACAGTGAGGTAAATATAGAACTAATAGAGTATTTCTCCCCTGATGCATGCTATTGTAATTGACCAGCCCCTTCTTAAAAATGGTGTCTATTGTCTAACGCCAGCCCCAAACGAAGGCATTAGCGCCGAAACGCGAGTTGGGGCGGATGTTTCCTGTGTTCTCTACTTTGCATCTACCATGGGTATGTTATATCCCTGTAACTTTCTTTATCACTTTCCTGTATATTATTGCCTTTCCTTATGTTCATATGGACTTCATAATTAAAGAGGCTCTGTCACCAGATTATAAGTTGACTATCTCCTACACTATCTGATTGACGCTGCAATATAGATAACAGCAGTGGTTTTTATTTTGAAAAACAATAATTTTTGAGCAAGTTATGAGCTAGTTTAGATTTATGCTAATGAGTTTCTCAATGGACAACTGGGCGTGTTTTTACTTTTTACCAACTGGGTGTTGTACAGAGGAGTGTATGACGCTGACCAATCAGTGACCAATCAGCCTCATACACTTCTCATTGTTCCAGCCCAGCATGATCCACAGCACAGTGTCATTGTTCCAGCCCACCTTCTTTCACTGCACAATGAGAAGTGTATGACACTGATTGGTCACTGATTGGTCAGCGTCATACACTCCTCTGTACAACACCCAGTTTTTTAAAATAGGCACCACATTTGCCCTGCGCCAGTCCCTTGGCATTATACCAGTCACTAGACAATCTCTAAATATTATGATGAGGAGGACAGAAATAACTGAACTAAGCTCTTTAAGAACTCTAGGGTGTAACCCATCTGGTCCCTGGCCCTTGTGCACATTTATTTTATTTAGCTTGGACCATATCTACATTCAGCCAATTCAGTATATTAATTGATGTATTAACAGCACTGGCACCGGCTATATCAGCTGCTCTTTCTTCTGTTGTATATACAGAGCTAAAGAACCTATTTAGTAACTCTGCCTTCCCTTGATCCCCTGTGACCACGTCCCCATTAGCAATATTTAGGGGTCCTACATGTTCTGACCTTGGCTTCTTTGCATTTCTATACTTGAAAATTTTTTGGGGGGGATTTGTTTTACAATCCTTGATCACTTGCTTTTCATTTTGTATTTTTGCTGATTTTATTACCTTTTTACAGATTTCATTAAGCACTTTATAATATACAAAGGCTACAGCTGTACCCTGAGATTTGTATTTTTCAAATGCCCTTTTTTGTCATGTATTGCCCTTTTTACAGAAGGTGTAAGCCATGTGGGGTTTAATTTTAGTCGTTTATACTTGTTACCTATAGGTTAACATTGTAGACAATGTAAAGCACTGGCAGGACAACATCTCAACAATCTCCTCCCTGGTATAAAGCCAACCTACTATGGTAGTAGTGGTTCTCATGTTATATTTGCTATTGGGAAAGTGAAAAGCTTCAAGTTAACATTAAATAAGGAATTGGGGAGTCATTGATAAATGTTTTGGGGTATCTATCCTTTGCAACTTTGTTGAACCTGCCTAAAAGTCTGGGAAATATAGGGCTATTCCCATCACAGAAATTAATGGCATATCACTAGGATTTGCAATAACTTTGTAAACGATGAGGCTTGACTACCGAAACCCCCACCTAATCCTGAGATTAAAGGGGATGCAGCGCTGAAGTTTTTCCTTGCCCAGCAGCATTCCCGGACACATGCAGGGAACTGCAGCTCTGACCCCATTCCCTGGTATTTATCTGTGCTGCAGTACCCTGCATAGTTGATGACAGGGAGCATTGTTGTGCAGGGAGGGTCAACATCACTGGTTTAGCACCTTCTTTTTTAGGATCGGTGAAGGTTGCAACAGTTGAACACCCTCTTTATGTGATGGTAACAACCCTTTAAAAATTCCTTACTATATCTTTAACAAGTTTTAAATATGACGCTGGAATTCTATAAGCAATGGACTTTTCCCATTGGGTTTTTTTGACAGCATGGGCTGAACTGCTACTAGAGTAAGTTGATTTGACCTTCAAAATTTGTGTTTTCTACCTAATGGCTCTCACCCTATAGATTTCCTACCCACAAACATGTCATGCCTTTGTCTTTACATTAGTCAACCCCACACAATTATTGGATTTTGAGCTCATTATAACCACAATTTCATTGGTGCTTGGGAAATAATAAAAAAATATTCTGGCCTTTATACTCATGTTGCCATTGAAATTAGACAAATTCCTGTAATAACAATACTATACAAATACTGTACATTGTATATTAGGTGCACCAGATAATTGGAAAAAAAAACAAATATATAGAAGAAAGGGATTTTGAATAGCGTCTTTCATTGTCATTGGACATTCTACATAATGTTTACATCACCAGCCGGTATAAGCAATAAGCTGCAATTCTGCACGTGTTATAACAGAGGACGAGACACATCTGGGACATGGTGCTCTGAACTATCAATCTCTATGTAATAGCAAGGCCAGCAAAACCAAGGCACAGAAATAGTATGTATTCTCCAGAGAACAAACTCTTCCAAAAATAGTTAGAGTCAGGAAATGTAACCTTTTTTTCTGCTAAATGTGCAATTTATTTTTCATTTTCATTTTACAATGGAGTTGGTGAAATAGCACGAAGAACAGGTAAAGCATTGTTAATTGTACAGTTTATCAAAGTTCTGAGTTGTGAAATGAATTCTAGTCATAAGGAAATAAACTAGCATTTATTTAGGGATACAAGCAAACTACTAGCCATTATAAAAAAAAACTAAAGCTGGTCATACATATAAGTTAGATATTCCCCCCAACTCCTTTATAAACATGTATGCCCAGACTGGCTGGGCATGCATGTTTACTGCCATAAAGAGGGGGATAAGTTGCTGTCGGACATCTGAAATCTGTGTGATCCACTGTTATTTATCTAAAGATTTTGGCCAGCTTAAGTTTGTTCTCAGAGTTTGAGAGGTAACCGGAGTACATTCCCATTATAATGGGTAGATCATACAAATCCCATGCAGAGATGGCCCTAGATAGATTCAAAGACATGGCACACAAACAGCGCTAACCAATAAGTTAAAAAGAGACATCAAATTCACACTATTAGGGAATATTCAGATGAGAGTTGGAAAACTCATCTGTGTTTCATCAGAAAAGAAACTGCAAATTTTCCATCACAGTTGAATCAGTATTTTGTCCGAGTGCGTTCTGTTCACCAGTTTTTTTTACATCCATTTGGCATCAGTTTTTATTTGTTTTTCACGTTCGTCAAGAAAAAATAGAAGAAGGTTCTAGGTATGATGTGAAGCTGTTCCACGCTGCTCTCACAGTACTGACTATTTTCTTTTCAGCGTCTTCTAGTCGCCCATCCGTGGAAAAACGTAGATTTTTTTTACGGACCAATTGACTTGATAGCAAGTCTAGTGCAAGAATCGGACCAATGTGAATTGTCCCATTGATTTTGATGTGTCAGTTTTCAGTACGTGTGCTCTCCATTCTTCACTCGGACAGCACACGATCGTGAACAATGCTCGTCTAAATAGGTAACTATCCTGCAAGCGCATGAGTGTGTATGAATGTAGGTAGTGAGTGTACATATGTATGTTTGTTTGCATATATGTAGATATTGTGAGTGCATGAACATAGTAAATATGGATATACGTATGTAGTTTGTGTACCGATCTGTGTATACCTGTATGTAGAGTATGCGTGTATGTGCATGTCTGTATGTAGTGAGTGTGTGTACTGTATGTGTGCGCAAATATATGTAGAATATGTGTGCATGTCTGTATGTAGCAAGTGAATGCATATACGTACATAGTGAGTGTAGACATGTTGCAGGCATGTATGTATTAAGTGCACATATGTACTGGATATGTATGACTGTAGCTAGTCAGTATACATACAGTATATGTGTGTGTGTGTGTGTGTGTGTGTGCGTGTGTGCGTGTGTGTGCGTGTGTGTGTGTGTGTGTGTGTGTGTGTACCAAATATTCACATACTAGTCCTTCTCAATGAATTAGAATATCATCAAAAAGTTAATTTATTTCAGTAATTCAATTCAAAAAGTGAAACTCATATATTATATAGATTCATTACACACTGAGTGATCTATTACTAGCATGTTTTTTCTTTTAATGTTGATGATTATGGCAAACAGTTAATGAAAACCCAAAATGTAGTGTTTCAGAAAATTAGAATATGATATAGGCCCAATTTCAAAATTATTTTTAATACCGAAATGTTACATAGTTTGTACGGTTGATATAAGACACATGTCCATCAAGTTCAATCAAGGAATGGGAAAGGGAAGGGAAAAATTTCTACACATAGGAGGTAATATTTTTATTCCAGATGAGGCCTCACTAATGCTTTGTAAAGTGGTAATATTATATCCCTGTCCCGCGAGTCCATGTCTCTTTTAATACACGACAATATCTTACAGGCCTTTGAAGCAGCTGATTGACATTGCATGCTGTTATTTAGTTTATGATTTACAAGTACACCCAGATCCTTCTCAACAAGTGACTCCCCCAGTGTAGCTCCCCCTAGGACATATGATGCATGCAGGTTGTTGGTACCCAGATGCATAACTTTACATTTATCTACATTAAACTTCATTTGCCAAGTGGATGCCCAAACACTTAGTGTGTTCAAATCAGCCTGCAATTTACGAACATCTTCCATAGACTGAACAATATTACATAGCTTGGTGTCATCTGCAAAAATAGAAATCGTGCTATTAATCCCATCTTCTATATTATTAATAAATAAGATGAATAATAGTGGTCCCAGAACTGAACCCTGGGGTACAACACTTATAACCGGGGAACATTCAGAGTAGGAAAAGTATGTCCAGTATATGCACTCAATACTTGGTCAGGGCTCCTTTTACATGAATTACTGCATCAATGCGGCATGGCATGGAGGCGATCAGCCTGTGGCACTGCTGGGATGTTATGGAAGCCCAGGTTGCTTTGATAGCGGCCTTCAGCTCATCTGCATTGTTGGGTCTGGTATTTCTCATCTTCCTCTTGACAATACCTCATAGATTCTCTATGGGGTTTAGGACAGGCGAGTTTGCTGGCCAATCAAGCACAGTGATATTATGGTTATTAAACCAGGTATTGGTACTTTTGGCAGTGTGGGCAGGTGCCAAGTCCTGCTGGAAAATAAAATCAGCATCTCCATGAAGCTTGTCAGCAGAGGGAAGCATGAAGTGCTCTAAAATTTTCTGGTAGATGGCTGCACTAACTCTGGACTTGATATAACACAGTGGACCAACACCGGCAGATGACATGGCTCCCCAATCCATCATTGACTGTGGAAACTTCACACTCGACCGCAAGTAACTTGGATTGATGCCTCTCCACTCTTCCTCCAGACTCTGGGACCTTGATTTCCAAATGAAATGCAAAATTTACCTTCATCTGAAAACAGGACTTTGGGCCACTGAGCAACAGACCAGTCCTTTTTCTCCTTAGCTCAGGTAAGACGCTTCTGACGTTGTCTCAAGGAATGCGACAGTTGTAGCCCATGTCCTGGATACGTCTGTGTGTGGTGGCTCTTGAAGCACTGACTCCAGCCGCAGTCCACTTCTTGTGAATTTTCCCCAGATTCTGGTATGGCCTTTTCTTGACAATCCTTTCAAGGCTGCGGTTATCCCTGTTGCTTGTGCATCTTTGTCTACCACACTTTTTCCTTCCTCTCAACTTTCCATTAATATGCTTGGATACAGCACTCTGTGAACAGCCAACTTCTTTAGCAATGTCCTTTTGTGGCTTACCCTTGTGGAGGGTGTCAATGACTGTCTTCTGGACAACTGTCAAGTCAGCAGTCTTCCCCGTGATTGTGTAGCCTACTAAACCAGACTTTTAGACCATTTAAAGGCTTAGGAAACCTTTGCAGGTGTTTTGTGTTGATTAGCTGATTTTAGTGCTACACCATGAGTCGACAATCTTCAAATTTTACCCATTATTCTAATTTTCTGAGAGACTAAATTTTGGGTTTTCATTAACTGTTACCATAATCATCAACATTAGAAGAAAAAGATACTGGAAATAGATCACTCTGTGTGTAATGAATCAACATAATATAAGTGTTTAACTTTTTGAATTGAATTACTGAAATAAATTAAATAAATTTACTTTTTGATGATATTCTAATTCATTGAGAAGGACTAGTATGTGCATGTTGTCAGTATGCATATAGGTGTATGTAAATGCCTGTATGCAGTAAGTGTGCATGTGTGCGTATAAGTATGTAGTAAACATGCATATTTGTGTATGCATGTGTGTAGCAAGTGTATATAGGTGAATGCATATATGTAGTAATTGTGCATATGTATGTATGACTTTATGTAGAAAATATATATATATGTAAATGCCTGTACATAGTGAGTGTGCATATGTGTGTCTACCCCTTTTTAGTAAGTTTGTGTATATAACGTACTGTACCTGAATGTAATGATGTGAATAAATATAACTTAGGGCAGCACCATGAGCATAGTTACATAGTTACATATAGTTACATAGTTAGTACGGCTGAAAAAAGACACATGTCCATCAAGTTCAACCAAGGGAAGGGAAAAGGGAAGGAAAAATTTCTACACATAGGAGCTAATATTTTTTTGTTCTAGGAAATTATCTAACCCTTTTTTAAAGCCATCTACTGTCCCTGCTGTGACCAGCTCCTGCGGTAGGCTATTCCATAAATTCACCGTTCTTACTGTAAAGAAGCCTTGTCGCCTCTGCAGCTTGAACCTTTTTTTCTCCAGACGGAGGGAGTGCCCCCTTGTTTTTTGAGCGGGTTTTACAAGGAACAGGATATCACCATATTTTTTGTATGTGCCATTAATATATTTATATAAGTTAATCATGTCCCCCCTTAGTCGTCTTTTTTCAAGGCTAAATAGGTTTAATTCTTTCAATCTTTCCTCATAACTTAAATTCTCTATGCCCCTTATTAGCTTCGTTGCTCTTCTTTGTATTTTTTCCAACTCCAGGGCATCCTTTCTATGAACTGGAGCCCAGAACTGAAGTGCATATTCTAGATGAGGCCTCACTAATGCTTTGTAAAGTGGCATTATTACATCCCTGTCCCTCGAGTCCATGCCTCTTTTAATACACGACAATATCCTGCTGGCCTTTGAAGCAGCTGATTGACACTGCATGCTGTTATTGAGTTTATGATTTACAAGTACACCCAGATCCTTCTCAACAAGTGAATCCGCCAGTGTAGCGCCCCCTAGGACATATGATGCATGCAGGTTGTTGGTACCCAGATGCATAACTTTACATTTATCTACATTAAACTTCATTTGCCAAGTGGACGCCCAAACACTTAGTTTGTTTAAATCTGCCTGTAATTCATGAACATCTTCCATAGTCTGAACTATATTACATAGCTTGGTGTCATCTGCAAAAATAGAAATAGTGCTATTAATCCCTTCCTCTATATCATTAATAAATAAGTTGAATAATAGTGGTCCCAGCACTGAACCCTGGGGTACACCACTTATAACCGGTGACCATTCAGAGAAGGAATCATTGACCACAACTCTCTGGATACGGTCCTTGAGCCAATTCTCAATCCAATTACAAACTATATTTTCTAAACCTATAGTCCTTAATTTACCCATTAGGCGTCTATGGGGGACAGTGTCAAATGCCTTTGCAAAGTCCAAAAACACTAAATCCACAGCGGCCCCTCTGTCTAGACTTCTGCTCACCTCTTCATAGAAACAGATTAGGTTAGTTTGACAACTTCTGTCCTTAGTAAAACCGTGCTGGCTGTCACTTATAATGCTATTTATTGTCACATAATCCTGCATATAGTCCCTCAATAGCCCCTCAAACATTTTCCCCACGATGGATGTTAAGCTTACTGGTCTATAATTACCCGGGGAAGACCTAGAGCCCTTTTTGAAAATAGGCACCACATTTGCCCTGCGCCAGTCCCTTGGCACTATACCAGTCACTAGAGATTCTCTGAATATTATGAAAAGGGGGACAGAAATAACTGAACTAAGCTCTTTAAGAATTCTAGGGTGTAACCCATCTGGTCCCGGAGCCTTGTGCACATTTATTTTATTTAATTTAGCTTGGACCATCTCTACATTCATCCAATTCAGTATATCAACTGATATATTAACAGCACTGGCACCGGCTACATCAGCTGCTCTTTCTTCTGTTGTATATACAGAGCTAAAGAACCCATTTAGTAACTCTGCCTTCTCTTGATCCCCTGTGATCAACTCCCCATTACCATTATCTAGGGGTCCTACATGTACAGACCTTGGCTTTTTTGCATTTATATGCTTGAAGAATTTTTTAGGATTTGTTTTACTATCCTTGGCCACCTGCCTTTCATTTTGGATTTTTGCTAATTTTATTACATTTTTACAGATTTTATTAAGCTCTTTATATTTTACAAAGGCTGCAGATGTACCCTCAGATTTGTATTTTTTAAATGCCCTTTTTTTGTCATGTATTGCCCCTTTCACAGAAGGTGTAAGCCATGTGGGGTTTAATTTGAGTCGTTTATACTTATTACCTGTAGGAATACATTTTGCACTATAATAACTCAAAGTAGATTTGAAAATCTCCCATTTATCATTTGTTCCATTATTTGACATTAGTTCTTCCCAGTCTATATCCTGAATTGCAGCCCTCATCCTGGGGAAATTGGCTTTCTTAAAATTAAATGTTTTTGCCCTCCCAGCCTGCGTTTGTTTTTTACAGTATAGGTAAAATGTAACTATATTGTGATCACTGTTACCGAGGTTTTCACGAACATTGACATTCCCAACAAGATCTGCATTATTAGAAATGACCAGATCCAACAGAGCTTCACCTCTAGTCGGGTCTTCCACAAACTGGCCCATAAAATTTTCCTGCAACAGGTTGAGGAAATGTCTCCCCTTTGCAGTTGAAGCCGAACCATGACACCAATTAATATCCCGGAAATTAAAATCTCCCATTATCACTACAGTACCCGCCTGTGCAGCCCGCTCCATCTGTTTATATATCTGACCTTCCATCTCCTCAGTTATATTGGGGGGTCTATAGATTACACCAAAAGTAATTTTTTCAGTGTTTACCTCCCTTTCTAGTTCCACCCACAAGGTTTCAACCTCCTCACAGTCTTCACCCACTATTGTCTCTTTCACACTCGCCTTCATATCACTTCTCACATACAGACATACACCACCACCTTTCCTATTTGTCCTGTCTTTACGAAAAAGTGTAAAACCCTGTAGATTTACAGCCCAGTCATGTGAAGAGTCCAGCCATGTTTCAGCAACACCAACTATATCTATATTTTCTTCCAGTATCAAGGCCTCCAGCTCCCCCATTTTGCTTGCTAGACTTCTGGCATTTGTGAACATACACTTTAACTTGCCTGTCAGTTTTTCACTTTTATTATCAGAAATGTGATTTGACATTAATTGGTCCTTGTTATTTACACTGATGTTTTGTAACGAAAGGATCTCCTTATCTTGTTGTCTAGTCCTCTCCCCACATTCTGTTTCTCCCCCCACCAATATAGTCTGACCCCTCTCTAACCTGGCTACTCCTTTTTTTTCTACATTGACCTCCCTCCTCAGCCCTAGTTTAAATACTCCGCCACCCCAGCTAGAATTCTCTCCCCCAGCACAGCGGACCCCCTTCCATTTAGGTGTAAATCATCTGCAGAATACAGTTTGTACCCCAATGAAAAGTCAGCCCAGTGCTCTAGGAACCCAAATCCTTCTCCTCTACACCAAGACTTCAGCCATGCATTTAACTCCCTAAGCTCCCGCTGTCTTTCCTGTGATGCGCATGGCACAGGCAGTATTCCTGAGAATACAACCTTGGAGGTCCTTCCCTTCAGCTTGTAGCCTAGTTCTTTAAAATTATTCTTAAGGCTCCTCCACCTACCATTTATTCTGTCGTTGGTACCGACATGGACCACGACAGCTGGATCATCACCAGCCCCTCCCAGCAATTTGTCCACCCGTTCCACCACATGCCGAACCCTGGCACCAGGGAGACAGCAAACCATTCGGTTGAGGTGGTCTTGGCGACAAATAATTCTATCTGTCTTCCTGATTATAGAATCCCCTACGACTATCAATTGTCTTGGCTTACCTGCATTACCATCCCGCCGACTACTAGCTGGGCTGTTCTCCCGGCTGTTAGGGAGATCAGTATCCACTAGGGCTGCCATTTCTGAGACTGACACCCTTGCATCATCACCCAACCTGGCAATTTTGCCTGGAATGTCAGAAACCGGATCGGCCTTCCTTGTCTTTGACCCCTTTCTACTGCCCCTAACTACATTAACCCAGCTACTTACCTGATCCTGCTCACCCATGTCTTCACCCATGCATGAATTAGAGTAAGTATGGAAGCTTAGGGGTGTATGGTCCTGTGCCTATAATTAATTGAAAAATTGACTGCACATGGATGTCGTCCGCGTGGTGTCTGAATAATTACTAAGCATCCATGGATTTCAATGGGCGAGTCTGGTCTGCAAAAACGGACCAGAATAGGACATTCTGTGAGATTCTCATAACGGACACAAGCTTCAAAAAAACAAAACAAAACAAAAAAAACAGGATGTATGAAGAGCCCCATTGACTTGTATGGGTCAGTGTGCTGTCTATTGTTGAAATAGACAGCGCACTGAGGAGAAATATGTTCGTCTGAATGAGGCCTTTGGGATATTCAAGAACAGCAGACTAAAAGCAAACTGGATCTTACCAACCAATGCCAGGCAGCTGCTGGCAAGGTAAGTGATATCATAGGATACATCAAAAGGGGATAGATGATGGTCAGACCACTTATAGAATATTGTGTATAGTCTTGTTACCAGTGTACTAGGATGTAACTAGAGATTGTAGGGCCGCATGCCACACTTTTAAATGGGCCCCCAGCATGGAGTTCCCAGAATCGGTCCTTAAAAATACATTTACTCACTGCCCCTGACTTGTCTTAGAGCCCGGCTGTCCCGAATCGCCACAGCTCCCATATCAGGGTCTTGCCTGTGCTATTTCACATTCAAGATCCTGATGACGTGCAGCGTCTGGACGTATGAAACACAGCATACAACGTTCAATGTCATGACAATGTGTGCTGCATCCGGCGTGAGGACCTTTTATGCTCCGCTTCACAGGCCTGATGTGGATCTGGGTGGGCCCCCTATTTCATATTCTCTCTCCAGCGTGGCATGCAGCAGCCTGTGCATCCTCCTCCCCTGTCCCCTTCACTCCGGCGCCTTAGAGTCCCAAGAGTGGAGCAAACAGGGGGGAGGGGGGGGGAATTAGGATGCACAGGCAGCCGCATGCCGTGCAGGAGGGAAAGCATAAAAAAGTAAGGGTACAGTAATTGTGTGGTGAGGGTGGCCTATGGGCCCCCTTGGTTTAGCAGCCCGGTTGCCACAGAAAGATTATCAAAATTGGGGGTATTTGATGTATAAATATATCAAAGGTCAGTTTAGGGATCCGCCTAATAAAATATTGATGCCCAGGACTGCAACTATAACAAGGGAAAGTCCTCTACGTCTAGAGGAGAAAAGGTTTCTACACCAACATAGAAGGGGATTCTTTACTGTAAGAGCATTAAGATTATGGAACTCTCTGATAAAGAATGTTGTGATTTCTTGATCCAGAGAGGGGTCTACATGCCTTTCTTAAAAGTAATATTATTCCAATTTATATGTACTAGATTGCAGTAGTTGTGTCATTGAGTTGGGGATGTATTCTGATTGTCACATTTAGAATCAGGAATAATAAGGGTATTGTCTGGAGATGAGGAAAATTGGCTTCTGCCTTGTGTTTTGTTTTTGTTTTTTGTCTTTTTCTGGATCAACATTGCAAGAGAATAGTTTGAACTAGATGAACTTATGTCTTTTTTCAACCTTACTATGACCTTTTTTATTTGACCACATCCTTAGCCTTTCTTACGTGTATATACAGTAAACCTTTATCGTAGACTGCCTTTTCCTTTCCCTTGATATCTAATATTCCAGACCATTGATATAAAATAGTTAATTTGATAACTTTGTTGTATAATGGAGAGTCTTGTCTCAAGTCAACATTCTATAGCAATGCCCTAGAGCTTTATATAGAAGCTGCTGAGAGCAAGGGAAAATGAAGATGAAAATAGAAAGACCCCAGAACAACCCACAGAGAGCAACATTTTCAGATAACAGAAATTGCTAACTCAGCAATATATATCCCATGTTTCACAGTCTTTCAAGTATTGCAATGTTTGCAAATGAGCTTTTTCCGCAAGTACAGTAGAAAATTGAGATAATTATATATTTTTAATAGGAAAAAAACAATCATTAAATATTTATACAATGTATTTTATTACAGTATTGTTTCATTTAGCTGTTTTGAAAAAATGTCAAATAAAATAAAAGTTGTGACTTATATCATATAATGTAATGTGTATGTCATTTGTACGTCATATATTTTATTTATTTTTGTAGGAGAACTTTATTTTCCATAATACATATCACCAATGCCCATCTAACCAAACCTATACGTACATGCAAAATGGCAAAGAAGATAGATGACAGGAAAAAAGATAAGACCTGAGGGGATGGAATTAAACAACTTGGAGATTAAAGTAGCTGTCTCATCACATACAACCCCTTTAATATAATAGACACTTGAGTCCGGCTAATGAGACCCCCAACAAGCAGTTGATTTTGCCGTGGAAGTTGCCCTCAGCTGATCATTTTCCCTGCAGCGTCCTCCACAGGAGAAATGGAGTATTGCACAGCAGCCAATCAAATAAATAATTTTTTTGAAGCTGATGCTGCTAATGTTTTCATATCACTATTCTGAGCTATAGACGCATATTATATATATATATATATATATATATATATATATATATATAATCCAAAAATCAGGCAGCACTCCAAGGTATAAGCAAAGTAGAAAAAGGTGCTTTATTGGTCCATATACACATGACGTTTCAGCTCAAAACAGGAGCCTTTCTCAAGTGCCACTTGAGAAAGGCTCCTGTCTAGAGCTGAAACGTCGTGTGTATATGGACCAATAAAGCACCTTTTTCTACTTTGCTTATACCTTGGAGTGCTGCCTGATTTTTGGATTCTACTACAGCAGGTCTGTTAGCCCTGACCTGGGCAGGTCAGCACCCATCCATGATTCACAGGCTGTGCGGCTGACATTGTATTTTGACTTTTATATATATATATATATATATATATATATATATATATATACAGTGAAGGAAATAAGTATTTGATCCCTTGCTGATATTGTAAGTTTGCCCACTGCCAAAGTCATGAACAGTCTAGAATTTTTAGGCTAGGTTAATTTTACCAGTGAGAGATAGATTATATATATAAAAAAAAAAAAAGAAAATCACATAGTCAAAATTATATATATTTATTTGCATTGTGCACAGAGAAATAAGTATTTGATCCCCTACCAACCATTAAGAGTTCAGCCTCCTCCAGACCAGTTACACACTCCAAATCAACTTGTAGATTATAGACAGCTCTTACATGGTCACCTGTATAAAAGACTCCTGTCCACAGACTCAATTAATCAGTCTGACTCTAACCTCTACAACATGGGCAAGACCAAAGAGCTTTCTAAGGATGTCAGGGACAAGATCATAGACCTGCACAAGCCTGGAATGGGCTACAAAACCATAAGTAAGACGCTGGGTGAGAAGGAGACAACTGTTGGTGCAATAGTAAGAAAATGGAAGACATACAAAATGACTGTCAATCAACATCGATCTGGGGCTCCATGCAAAATCACACCTCGTGGGGTATCCTTGATCCTGAGGAAGGTGAGAGCTCAGCCGAAAACTACACGGGGCGAACTTGTTAATGACAGCTGGGACCACAGTCACCAAGAAAACCATTGGTAACACATTACGCCGTAATGGATTAAAATCCTGCAGTGCCCGCAAGGTCCCCCTGCTCAAGAAGGCACATGTACAGGCCCGTCTGAAGTTTGCAAATGAACATCTGGCTGATTCTGAGAGTGATTGGGAGAAGGTGCTGTGGTCAGATGAGACTAAAATTGAGCTCTTTGGCATTAACTCAACTCGCCGTGTTTGGAGGAAGAGAAATGCTGCCTATGACCCAAAGAACACCGTCCCCACTGTCAAGCATGGAGGTGGAAACATTATGTTTTGGGGGTGTTTCTCTGCTAAGGGCACAGGACTACTTCACCGCATCAATGGGAGAATGGATGGAGCCATGTACCGTCAAATCCTGAGTGACTACCTCCTTCCCTCCACCAGGACATTAAAAATGGCTCGTGGCTGGGTCTTCAAGCACGACAATGACCTGAAACATACAGCCAAGGCAACCGAGGAGTGGCTCAAAAAGAAGCACATTAAGGTCATGGAGTGGCCTAGCCAGTCTCCAGACCTTAATCCCATCGAAAACTTATGGAGGGAGCTGAAGATGCGAGTTGCCAAGCGACAGCCTTAAAATCTTAATGATTTACAGATGATCTGCAAAGAGGAGTGGGCCAAAATTCCATCTAACATGTGTGCAAACCTCATCAATAACTACAAAAAAAACGTCTGACTGCTGTGCTTGCCAACAAGGGTTTTGCCACCAAGTATTAAGTCTTCTTTGCCAAAGAGATCAAATACTTATTTCTCTGTGCACAATGCAAATAAATATATATAATTTTGACTATGTGATTTTCTTTTTTTTTTTTTATATAATCTATCTCTCACTGGTAAAATTAACCTAGCCTAAAAATTCTAGACTGTTCATGTCTTTGACAGTGGGCAAACTTACAAAATCAGCAAGGGATCAAATACTTATTTCCTTCACTGTATATATATATATATATATATATATATATATATATATATATATATATATATATATATATATATATATATATATATATATATATATATAAATAATTATTATCGAAGAAACCACAGCACTCAGTATAGAAGGGTGCTCAGGTAGGGTTCAACTCCGTAGTATTTTGGAAGAAAAAATTGCACTCCATAAATTCTTTGTTTTTGAAAAGTAATTTTATTTGCAGTCCACAGACTGTCCATAACTTTTGACTAAATTTTACAGAAGAAACTAAAAAGAAGGTTGGCAATCTTGCTACTGTCCTGGGAAAAGGGAGCACACTTGCTCTAAGGTTTTACAGGGCCGTATTATGGATACGTGTGGTATGCATCTGTAATATGGTGCCCATGGAATTATACACATTTTACACCGACTTTTGCTAAAAAAGAAATTGTAGCATACTATATTGCATGTCGTATTATGGAAGCATTTTCGCCTAGAGACAATGCTTCTACGGAAGAATTCGGTACCTAACAGAGGCATCATACGTTGACAAATAGAATGCCTACAGGTCCATAATATAAACCAATATGAAATCCATGTACTGTTAGACAGGATTCATGCGTGTGGTACTGCCATGTGCATAAGCCCTACCCATAATAGAAGTGGAAGACTCAGATGCACAACTGTCTCAATCTAGTCTACATGGCATCCGGGTCCACAATCCAGGACCATAACAGCAAGATTACCATTTCTGCTAATAGTAAACTTTTTAACCCCTTACCGTCGTAAACAACTTTCAGATTTTAATTTTAGTTTTTTCCTCCCCACCTTCCAAAAGCCATAACGTCTTTATTTTTCCGTCGATATAGTACTATGAGGGCTTGATTTTTCCGGGACGAGTTGTAGTTTTTCGTAGCACCTTTTATTTTGCCATATAATGCACTAGGAAACGGGGAAAACTTTATTTGTGGGGTAGAAAATGAAAAAAATGCGATTTCCGTTTTTACGGAATTCAATGTGCAATTAAAACAACATGTTAACTTTATTTTGTGGGTCAATACGATTACGGCCATACCAAATATATATTGTTTTTTCTATATTTTACTACTTTTACAAGTAAAAACCTAAGTGTAAAAAAGATAATTTATTTTGTGTCGCCAAATTCCGAGAGCCATAACTTTTTTATTTTTCCGTCGATTAACCCCTTCCCTCTTTGGCCACTTTTGACCTTCCTGACATGGCCTTATTTTTCAAATCTGACATGTTCCACTTTATGTGGTAATAACTCCGGAATGCTTGTACCTATCCAAGCAATTCTGAGATTGTTTTCTCGTGACACATTGGACTTTATGTTACTGGCAAAATTTGCCCGATACATTCAGTATTTAGTTGTGAAAAACACCAAAATGTAGCGAAAAATTGCAAAAATTTGCATTTTTCGCAATTTAAATGGATCTGCTTGTAAGACAGGCAGTTATACCACACAAAATTGTTGCTAATTAACATCCCCCCATATGTCTACTTTAGGCATCGTTTTTTGAACATCCTTTTATTTTTCTAGGACGTTACAAGGCTTATAAGTTTAGCAGCAATTTCTCACATTTTCAAGAAAATTTCAAAAGGCTATTTTTACAGGGGCCAGTTCAGTTCCGAAGGGGCTTTGAGGTCCTTAGATATTAGAAACCCCCAATAAGTCACCCCATTTTAAAAACTCCACCCCTCAAAGTATTCAAAACAGCATTTAGAAAGTTTCTTAACCCTTTAGACATTTCGCAGGAATTAAGGCAAAGTAGAGGTGAAACTTACAAAGTTCATTATTTTTTTCTAGAAATTCATATTGAATCCATTTTTTTTGTACCACAGAAGGTTGTACCAGAGAAATGCAATTCAATATTTATTGCCCAGGTTCTGCAGTTTTAGGAAATATCCCACATGTGGCCCTAGTGTGCTAATAGACTGAAGCACCGGCCTCAGAAGCAAAGTAGCACCTAGTGGATTTTGGGCCTCCTTTTTTTTTAGAATATATTTTAGGTACCATGTCAGCTTTGAAGAGGTCTTGTGGAACTAAAACAGTGGAAACCCCCCAAAAGTGACCCCCTTTGGGAAACTGCACCCCTCAAGGAATTTATTTAGGGTTGTAGCAAGCATTTTGACCTGCCAGTTTTTTTTGCAAAAATTTTTGGGACTAGGCCATGAAAATTAAAATCTACATATTTTCAAATAAAATGTAGATTTAGCAATTTTTTTTTCATTTCCACAAGGACTAAAGGAGAAAAAGCACCATAAAATTTGTAAAGAAATTTCTCCCGAGTAAAACAATACCCCACATGTGGTAATAAACGGCTGTTTGGACACACGGCGAGGCTGAGAAGGGAAAGAGCGCCATTTGGCTCTTGGAGCTCAAATTTAGCAGGAATGGTTTGCGGTGGCCATGTCGCATTTGCAAAGCCCCTGAGGGGACAAGACAGTGGAAACTCCCCACAAGTGACCCCATTTTGGAAACTATACCCCTTGAGGAAATTATCATTACCCCACAGGTGTTTTACAGAACTTATTGGAATTAGGCTGTAAAAATGAAAATCTACATTTTTCCAAAGAAAATGTAGGTTTAGGTAATTTTTTTTCATTTCCACAAGGACTGAAGGAGAAAAAGCACTGGAACATTTGTAAAGCAATTTCTCCCGAGTAAAACAATACCCCACATGTGGTCATAAATATCTGTTTGGACACACGGTAGGGCTCAGAATGGAAGGAGCACCATTTGGATTTTGGAATGGTTTCTGGGCGCCATGTCACATTTGCTGAGCCCCTGTAGTACTAGTACAGTGGAAATACCCCAAAAGTGACTCCATTTGGCAAACTGCACCCCCTGAGGAATCATCTAGGGGTATAGTGAAAATTTTGATCCCAAAGGTTTTTTGCTGAATTAGAATGAAGCCGTGAAAACGAAAAATATATATTTTTTCCAATAAGATGTCGTTTTAGATCAACATTTTTCATTTTTACAAGGAATAGAAAAGAAAAAGCAGCCCAACATTTGTAAAGCAATTTCTCCCAAGTACGGTAACACCCCATATGTGGTTATAATCGGCTGTTTACATATATGGGAGAATTCAGATGAAAAGGAGCGGTATTTGACTTTTGGAGCGTAGATTTTGCAGGAATGGTTTGGAGACGCCATGTTGCATTTGCAAAACCCCTGATGTACCAAACAAAAGTGACCCTGTTTAAGAAACTACACCACTAAAGGCATTTATCAAGGGGTGTAGTGAGAATTTAGACTCCACATGTAATGACGGGGTAGGGAGACAGACAGGTGAGCCCTAATCTACCCGCCACTCAGTCCCTGCCTACTTGCACGGCCCGTCCTAGGCGACGGCGTACAACTGGACGACGGTCCCTACGCTCAATATGTGCACGACAGACAAACAGGCAAGGGTACACAGAAGCTAAGGGAAATGGGGCAGTTGCTCACGGCAACACCGTGAGCAACAAGAGTAGTGAACGAGCCAAGTCAAACCAGGAGTGTACGAGGTACCAAACGCAGAGCAGGAGAGTAGTCAGTAAAGCCAGGGTCAATATGAAGCAGAGGACAATAGTACAAGCAGCAGAAGCAGAGCCAGGAAACAGGCAGAATCACAGGCAAAGGAGGAGCAGGAAATGAAGGTATAAATAGACAGAGGGTGGGAGCTAGCTCCGTTTGGCCAGGCTGTGATAGGCTCTCCCTTTCCTCAGCCTCCCAGCCTGAGTGGTAGCAGATCGAGTCACTCTATCAGACTTAGGAGCAGGTGCAGACTGATTAACCAAGGGCGTCGACACCGAAGCTGTGTCTGGCAGACCCTTTACACCA
Organism: Rhinoderma darwinii; assembly: GCF_050947455.1. Classification (NCBI taxonomy): domain Eukaryota; kingdom Metazoa; phylum Chordata; class Amphibia; order Anura; family Rhinodermatidae; genus Rhinoderma; species Rhinoderma darwinii. The sequence goes on along the minus strand of NC_134687.1, from coordinate 582,194,452 downwards.
CAGGTGTTTTCCAGAAATTAATACGCAGTAGATGGTGCAAAGTGAAAATTGCAATTTTTCCACTGATCTGCCTATTCACCGAACGATATGTTGTGCCCAGCTTGTACCACTGGAGAATCTTACACCATAAATTGTTAAGCGGGTTCTCCCGGGTATGGTAATGCCTTACTTGTGGACATAAATTGCTGTTTGGGCACGCTGTAGGGCTAAGAAGGGAAAGACCGCCATTTTGAGCATGGATTTTGCTTGGTAATAGTTCTGTTTGGGGTTTTGCAGGTATTTCAGTTTATAATGTGGGGGTATATGTAATCTGTGCGGAGTACATCAGGGCATAATAAGAGGGTATAATAATGGGGTAAATAATAGAATTATCCATAGGTGTGTGTTACGCTTTGAAGCGATCCGTTATGCACAGGCCGGTGTCACACTGATAAATGCTTTTCTTTCTTATCCCACTTTTATAACACTCTGCACCTTTTGGGGACTTTTTCTCCTTCGTAGTTTGGGAAATTTTGCTGGGAAAGTTTTGCGCTGGTATTATTCGGGCGCCCTCGCTTCCAGCGGATGTGCTATGTCCCTTCCCTTTCCTAGTTCCTAAATACTAGGGCCCTGAAACGGGAGGAATGTTCCCTTCCGGCCTACGCATTGAGATGTTTTTTTATCACCGCATTACTAGTGCCATAACTTTTATATTTTTCAGTTGATTGAGCGGTGTGCAGGCTTGTTTTTTGTGAGACGGGCTGTAGATTTCATTGGTATCATTTTGGAACACATACGACTTTTTGATCACTTTTTATTTCATTTTTTGTTATAGGAAATTACTAAAAACAAGCAATTCCGGAATAGTTTTTTATTGTTTTTTTTTTCGGCATCCACAGTGCACCATAAATGACATGTTAACTTTATTCTGTGGGTCGATACGATTACGGCGATACCAAATTTATAGAGTTTTTTTTATGTATTGCAGCTTTTGCACAATAAAATCACTTTTTTTTATAAAATTGAATTGTTTTTTGTGTCGCCATATTCTAAGACCCATAACTTTTTTATTTTTGCGTGGACAAAGCTGTGTCAGGGATTATTTTTTGCGGCAGGGATTGTCATTTTTATTGGTACTATTTTGGAGTAAATGTGACTTTTTCATCATTTTTTATAGCATTTTTTTGGAGGAGATGTGACCTAAAAAACAAAGATTCTGGCGTTGTTTTTCATGTTTTTTTTTACGGCGTTCACCGTGCGGGATAATTTACATAATAGTTTTGTAGTTTGGGTCGTTACGAACGTGGCGATACCAATTATGTATAGTTTTTTAATATTTTACGGTTTTTCCCATAATAAAAGACTTACTATGGGAAAAAAGGCAGTTTAGCTTTTTTTTCAACTTGAAACTTTTGTGTTTTTATTGTTTTACGACATTTTCATCAACTTTTTTTTACTTTTTTTACTTGTCCCACTAGGGGACATGAGGGCCTGATGCATCGATCGCTACTCTAATATACTGCACTACATACGTAGTGCAGTGTATTAGCGCTGTCAGTTATTTACTGACAGCAAGCCTATGAGGACACGCTGCAGGCGTCCGATTGCCATAGCAACCCAGCGATTGCGTCGCTAGGTTGCCGGTCGGGTTAAAACCCATCAGATGCTGCGCTCTATTGAGAGCAGCATCTGAGAGGTTAATCAGCCGGATCGGAGAATAGCTCCGGTCCTGGCAGTTACAGGAGGGTGCCAGCTGTATAATACAGCTGTCACCCCGCGGTGATGGTGCCGGCTCTGCTTCTGAGCCCGCACCATCACTGCGCCGTAAATGTACTGCGCTTTGCGGGAACACCTTCCCGGCAGCGCCGTATATATACGGCGGATGTCGGGAAGGGGTTAAGTGGTATGAAGGCTTATTTTTGGCGGGATAAGCTGTCGTTTTTAATTATACCATTTTGGTGCACATGCGATGGTTTGATCACTTTTTATTTCATTTTTTTGTGGGAGATTAGGTGACCAAAAAATAGACATTCTGGCCTTTACAATTTTTTTTTTACGGCGTTCATCGTACGGCTTAAATAATGATATATTGTAATAGTTTAGCGGCGATACCAATTATGTTTATTTATTTTTTTACTATGCTCTAGGGGGAAAATGGGGAAAGGGTTTTTTTTTAAACGTTTAATATATATTTTTTTTTACACAAAAAAATAACTTTATTTAACTAATTTTTTACTTTTTCTTATTAGTCCCCCTAGGGGACTTCAACCAGCGATTGTTAGATCGCTTGCACGATATACTGCAAAACTAATGTATTGCAGTATATCGTGATTCTGACAGGCATCTATTAAGCCCTGCCGGAGGCAGGGGGGCACGATGAGTTGTTAGAGGGGGCCGCCCCCCTCTTTTTAATGATTTAAATGCTGCGGTCGCTATTGACTGCAGCATTTAACGAGTTAAACGAGCGATGCCGCTCGTTACTTTGAAGTGTCGGCTGTAACATACAGCCGACACCCGCATCGTATGGAGCGGGTTCACTCCGTGAACCCACTGCATACTTACCCGGCTATGACGTAACTGTATGTCATATGTCGGGAAGGGGTTAAGAAAAAAATAATTAAATCTGCATCAAATCTTGTTACAGTCAATAAGAAATTGAAAGCTTGGATGAATTAAAGTCTGGTGAATGGTTAATTATAGGTTGGGTATATCTTCTGAGTAATATCAGTCATAAGAGGGATACAGGTCCATTGATGCTGACGTCTGGATTGTGGTTCTTTAATTGCAGAAATTCACCACTTTGTGTGATGTATTAAATGCAAGCTACTTACAGAAATTACACAGTATTTATGGAAAAAGCCTTGGTGAATACTCGCCATCTGCAAGCTTCTTGTTCTAACCTTTTAAGTTTAGAGGACAAAAACAGAAAGTAGCTTTTATTCCATCAACATAGCCGGGCATTAGACTTGTCAAAGAATATGTATGTTTTCACAGTTTCATGAACTCAACTAATGTTCTTGCAAACATCATGGCACATAATGTTTTATGTTAAGTCAAATATTCAAAAAGCAAAAAAATCAGCTGCACTATAAACTCGCATTAAAGAGAAACTCCAGAAGACACATGAATTCATTCCCCCAAACCTAGATAACATTCTAAGGGTATGTTCACACGGCCTATTTACGGACGTAAATCGGGCGTTTTTGCCCCGAATTACGCCCGAAAATAGCGCCTCAATAGCGCTGACAAACATCTGCCCATTGAAAGCAATGGACAGACGTTTGTCTGTTCACACGAGGCATATATTTACGCGCCGCCGTCAAATGACGGTGCGTAAATAGACGCCCGCGTCAAAGAAGTGACCTGTCACTTCTTTGGCCGTAATTGGAGCTGTTACTCATTGACTCCAATGAATAGCAGCGCCAATTACGTCCGTAATTGACGCGGCGTTCAAGCGCCTGCACATGCCGTTACGGCTGAAATTACGGGGTTGTTTTCAGGCTGAAACATCCCCGTAATTTCAGCCGTAATGGACGCCCTCGTGTGAACATACCCTAAGTGTTGTCTATGTCTCCTCCAGCGTGTGAGCCCGCTTCATACTTCAACCAGGAGGTGCAGTTACGTCCAGATGCGTGACGGGGTTAAACCATTCCTGACAAATGTTTGCATTGTTGCAGGGCGCATTATCCTGCTGAAAGAGTCCACTGAAATTAGGCAATAGCATAGATTTATAGATTTATTAATGATGGCCTAAAAAATGCACCAAATTTTCAATGACGCGCACGCTGTTAGATTTGATGCATCTTGGCACACGTTAGACTGCTTACCCTTCTTTATACTACCTGTAGGGTGGTATAGTTTAGACCGGTATTATGCACCACAAAACTGGCGCACACCAGTGGTAAATCTGGCACATTTCACAACCATATTCTAATCCACCGCTATATTCTAACTATGCAAACCGATGTGGCAAACTAATGTTCTCTCTGGCGCACGCATTAATAAATTTGGCCAATAATTTATATGCCAAGAAAATAGGCGCAACCCTGGAACCAAGCATCAAAGACAATAATAAATCTGCCCCCTGTTTAGGTAGTTGATACGTGTTAAAGTAACATCCACATTAATGCCGAAACCCAAGGATTCCCAGCAGAAAATTGCCCACAGCATCACACTGCTTCCGCCACATTTCCTTTTTCCCATAGAGCATCCTGGTGCCATCTATTCCTCAGGTAAGTAACGCACACGCATCCAGCCATTTACAGGACTTGCCATTTTGGAGATGCTCTGACCCACAAGACCGGCCATTTTGGAGATGCTCTGACACAGTTGTCTAGCCATCACAATTTGGCCCTTGTCAAACTCGATCAGATCCTTAGACTTGCACATTTTTCATGCTTCCAACACATCAACTTCAAGTACTGACTGACTCACTTGATACCTAATATATCCCTCCTTGTAAGATTTCATTTTAACCAGAAAATCAATGTTTTTCACTTCACTTTATGGCTGATCACTACACACTACAGTATATGGCTGAAAGTATGTGGACGCCTGGCAATCACACCTACAGTATATGAGATTATTGGACATCCAATTCCAAAATTCCATGGGTGTTAATATGGAGTTGGGCTCCCTTCTAAATAACAAGAAATCAATCTACTGAATAAGTGCAGAATCAGGTTATTTCTGGAAAAAACATTCTCATAAAGAATATCATGAGAACCTTTGGAATGTACTCATAACATTACATCACAACATGTTTTTAATACATTTTTTAATATTTTTTTGTGAATATATACTTAAAAAATATTTACAAAGAATTGAAATTGTGCGCTATCACATAAACAAGAATATAACTTCCCAGTCATGATCACATTACAGTATGTCACTCTTTTCATTTTATCCTCTGGGATCAATCAGCCCAAAATTGTAATTAATTGAGTACAAGTTACAAAGTTGTGAACGCATGTTAAAGTCTAGCAGGATTTGTGTCATTTAACAGAAAAGCTGAATGGAATCATGCGTCTAATGCTTATTTTTGGATCTATCTTACAGCACCATCTGGGTTGGGAACATTCTGATCTCTAGCACTGATCTGCACTGACCCCTATTAAACACTGCCTATTCAGCTCAGTGCACTATGCACAGACACTGATTTACAATTTATTCTAGGTGTATGGGGAGACATAAAAATAAAATGTTGTTTGAAAGTCAACGTTGGATTTATTGTTGTGGCCGTATCTTAACCTCTATTGATTAATAATGTGATTACTGTCATGTATTTATGCTCTCCATCTCTACTATGTCTCTATTATACCACAATCTCCTTGTACCCTTTCCTTCCAACCATTCTTCTTTTAGATTCCAATATGTTTGGATACATTTTTCTAATAACTTTAGGAATTATGAGAGGGCTCCATCCTTAAAGCAGTGCTCCATAACCAGTGACTTGAAAGCCACACGTGCCTCTTGCGCCCCTTACATGTGGCTCCCCAACGGTTGTCAGCTGCAGATACAATTGTTCACTAGTGACACCAGGGTGGTCGTAGCATTACTAGAACTTGGTACCAGGGTCAAAACCATATCACTAGTAGTTAACTTGGAGGTAAGAACCATATTGCCTGGTCATATCATTAATAGGTTTATTCATTTATTATATTAAGTGTAATTCAACACCATCTGTAGTATGTGACACTGACTCATGACCTACAAAATGTTGAGGACATCTACCTTAGAGTGGCACATTTTCCTTAATTTTTTTGTGGCTGGTAAAATTAAGAAAAATAATATCGGTGACACAATCTTTCTACTGCCATTCACCACCTTTGCCTGCTTCTCCCCATTCAACTTTACCTATATTTAATTACAATTCCTGTTTCTCTACTTAAGGGACTGAGGGGCATCTTCTACTCCAGGAGACCATAGACCATGAGTGTCAGTTTTTCAGCATACCACTGGTGAAAGTGCCATTGACAGGCACAAAAATTGGTCACATTTAGTTAGGCAAACTCTTGTTCTTGTCCCCTTGCTTAACCTTTAACATTAAGACATATAAGAAAACAGCATATCTGGGGATCCATGAGTTGAGACCTTCACATGGTATAGAATGAAGGGGCTGTGGTGCTCTGCCGACTAATACGACCTTTCACCAAAATACTGTACTGAGGTCACTGAGCTGGTGTATTGGGTAGCTGATTCTACATCACATTTAATTAAACATGGCGACTTTTAGCAAAACACTAAAATTAGGAACTACAGTAATTAACTCTTCCACTGCTTAGGGTTTTCTTTATTCTCTACTTGCACTCTTCTACAATATTAAGATTTAAGGAACGTTCTGGGAAAAACTCATGCACTCAGATTTAGCAATGCTGTCTATTATTCATACACTTAGACCAGTCAGTTGGCAGATCTGCCAAATGAATCATGGCGCATGTTGTATGATAAATTTGGGGCATCTTGCTAGACATGCTAGATGCTTTTCTGTCCTTTATACCATACTACCTTTTGGTTGGCTTATGCCCCTTCCATTAAGCTAGGCCTCTTTTTTTAGACACTTTTGAAAAGTGTCTAGTGAGGTGTAAATATCTGTTCTTAAACTTGCAAATCAATAAAAAAAATTGTTTTAAGTGATTTGCGCAAAAAAAGTCAATTCTGGGAATACCCTTTCAAGGTACTGTACGACAAGACAAAGCTTCACTCAATCTTTACCATTAATTTTTTTTATATGTCCCCATATGGTCTCACAATCATTTTAGAATGTGTAAACTTTTAATTATGATTATATGTATACATTGATGTTTTACATGTTTTATGACCGAAAAAAACTGAATGTTATGTAAACCTTTGCACTCGGCTCTCTTTTTTTGATAGTTTACTCCACTTGTGGGAGTAGCTGTGCTGACTAAATGATGCATTTGTTGGCACGTTTTCCTTTTTAAATGTTTGTCTGACACTGCCATGTCTTTCTTTTTGACCTGAAGAAGGAGTTCATCATACCTTATCCTGTTGTATTTTAAATAAATAGCTGTTTCAGCTACAAGAATATTCTTGTCCATTTTGAAGGCTTGCATCAAACAAGTGCCTTTTTTCCCTGAATCTGAAATTCAGGTGGGATTTATCCCGCATAGTATTCTAAACCCCAGCGGAGAGAGCACCATCTGACAGAAGGAGACCTGGCACCGGAAGCATCTTCATCTTCTGCACGCCTAAATACTAGTATAGTGTTGAGCCTATATTAGTACAACACGACAAGGTGAGCCTCTACAATCGCTTACAAGCTGCCTCCTTATATTGAACGTACTCACCCTATGTAGCGCTATTCTTTCCTTTTTCTCCAGCCCTGTTTTCAGTGTAGGCCTAGTCATCTCAGCACAATGATGAAAGTGAACAAAGAAGCAGAGACATGTCAGTAGCAAATGAATGAAGCTACAGAGCTGAGCCACAGTTAATAATGTATCTGGTAAGAACAAAATGAGTTTGAGATACTCAAGTCAGGAACGGAAAAATAATTCAGCAACTGTGATAGAGGGCCCAGATTACTGCACTTTATTGAGGTGCTTATTTTCAAAAGAAGAGATGTGCAAAATGTTAGACTTGCAAATCACCTGAAAACCCCCCTCCTTGAGTGTATAGCATGGGGGACACTTGGGATAATTTCACCATCCCCCTCTTTTTTTGATGTTCATAGGGATTCCCATGCTTTTAACCCCCCCTCAGGTACTCTAGAATCCTACTGCAGATTCCTCTTGACAGGGAAGAGTCTAGCAACATCATTGTTATTTGCAGCTGCTGCCCTGCAGCGGGAATCCTGAATGAATAAAAGCTGGAGGTCCTGTCTGGTCAGCTGCCTGTCTAAAGAGGATCCTGAAGCGGCTTATTCTGTCTGGAGAAGATGGAACAGCTGATGAAGGAGTTGCTGGCCAAAGTGGAGCGGAGCGAAGAGTGGCTAAAGAGATGCCTTCTGGACAGAACGGTGTCACTGCAATTAACATTCAAGGCAGCGGCAGAGGAAGTAGTGGAGCCGGCCCACCACACGCATTCCGGACTAGGAAGAGAACAGAGCGGATGTCAGTTTCACTCCCTGGGCAGATCTGCTGTAGAGACTATGTTGAACTCTTCTCTTTAATATCTTCTTATAAAGATATCAAGAATGATAAGAAGGATGACAAAAATGATGGGAGGAAGAAGCATAATATGGTTAAATCATATAATAATTGTTTTTAGGGATTTTGTATATTTGTATCTGTATTGGAGGACAAAAAGGCTGAAAAATGTGCTGGTTTATTCCGGTACGTGGATATAGAGCTGGAAGCATATAAGAATCCTGACACGTCTGAATCTTTTCTGTGAGATTTCCAGCAAGGCAAACGTAATCTCACGAGATTACGTTTGCCTTGCTGGAAATCTCACAGAAAAGATTCAGACGTCTCAGGATTCTGAATACACATGACGTCCTGGCTGGAGGTAATGTATATTCATAGTCAGGACACTGCAGTAATGCTAGTGTGTGTGTATGTAGCCGCACATAGTGATATAGCTATATCGCTAGTGCAGTGTAAATGAATGGAGAGAAGTGTATGACGCAGATTGGTAAAAATGACAACTTAACTTTATTTTGTGGCTCAATACGATTATTGCAATACCAATTATATATAGGTTTTTAAAAAAAATTACTACGTTTACAAAGAAAAAACTTTTTGTTAAAAAAAAATAGTTTTGTGTCACCACATTCTGAGAGCCAGAACTTTTTTTATTTTGTCGTGGATTAAGCGCCGTGAGGGCTTATTTTTTTGCAGGCCAATCGGTAGTTTTTATTGGTACCATTTTGTAGTACACACAACTTTTTGATCGCTTTATATTAGATTTTTTTTTACGGCGTTCACCATAATTCTTATATTGAAATTGTTCAGACTTTTACAGAAGCGGCGATACCAATTTTGTTTCATTTTTTTATTACTTTAGAGAAAACATGGGAAACTTTTATTTTTTAACTTTTAATATTATTTTATTTTTTGAACACTACTCAAAACTTTATTTAACTTTTTATTAGTTCCCTAGGGAATTTAAACCAGCGATTGTGAGATCGCTGGTAGAATACACTGCAATACTAATGTTTTGCAGTATATTGTCATTTGTACAGGCTTCTGCTTCACAGAGGCAGAAAGAAGGCAGACCTGGGGGCCTTCATTAGGCCCCCGGGCTGCTATGACATCCCTTGGCACCCCGCAATCGCGTCCCGGGTGGGGACTGTTGTAGGGGGCTGCCCCCTCTTTCTAACGGCTTAGATGCCGCAGTCGCTATTGACCGTGGCGTTTAAGTGGTTAAACGGCCAGGATCAGAACAATCTCTGTTTCTGGCCGTTAGTGCAGGGTGTCATCTGTCATACACAGCTAACACCCGCAGCATTTGGAGCGTGCTCATCACAAGAGTCCGCTTGATACTTCAACCCCCGTACCAGGCCGTGGTGCAGTTATGTCCAGGTTTGTGAAGGGGTTTAGAAGGTAAACTAGACCTCCCAGCAGCAGCCTAGCTATAAAGAGTTGGTTTCTAAAAGCACAGACTCCAGTGAACTTAGCAACAGTTACCTTGGCTTGCAGCTTATCCAGATAGAGTGAAGGCAGAACTATTAACCCCTTAGTGACCACCAATACGCCTTTTTACGTCGGTCACTAAGGGGCCTTAGGCTAGACTGACGCCTTTTTACGTTCGCCTAGCCTAAGTCCTGCACGGGTCTTCTGTGCAGCCAGGAGCCGGGGCTCTGCTGTCTGATGACAGCTGAGCTCCTGCTCCAACGCCCGCGATCTAAGTTTACTTCGATCGCGGCCGTTTAACCCGTTAAATGCCGCCGTCAATAGCGACCGCAGCATTTAACTTTGTTTACAGAGGGAGAGAGCTCCCTCTGTCACCCATCGGCGGCCCGCGAATGCAATAGCGGGTCTCCGATGGGCTGTCATGGCAGCCGGGGGCTTGATAAAAGCCCCCAGGTCTGCCCTGGACATATGCCTGTTAGGACGCGCCGGAGGCACGTCCTAACAGATTGCCTGTCAGATTTACACTGACAGGCAATAATGTTCTGGTATACGAAGTATACCAAAGCATTATAGCAGCGATCGGAAGATCGCACAGTAAAGTCCCCTAGTGGGACTAATAAAATAAGTCATCAAAGTGAAATAAAGATTATTAATAAAAAGTACAGTAAAAAAATAAATCAATTTTTTTCCATAAAAAGTGGTTTTATTTAGTAAAAATGTAAAAAAAAAAAAAAAAGTACACATATGGGGTATCGCCGCGACCATAATAACTCCATTAATAAAGTTAATATGTAATTTAAACAGCAAGGTGAACACCGTAAAAAAAAAACGCAAAAAACAATGGCGAAATTGCAATTTTTTTCCATTGCCCCCCAAAAAAGTCATAATAAAAATGAATCAATAAGTGCCATACACCCCAAAACAGTACCAATCAAAACTACGTCTCATCCCGCAGAAAACAAGCCCAAAAAATCACTACATTGATGGAAAAATAAAAAAATTACAATGCGATGATGCAAAAACAAATAATTTTAGTTCAAAAGTGTTTTTATTGTGCAAAAGTCGTAAAACATAAAAAAACCTCTACATATGTGGTATCGCCGTAATCGTACCGACCCATAGAATAAAGGTAACATGTTATTTACGTCGCACAGCGAACGGCGTCAATTTAAAAACGCATAGAACAATGGCGGAATTTCAGTTTTTTTTTATAATCCTCCCCAAAAAGGTTAATAAAAGTTAATATCAAAATTATATGTACCCAAAAATGGTGCTATTAAAAAGTACAACTAATCCCGCAAAAAACAAGTCCTCATACAGCTATGTAGACGAAAAAAATGCGACTATAGAAAAACGAATAAAATAGCTTGGTCATTAGGGCCTAAAATGGGCTGGTCACTAAGGGGTTAAAGCCCCATGCACACAACTGTAGAATTGGTCCGTAATTACGGACCCATTCATTTCTATTGCGCACGGACACCTTCCCATATATTTACCTTCTGTTATATAGGACATGTCCTATTTTTTGATTTTTACGGACCCTGCAAATGCGGATGGCTGTCTGCGGCTGCCATGCCCGTAATCACGGATTGTGATTACGGGCATGGTCATGTGCATGGGGCCTAATTCATGGTTTTATGTATCGATTCTGTGTTCCAGAGTTTAAGGGGTCAGGTTACTGCTGGATGGACAATCTAAAATCATTTCATTTCAGGAAAGAGATTGTGTTTGAGAACATATACAGTATAGGATATAATGGAAGGTAGAGTGAAGGGACCATTTTTTCCCCCTCCTTTTGAGAACTTTAGAGTTTCTTCACTTGGCTTAGTCCCGAAGAAAGAGCCCAAGTGTTTGAGACTAAAGGCCCTTTTACACAGGCCAACTATTGGGGAAATTAGATCAGTCGATGAACGAGCAAATTCTCGTTCATCGGCTAATAGCATTGTTTTAAATGCCGAAACTATTATCATTGTCAGCAACACATCTCCCTGTGTAGACAAAGAGATGTGCTGCCGGCATTCTAAAAATGTATGGGGGTGAGCGATCGTAGTAACGAGCGCTCGTCCCCATGATAGCTCCTTGTGAAATGAACAAACGAGCGCTGATCAATGAGCTGTCTCAGATGCATCAGTTGTCTATGCATCTTTTGATTATGCACTGCGCTGTTATGCCAATTTAGTCAAGGGGCGCTGTTAACAAAGGCGGACATTAAGGGCTCATGCACACGACCGTAGCCGTGTGCACGACCGTGATTTTCGGGTCGGGACATGCACATGGCCGCGGCCATTATTTTCAATGAGCCCGGACCGCAGAACACGGCCGTAATAAGACAGGTCCGTTCTTTCTGTGGTGCGGGCTCCCGGGCCATGCACGGACCGTAAAAACTACGGTTGTGTGCATGGCCCCATAGAAATGAATGGGGCCACAATTCTCCCGTGGATTTTCGGGGGGAATTGCGGCCGCAAAAACACGTTTGTGTGAATGGGGCATAAGTCGACCTTTTGATAATTGCCAGTTTGCCCAGCAGGCTTTAACTCTCTAGGTTTTCAATTTGAAGGTTATTACTATTTGATAAAGCACTGCCTATGGGTTTTACTATTTCAAGTTTTTATTTTTATTCTTTTACTTGTTTCATTGATTGGGTTGTTTGTAGTAAATTCTTAGGCGGAGGTGCATTACATTACTTAGATGACTTCTTGTTTGTAGGTAGTTCTGTTGTTTGTTCTCAGGTATTGTTTAACCCCTTAGTGACCAGCCTATTTTAGGCCTTAATGACCAAGCTATTTTTTAAGTTTTTCCATCATCTCATTTAAAGAGCTATAACTTTTTATTTTTGTGTCGACATAGCTGTATAAGGTCTTGTTTTTTGCGGGAGAAGTTGCATTTTTTAACAGCACCATTTTGGGGTACATATGTATTGATTAACTTTTATTATTTTTTTGGGGGGGGAATAGAAAAAAAACAGCAATTTCGCCACAGTTTGTTGCATCCTAAATTTACGCCATTTACCGTGTGGTATAAATAACACAATAACTTTATTCAGCGGGTTGTTACGATTGCAACGATACCAAATTGACATAGATTTTGTATTTTTTGCTACTTTTACACAGTAGAAACACTTTTTTTTTAAATTATTTGTTTTTGTGTCTCCATATTTGAAGAGCCATAACTTTTTTATTTTTCCGCCGATGCAGTTTTATGAGGGCTTTTGTTTTGCGGAACAACTTGTAGTTTTTATTGGTACCATTTTGGAGTAGATGCGAGTTTTTGCTAACTTTTTATAAAAAAAATTTTAAGGCAGGATTCACATAAAACAGCAATTTTTGCATTGTTTTTATTTTATTTTCTACGGCGTTCAACATGCGGGTTAAATAATTAAATAACTTTATAGTCGGGGTCATTACGGATACAGCAATACCAAATGTGGGTAACTTTTTTAATTTTTTAGTTTTTTTTAATAATAATATATTTTGAAAGGGGAAAAGTGGGTTTTTCCATTTTTTTTTTTTCATTTTTTTTTATTTTTATTAACATTATGAAACTTATTTTTTTACTTGTTTACTAGTCCCACTAGGGGACTTCACTATACGATCCTCCGATCGCATTTATAACACACTGAAATACTTTTGTATTGCAGTGTATTAGTGCAACTCAATATTTATTGCCCAGGTTCTGTAGTTTTTAGAAATATCCCACAGGTGGCCCTAGCGTGCTAATGGACTGAAGCACAGGCCTCAGAAGCAAAGGAGCACCTAGTGAATTTTGGGACGTCCTTTTTATTATAATGTATTTTAGGCACCATGTCAAGTTTGTAGAGCTCTTGCCAATACAGTGGAAATCATCCAAAAGTCAAAATGAAAATCAACATTTTTTTCAAAGAAAATGTAGGTTTAACAATTTTTATTTATCTCCACAAGGACTAAAGGAGATAAAGCATCTCAACATTTGTAAAGCAATTTCTCCCAAGTAAAACAATACCCCACATGTGGTCATAAACTGCTGTTTGGACACACTGTAGGGCTCAGAATAGAAGGCGCACCATTTGGATTTTGGAATGGTTTCTGGGTGCTATATCACATTTGTTGAGCCCCCGTAGTACTAGTACAGTGGAAACACCCCAAAAGTTGCTCCATTTGGGAAACTTTGAGGAATTATCTAGGGCTATAGTGAAAATTTTGTCCCGAAATGTTTTTTTTGCTGAATTAATTGGAATTAAGCTGTGAAAATGAAAAATGTATTTTTTTTTCCAATAAGATGTAGTTTTAGATCAACATTTTTAATTTTTGCAAGGAATAAAAAAGAAAAAGCACCCCAAAATGTATAAAGCAATGTCTCCGAGTATGGTAACTCCCCATATGTCGTTATAAACTGCTGTTTGGACATATGGCAGCGGTTGACTTTTGGAGCGTGGATTTTGCTGGAATGGTTTGCGGACGCCATGTCGCATTCACAAAAAAAGTGACCCCATTTTAGAAACTACACCCCTAAAGGCATTTATCACGGGGTGTATTGAGAATTTAGACCCACCACAGGTGTTTTTCAGAAATGAATACGCAGTGGAGGAATCAAAGTGAAAATTGCAACTTTCCCACTGATATGTAATTTCACCGCACAATATGTTGTGCTCAGTGTCACGAAGGGTCTGTGGACCCACTGGGCCGCACCGCCTTGGCAGTAAGGCAGCTGGCCAACAGGTGAATGTCTATAGTTTGTATAGGTACCTGTGGCAGCTCAGACAGCAGCAGGGCAGGCTCAGCTTGGACTAGGCAGCAGGTAGACGTCAGGCGAGGTGAAGCAGGTCAGACATGGAATACAGCACGACACGACTTTGACACAGCACAGTGCTCGACCAGGATGGTATGGAATGCAAGGAACAGCAACTGGAACAGGAAACAGGAACACACTAGGAGGCCATGACATAGACAAACTAGGAAACATCAACAATGCTCAGAAGCAGGGGGCTGGACCACTCTTATAGTCCAGGGTACTCACGGGTCAAAGTTCAACAAAAGTCCGGTACGCACGCTGCCCCTTTAAGAGTGGGCATGAGCATGCGTGCGCACCCTACGGAATCCGAATGAGGTGAGTGTGGAAGCGGGCACTGGCGTCTCCTGAGGAGGAGGCTGGGGCCAGCGCTTGCCGACTCGTGTGTTGCTGTAATTTTTATTGATTTTATTTTTGGGTAAATGTGATCACTTTTTATTCCATTTTTTGCAAGGACAGGTGACCTAATAACAGCGCATCTGGCGTTGTTTTTCATATTTTTTTGTTACGGCGTTCACCGTATGGGATAAATTACGTAAATGTTATCGTTTTGGTCGTTATGGATGCGGCAATACCAATTATTTATAGTTTTTTTTTATTTTTTCCGATGATAAAAGACTTATTCTGGGAAAAAAGGGGACTTGAAGGCCTGCACCTCCGATGTCTTTACTAATACACTGCACTACATAGTGCAGTGTATTAGAGCTGTCAGTGATTCACTGACAGCAAGCCTATGAGGCTCTCTATTGAGCGAAGCATCTGAGGGGTTAATCGGACGGATCGCAGACTAGCTCCGGTCCCGGCCGTTACAACGGGATGTCAGCTGTAATATGCACCGTGTTCCAAATTATTATGCACATTGGATTTAAGTGTCATAAACATTTAATTATTAGTTTTTCAATTAAACTCATGGATGGTATTGTGTCTTAGGGCTCTTTGGATCATTGTAATCAATCTCAGACACCTGTGATAATTAGTTTGCCAGGCGTGCCCAATCAAAGGAAAACTACTTAAGAAGGACGTTCCACATTATTAAGCAGGCCCCAGGTTTCCAGCAATATGGGAAAGAAAATGGATCTCTCTGCTGCCGAAAAGCGTGAAATAGTGCAATACCTTGGACAAGGTATGAAAACATTGGACATTTCAAGAAAACTTAAGCGTGATCATCGTACTGTGAAAAGATTTGTGGCTGATTCAGAGCACAGAAGGGTTCGTTCAGATAAAGGCATAATGAGGAAGGTTTCTGCAAGACAAATTTATAGGATTAGGAGAGCAGCTGCTAAAATGCCATTGCAAAACAGCAAACAGGTATTTGAAGCCGCTGGTGCCTCTAGAGTCCCGCGGACCTCAAGGTGTAGGATCCTCCAGAGGTTTGCAAGTGTGCATAAAGCTATTATTCGGCCACCCCTAAACAATGCTCACAAACAGAAACGGTTGCAGTGGGCTCAGAAATACATGAAGACTAATTTTAAAACTGTGTTGTTTACTGATGGGTGCTGTGCAACCCTGGAGGGTCAAGATGGACGGAGTAGTGGATGGTTGGTGAATGTCCACCATGTCCCAACAAGGCTGCGACGTCAGAAATGAGGTGGCGGAGTCATGTTTTGGGCTAGAATCATGGGGAGCGAGCTGGTAGGCCCCTTTAGGGTCCCTGACGGTGTGAAAATGACCTCTGCAAAGTACGTAGAGTTTATGACTGACCACTTTCTTCCGTGGTACAAAGAGAAGAACCGTGCCTTCCGTAGCAAAATTATCTTCATGCATGACAATGCACCATCTCATGCTGCAAAGAATACCTCTGTGTCATTGGCTGACATGGGCATAAAAGGAGAGATACTCATGGTGTGGCCCCCATGTTCCCCTGACCTCAAGCCTATTGAGAACCTTTGGAGCATCCGCAAGCAAAGTATCTATGAGGGTGGGTGGCAGTTCACATAAAAACAGAAGCTCTGGGAGGCAATTCTGACATCCTGCAAAGATATTCAAGCAGAAACTGTCCAAATACTCACAAATTCAATGGATGCAAGAATTGTGAAGGTGATATCAAAGAAGGGGTCCTATGTTAACATGTAACTTGGCCTGCTAAGTTTTTTTTGATTGAAAGAGCTTTTGATTTCTGTAAATATGACCTCCTGATGCTGCAAATTCAACAAATTACCATTTTAGTTCTCTTTACAACCTTTAAAATGTTTTGATCTCTGTTGTGCATAATAATTGGAAACAGTGCATTTTGAGTTTTTTACTTCTAAAAAAAAATCTGTTATCATTAGGAGATTTGTTCAATAAAATTTGCATTATACTCCAACGGTTGATGGCTTGAAGATTATACTGACTGTCATTTGCATCGACTATTTAGGAAAATCAGCAAAAAATAACATTTGCATAATAATTTGGAACACGGTGTACAGCTGATACCCGGCGGTAATGGTGCGGGCTCTGCTTCTGAGTGTGCATCATTACCGCGACGTAATGGTACTGCGTGTTCTGGGAACCCCTGCCCGACAGCGCTGTGTATATACGGCGAATTGCGGGAAGGGGTTAAAGTGTACCTCCAACAATATTAAGGCTTTAATATGTCCCAGAAGATGTACTTATGCTGCTTTTATTAATATTAATAAGGGTAGTTGCCGGTAATTTGCAGTAAAGACATAGGATTACCGCATCTCGCAAGCGACTTCAATGTTAACCGAAATAGTAGAATTATTTTCGATAGTCGCAAAGTTCCTTGCAGCCTTTTCTCCCAAAGTGCAGTTATTTGAGAGTCATGGTAATGCCACAATTTTACAGTGAATTGTGAACTATTATTTGTCACTGTGGATTGCTAGCCTAAGAGTTGGGACTTCATTCTCTTACCTGCACCGCTTACTAGAAGAAATCTGGTGGTCAAGCAAACATGTTTATTGCCACATAGAGAGTGGAGATCACCAGCTGCCAGACACCTGGTAGCGCTTACCTCTAGTTTGGAGGACTCCAACAAACCTAACATTGTGTCCCCCAATAGACACCCAGAGACAGTGGGGCTATACCCATACACAATATAATCCTGTTGACATTAGCAGTAAATTATCCGCACTTTATGTGATACTGCTACGGGGTAGGGAACCCACGCTAAATATTAGCAATCATTTTTCAAAAAATGGGGGAAGAGGGGGGGCAGGAAACACAAGTCAAATGGATATCATCCAACCTCGGAGGTTGAGGAATCACAGATGAATCTGGATGTGATCAACTTGTCGACTGCACCCCTCTCCCCCATACAGCATAAAGTCCTCTCATTAGGATTAAATTTCGTGCCCAATCAGGATTTTGATGTCTTCTCCACTCTACTTGATATTAACAAGTTTATTCGTAATCTCACGGTGAAGAGGCATTTTTTGACTTCTGAAGTAGCTTCTGACGACAAAACATCAGATCCGTTAACAAACAGCAACAATTATAGAACACTCATGTTCCAGGAACAGATGACAATGCTTTGTCTTGAAGATCTAGCTGATGAACATCTACAACAACCAGTTATTAACCAAGCATCTAAGTTCGTAACGAAGAATCCAAAGTTCTATCCCATACAGTCTCGGACTGAGTCCATGGATACTTTCCAAGTGGTCGTAGAAAGGGAATTGCACAAAATTAAAAATCAAATGGGATTAAGCAAAACTACCCACAACTTGACCATCATGGAAAAACAAGCTATCAAATCCTTACGGGATAATGAAGACATAGTGATTCGCATGGCGGACAAGGGAGGTTCCATCACGATTATGAACAAAGATATGTACATTAACCAGATCCTTCAATTATTGGATGATATTAATACCTATGTCAAATTATGTTATAATCCCACCAATGATTTTTCATTGCATTGAAAAACATATTAGATCGAGGCTTAAGTCAGGGTTCGCTTACTAGGAAACAGTATGATTATCTACAGGTAGAATTTCCAGTGGTACCTATATTGCATGCTTTACCTAAAACACACAAGGGCATTATCCCTCCCCCGATGCGACCTATAGTATCGGGCATATGTTCTCTGACAGAAAGAATATCAGAATGGCTTGATTGCCTTTTACAGCCACTTGTTTCCAGGGTACCTGGTCACTTGAGGGATACGAAGGATGTGTTATCTATTTTTCCAAACAAAATCTGGAATCGGGACCACACGTGGCTAAGCTGCGATGTGGTCTCTTTATATACTAGTATTCCACACTCGGTTGCCATCGGAGCCCTTACCCATCATCTCCACAAATATAGTGGATATGATTTAACATTACAGAATTACATGGTCGAAGTGACAAATTTCCTCATGACACATAATTATTTCAACTTTTCCGGCACCTTTTATCTCCAACAGAGAGGGGTGTCCATGGGGGCCAAATTTTCCCCATCCTTGGCCAATTTGGTCATGGCTTGGTGGGAGGAACTGGTTTTGTTTTCCACCTCAAACCCTTACGCGGGCTACATCCACTGGTATGGCAGATACATCGACGACCTCCTATTTATAAGGGAGGGCGATGTGTCTGCCATACCAGGGTTTCTGGCTCTCATTAATGACAATGATCTGAATCTTAGATTCACCCATAATTCAAATGACACGACCATTGATTTTCTGGACATTAGGCTCAGTTCTGAGATTGGATCTGAAATTTGTACAGAAATCTATCACAAACCTATATCAGGCAACACCTTATTGCACGCCACCAGCTGCCATCCAAGGCATATAATCTCGGCAATACCTGTGGGCGAATTGACAAGAGCTAAAAGAAATTGCAGTACAGAGATACGATATACCAGAGAAGAGTCCAATATATGTCGCAGGTTAACGGCACGGGGTTATAGAAATTGGACACTCGAGAGAGCCAAAACTATAGTTAATGCTAAAGACAGAGATTCTCTCTTGTCTACCGAACGTAATGTAGATACCACCAGGTCCAACAAAATAGATCCCAATATGCCAACATTGGTACTCCAGTACAGCAACCAATTTAATATGATCAAGAACATGGTCCTCAAATATATTCCTCTGTTATATGGGGATACCAAGCTGGAAGAGTTATTGGGAAACGGATGCAGAGTGGTGTCACGGAGAGCTCCCACTCTCGGGAACATGTTAGCCCACTCACTTCTAACAACAAGCTTCCCCAAACCCACATGGTTAACCCATAAAGGTTATTTTAAGTGTGGAACACAACCCTGTAAAGTATGCAGTTTTTCAAAAATTACAAAAGAATTTACAAACTCCACAGGAAACACCAACTTCCCAATTAAGTCTTATATCAACTGCAATAGCAATAACGTAGTGTATGTTATTGAATGCACGAGTTGCAACTTAAAGTATGTGGGATGTACAATAAGGAAGTTCAAATTGCGGGTTCTGGAACATCTGAGTTATATCAGGAATCCTAATATCATGAATATTTCAAACGTAGCCAGACACTTCATCTCTTGCCACAATCGATGTACAAGCTAGTTCTGTTCTTATGCAATAGAGAAAGTCAGGGGAACTACTAGAGGGGGTAATATCAGACACCTTCTCTTGACGAGAGAGGCCTTTTGGATTTATAACCTGGAAACACGTTTTCCGCTTGGTCTTAATCTCAAAAAGGAGCTCATGTTTCATTATTGAATTAATAAATAAAATACTAGCCCCCTTTTTTTTCTTATACCTAACACCGTTCCTACTGAGTGTAAGTAGGCTACTACCAATAGTTTCAAAATCCTTCCACAAATAGCATTGATTTTTACAGGTTGAAACACATTCAGCACCATATACCATGGACAGCACCAAATAGAACGCGGGGCATTTTTTCAACACTCTGTGTGCAATTCAGATTTATTAGAAATTACAAGAATACTGTCTTGTCATAGTGTTATACCAATGGAGGGTACATAATGCATAAATTATAGTTTCAAAACATCTTTTCAGAGTTAGCTTTTAGGACTTTCAACATCTATCTAGTCCTTCTAATTCCGAGCTTGTATCTATATTCAATCTCGGCCGGATTTATATACTTATATAAATTTTACATCATTTATTATACATTTCTTAACAGCCAATTCTGGATATATATCCGCAACACACAAGTGTTTTTTACTCACCCCCAGATGCGATGCGGGTGTTTGTCTTTTCTTTTCTGCCTCCGGGGATGTGGGGTTATGGAGCGAGTCTGTGGTGTCCCCTTTTTTCGATGCCGCTTGGTTGTCAGCAGTGTTCATCTCCAACATCCTAACAGCAGAAGACCGAAAAAGTGAAATGCACTTCAACAAAAATAAATTATTGAAAATGTGTATTTCATCTCAATAGGAAACAACCCTTGAAAAAATGCTCATGATACACAGCAGATCTTACCAATCACCTGATTTATAAAAAGCGTTTCCTCATTTAAGATACCACTTACTAAAAATGTTAAACATAAAAACCTCACATATACAAGCAATAAATCGCATAAATATATATACCCTCGTTCAGACCTGACTGATGTCGAGTTTCTTCGACTACTCCCTACAAAGCACTTACGGCATAAAACTTAACCCATCGGGATTTAGTGATACATCCAAGCGTTTTTGAAGTATACAACTACTAAACTTATATACATATATAGTCAACACAAGGTTCCTCTGGTCATATATATGTACATTTCTTATCATGTTGGGAATAATTAATTTTCTTCCCCAAATATTTTTTAATCTAATATCTGACTTGTTTGTATATCAATATTATATACCAAAAGTATTATACATGCTCGGCTAAATATCCAACAATTATAACCAAGTCAGATTAATGTCTTGCAATCCATATTGCTTTTAATTTTATGTTTCCTAATGTAATGTCTGTGATGTATTTTCAACGCATTGTGAGGCTCATACTGCTTTGCCTGCTTTATGAATTATATAAACTAAGGTACTGCATTCAACACTTAATATCTTGGGCAGCTTTATCGAATTAAATGTACTGTCTTCCGTACGGAATGGACATGCCCAGCAACTTTGCTACACAGTATTCTCTGGATTGCGTATGCCAACGCTGATTCCACTTGCAGGTATACCCCACCTGCGGTGACAATCAGCATTCAGTGTTATCCATTCACCTGAATTCCCTACAACCATTACTCACGTATATTAAGCAGGCGGGGCAGGAAGAGCTCTCACACTTCTTTGCCATGATTAAGAGCACGGTACGTGCTTGAAACGCGTAGGCCAGGGCAACAGCCAACTAACAACATACATCTTGGGACTGCGTCTCCCTTCAATTTTAATCTTACCTCCCTAATAAAAGTGGGAATACTTCTTCTTTTTTAAACAAAAGCACGACTCAGCGCTGGATCATTCTCTTCCTTTTTCTATTACGTACCGCCAGCCGTAGCGGGGATCCGAGCGGAGAGTCCGGAGACGCATCAGATCGGTGAGCTGGAGGTTTCCTCCCTTTCTTTACTACAACCAATAATCTTTATACTTACATAGCACCAAAATATTCCAAAGCGTTTTACAATTGGGGAAGTAACAAACAAGTAATATGACAAATAAACCAAATGAACAATGATTCAAAGGGAGGGAGCTCTTTGCCCATAAGAGTTTACGATCTTGGAATGAGATGAGGGACACAATAGGTATAAGGTGCTAATTTTGATCATGGGACAAGCCCCTTGTGTTGGCAATTGGAATATAAATAAATCTGCATGAACCAGATATTTGTGACCAGGTTGTGTGTGGGCCATGGACGATAATTATGTGACATTGGCCTACTTGAAGAAATGAGTTATCAAGGCACTCTTAAAACTGAACAAATTAGGAGTCTGAGGGTAAGGCCAAATTCTGCTAAGTAATAATGGGGTCTTCAAATCCCCATTCAGATGAAATGTTTAAATAATGTTATATTGTAATAGTTCTGACTCTATACAAATTACGTTTATTTATTTACATTACTTTAGGGGGAAAATGGGTAAGGTTTTTATTAACTTTTAATATTTTTTTGGTATATAAAAAAAGCAACTTTGTTTAACAGTATTTACAGTTTTACTAGTCCCCCTAGGGGACTTGAACAAACAATCGTTGGATCGCTTGTTATTTCTGATCCTGTTCGTTGCAGTTACAGCGTGTCACATGAGCCCACTCCATGAGTCCACTCCATACTTCCCCTTCCCGGCTATGACGTAATTGTACGTAAAATGTTGGGAAGGGGTTAAAGAAAGAATCAAAACAGAAGCAGCAGGTGACATTTGACAAATTAATTGCTTAGTCTTTTCTTATAGGAGCTTTCTCTATCTACATGCAATACATTGTGATTACGTGAAATAAGATATTGCCTGAAACCCAAAAAAAAATATCAAAACACTGCACCAGTTATAGACAAAAATTTGTAATAATCAGTCCCAAACCACATTATATTCCCACTTGAGACTCTACTTCCATGGCAACCTCAAAGTGATGAAAGGCACTTATCTCTTATTGTAATCTCTCGCGGTACACTATACCACTTTCCCACTTTTTTTTTTTGTTTAATGATTAAGACATTTCAAGATATAGAAAAGGGAATGTATCCTTGATAAATCCCCTGCATAGAAAAAGATAGAAAAACGAATAATGCTGTAGCCTGCAGTCACCACTAGAGAGAACTTACTGCATACAATATTATTATTGAGTTCAATGCAAAACAGTATGCAGTTACCTCCAAAACTCCACCTAGTGGTGGCTGCAGGCAGCCAGCATGTTATCTTTTAAAATCTATGCCTATGCAGAGGATTTGGAGCTCCGTATCAGAAAAACAAAGCTCAGACCACTATAAAGATATATTAAAAGATTAATCGGCACAGAAATTTAATCTATTGTGTTCAAGGGTGGACATTCTCTTTAACTAACACTGGGTTAGTGAATTCTGCTGGATGCTTACAACTATAATTAACACAAGTAAGGCCTCATGCCTCACACGACCGTAGTGGTGTGCACGGCCATGATTTTCAGCTCAGACGGCCGCGGAGTGTCACCCGCAAGCCGCCTGCAAATCGCGGGCCATGCACATGGCCGCGGGCATTCCTTTCTATTAGCCTGGACCGCAAAACACGCTTGTGTGCATGGGCCCATAGAAATTAATGGGGCCACAATTCACCCGCAGATTTGCGGGTGAATTGCGGCCGCAAAAACACGTTCGTGTGCATGGGGCCTTACTGTATTGTAAAATGACAGTCAAAGAAAGTGCAGAATAGAATAAGGGGGCATGAAAAAATCTGGAAAGTATAGAATCGGGATGGGCAATGACAGCCCTAATATTCAGTAATGTGAAAACGACGGCTCTTTGAGCAGACGCTCTGCAATGAGTGATTAAAGTTTAGCACATGCATTGTAATAGAATTAACTACCTAATTTCATGTCAGACTGAGGACAGACTGAGAGCTGCTTTACTAACCTGCTAATCTGCTTTACAGGAGGAAAAACTTCAAGGTCAGAAGCCTGGCACAAACTGTGTCAGAGAGCAGGGAGAACACTGTGGCAATACCATACTCAGCGCCACTGTGCTGCTCGATAAATGTCACCACCAGCGAGCAGATCAATTATATCTTCCTGTCAAACATTACAGTTTGTCAGATTAAAGGTCTAGAAATAATCACAGCAATTCTGATGAAAAGCAACAAACAACCCAATATTTTATTGATTGGGGAGGAGACATTATACAATATGCCAGCGTCCCTTAAGCCTAATGATTGTTTAATCAGTATGTTCAATGTGACTGACAGCAAATGTTCTTTGCCGGATACACGTCACAATGACTTCATTAACCCTATTAACATTTACTTGTATATTTTCAATGTATCCTATCTGATACTGCAGAGATTTAACAATTATAGTTCCATTCACAGAATAAGGACTGTATTCTTCTGATGGTTCCTCAGGGTCGGACACTATAGGGGCCCTGTGCAGCAACACTAGAGTGGACCCCTTGGCCTTAAGCAGGAAATAGTAGAACATAGAAAAAATAAATAAAAGAAACAATAAGTACTGGAACACATATAAATATATACAAATGGCCGACAGTATGTACTCTATATAGCCATACACTATATGGGCAAAAGTATTGGGATACCTACACATTACACCAACAGGGTCGCAGCCATTCTGGAACAGAAAAGGGTCTTCCCCAAACGTCTATGAGGGACAGTGTGAAATGCCTTTGCAAAGTCTAAAAACACTTCAATGCATTAGTAAAGTCTTTATACCCTTTTAATTTTTTCACATTTTGTTATGTTGAGGCCTTGTGTAAAAAGTAAAAAAAAAAAAAAAAAAAGTTGTCCCCATCATTCTGCACTCAGTACCCCATATTGACAAAGTGAAAACAGAATGTTAGTAATCTTTGGTAATTTATTGAAAAGGAAAAACTAAAATAGCATTGACATAAGTATTCAGAGCCTTTACTCAGTACTTAGTTGAAGGACCTTTGGCAGTGATAACAGCCTCCAGTCTTGGGTATGATGCCACAAGGTTTGCACACCTGCATTTGGGGATTTTCTGACATTCTTCTCTGCAGATCCTCTCAAGCTCTGTCAGGTTGGATGGGGACTGTCGGTGGACAGCCATTTTCAGGTCTCTCCAGAGATGTTCAAGTCAGAGCTCTGGCTGGACCACTCAAGGACATTCACATAGTTGTCCCTACGCCACTTCTGTGTTGTCTTGGCTGTGTGCTTTGGGTCATTGTCTTGTTGGAAGGTGAACCTTCGGCCCAGTCTGAGGTCCAGAGCACTCTGGATTAGGTTTTCATTAAGAATTTCTCTGTACTTTGCTCCATTCATCTTTCCCTCAACCCTGACCAGTCTCCCTGTCCAAGTTGCTGCAAAACACCCCCACAGCATGATGCTGCCACCACCATGCTTCACTGTAGGGATAATATTGGGCAGGTGATGAGCAGTGCCTGGTTTCCTCCAGACATGACGCTTAGAATTTAGGCCAAAAAGTTAAATCTTGGTTTCACTAGACCACAGAATCTTGTTTCTCACAGTCAGAGTCCTTTAAGTTATTTTTTTTACAAACTCCAGTTGGGCTTTCATGTGTCTTTTACTGAGGAGAGGCTTCTTTCTGGCCACTAAGCCCAGATTGCTTGAGCGCTGCAGTGATGGTTGACCTGAAAGTTTCTTACATCTGTACACAGGATCTTTGGAGCTCAGCCAGAGCAACTATTGGGGTCTTGGTCACTTCTCTTACCAGGCCCTTCTCTTCTAATTACTTAGTTTGGTGGGGCGGCCAGCTCTAGGGAGAGTCCTGGATGTTCCAAACTTCTCCCATTTAAAAAATTATGGAGGCCACCTTTCTCTTTTGAAATTTCAGTGCAGCAGAATTTTTTTTGTACCCTTCTCCAGTTCTGAGCCTTCACACAATCCTGTCTCTGAGCTCTACAGGCAGTTCTTTCCTCCTCATGGCTTGAATTTTGCTCTGATATGCATTGTCAGCTGTGAGACCTTATATAGACAGGGGTGTGTTTTTCCCAATTGTGTCCAATCAAATTAATTTACCACAGTTAGACTCCAATCAAGGTGTAGAAACATTTCAAAGATGATCTAGACAAATGGGAGGCCCCAAGACCTAAATTTGAAGTGTCATGGGGTCTGAATACTTATGTCCATGAGAGATTTTTCTCTTTGTCATTATGGGGTATTGAGTGCAGAATGATGGGAAAAATGTTAATTATTTTTACTTTAGCACAAGGCCTCAACATAACAAAATGTAAAAAAAAAAATGAAAGGGTCTGAAGACTTTTTGAATGCACTGTATATCCACAGCACAGGTCAATATAATAAGGTTGCCACAAAAACAGTAAAAATAAGTATTTTCAAATATACTAAACTTTTTATGTTAATTCAGACTGTGAAATATTGTTAAACATGAAATTATGCTTCAAGTAGAATATCCTCAGTTATTTGTGTATACTAGTATAAGTTCCTGACATACTTAAAAGGAATGTATCACCTAGTTTGTTTGTTTTTTTACTAATAAAAAACAGATGGTGATACTTACTCTTTTTTTCTTATCTGTTTTTTATTTCTGATTGTAGATTTTTTCAATTCTATTTTCTGTACTTGATTATGAGGGTAGCCATCTTGCCTGAGCTACTGTTAACAGCATTTAGAGATATGTTTTACAGAAGCCAAATAAACCATGGAAAACGATAGTCTGTAGCTGACCCATTGACTTCTATGGGAGAGTTTTTTTGGCATGTTTTGTGACCTGTGCAGAGGTCATTGAGCAGGGAGGAGGGAGAAGCTGTAAATATCACCAATTGTCAATGGTGAATCCTGTGTTATCTATATTAACATGTCTTAGCTGTCATTGTATGTCTGCCTGTGATAATTTTAATGACTGCGGCCGCAGACTGTCGGTGTTCCCTATCGGCGAACGGCCGCGACCGCAGCCTCCTGGCCGTCTGCTAGCATCTCCCTCCCCGAAGACGCCAGCTTGCGTGGCCTTTCCGTGTTATCTATATATAGGTATTACCTGTCATTGTATTTCTGCCTGTGATAATTGTAATGACTGCGGCCGCGGACTGTCGGTGTTCCCCCCGCGGCGAATGTTTGTGACCGCAGCCTCCTGGCCGTCTGCCAGCATCTCCCTCCTCGAAGATGCCAGCTTGCACGGCCTTCCCATTCTGTGTAATAGGGTGCGCATGCTCGCTCGTCCCCGGTCTTAAAGGGCCAGCGCGCGCACACACTAAAGTTTCTCTAACCTATCCCCAGATCACCCTGGACAATAAAAAGAGCTCCGCCCCTCCACTCCTTGCCTGAGCATTGTTGTCTACCTATGTTCGTATTGCAAATGGTCCCTTAGTTGTATATTGCTCCCAGTGTTCCTGTGCCCTGCTTCCTGTATCCTGTGCTATGTTTGTTCCTGAGCCTTTTCTAGTGTTGGCGTTACATTGCGTCATCTGCTATGCCTGCTGTTATACACCACGTCTGGTGTCTTCCACTATGCCTGCTGTTATGCACCACGTCTGGTGTCATCAACCACTCCTGGAATCCTCCGCCATGTCTGGTGCTACCTGCCATGTCAAGTCCCATCTGTGCCAAAGCATCTGCTACTGCCTGAACTATCTCAGGTGCTCTTGTGCTAAGAACTTTGTATTGACTTTGTATAGAATGAGACTTGGCCACCTGCCACTCCGCTACGGCGGTGCTGCCTAGTGGGTCCACAAACCCCTAGTTCATGACAGTACGCTGAGGCCCCGCATTTCAGGTCATGCAAACGGATATGTGTAATCTCTTTGCACGCCAGGATCAACTTCTCGTGGCAGTAAACTCCATCATCTCCCAACTGGATCAGCCTCCTGCTCCTCCTCTGGATGCCGCTGTCATTCCACTGCCCATTACTCCTCCTGTCTGTTCTGGAGCCACAGTTTCGCTTTCTCTACCACCTCGCTACGATGGTGATCCTAGAGCCTGTATGCGGTATCCCAGAACTGAGAGTAAGGAATGAGGATCAGCCGACACTTGTCACGGTGATGGGCTGGCGGGTGTAACTACCCCTCCATGGTGGCCACTTCAGATACTGCTCCCCAGTCGGGTGCAGGGTAAGGAGGTCAAAGGGAAATAGAACTTGGATAGGTTTATTGTGACGCCAGTTATATATATGTAATCTGGGGATGAGCTCCTGTGTGGATGCAGGGCTGTGATGATAACCCAGGGAAGATTATAACAAAGTCCACAGATATGGTGAGGTGCAGGGGTGGAAGCACTGAAGCTCATATCTTCCCTCCCCAGTAAATGTATCCAGAGAAACAGGGTGGTAACTTAGAAAATCAAACTCACTTTACTTAGATGAATTTGCAGTGAAAGTATTGTACAGACAGGCTGGATGTAGCAGCAGCCTGGAGTACAGGCAGGCTGGATGTAGCAGCAACATGGAGTACAGGCAGGCTGGATGTAGCAGCAGCATGGAGTACAGGCAGGCTGGATGTAGCAGCAGCATGGAGTACAGGCAGGCTGGATGTAGCAGCAGCATGGAGTACAGGCCTTGCTGGATGTAGCAGCAGCATGGAGTACAGGCAGGCTGGATGTAGCAGCAGCATGGAGTACAGGCAGGCTGGATGTAGCAGCAGCATGGAGTACAGGCAGGCTGGATGTAGCAGCAGCATGGAGTACAGGCAGGCTGGATGTAGCAGCAGCATGGAGTACAGGCAGGCTGGATGTAGCAGCAGCATGGAGTACAGGCAGGCTGGATGTAGCAGCAGCATGGAGTACAGGCAGTCAGGATGTAGCAGCAGCATGGAGTACAGGCAGACTCATGAGGTTCCTTTCTTCTTTTCTCAGATTTGTGCTCAGCCAACAGGTCTTTGCTTCTCTAGAAGTTCAAATTTAACTCTTCATCTGTCTCTCTCTGTTAGATTTCTTTACTCCCTGGACAATATGTCTCTGTACACAGGGTTCTTAAGGAATTGGATGTCTCTCTCTGCAGAGACTAGCTCAGCCTGCTTTTTCCTTTCTCACTCCACTATCTAACGCCTCCCTCACAGGCTCATTAGTAAGGAGCTCTGTGATTGGCTGGTTGCTTCTCCAAAAGACTTATAATGCTTCCAGAGAATTCTACCCTGAGCAGGTTTAAGTATAAACAAACCTTGTGAAGAAAGTAACCCTTTGAGCACTGCCTGCAATCACTTTACACAGATTACAGTAGTAAAGCACATCACATATACAAAATACAGTGTATTCCTGCTTTCTGAAGACTCCACTTTGTGGGGTACCACATGTCTCCCCTCTTAAATAGGTGTCGTCCTCGACACCATGGCATTCAGACCTGAAACATATATAGTAAGAAACCACAACATAGTACACAACATGTGTTATATAAGAGATAAACATTTCTGTTGAATAATCATATATGTCTATATTCCTGAAAAGGCCTCCATATAAAAATGGCAATATCCAATCTCCGCCAAGGGTACTCTTCACATTGGGAGATGGGTGAACAGCCGAGAACCCATTATATCTTCTGTGCTTGGTCCCTGGGAGCAGTCCAGGGCACACAGACCATATATCAGTGCTGCATCAGGCTGTTTTTTGTAGTAACAAATACAACTAAAGGGCAAGGCTCTCAGTAGGCCATGGAGTCTCTTATCACATACGGGAAATTGTTCCATTCTGGTATCGAGGGGGCAACTGTCCTCTGGTAGCTCGCTCGTTTCTCCGAAGAACAAAGGTTTCCTCACCTCCTGTTACAAGAGGCTCTTCTTCCGACCTTGACACAGACTCCTCTAGCTGGCAAGCCAGTGGACTAACAAGAAACTATAGACAGGGAACATGCGGAGGGGAATGGAACTCTGGGTACTCTGGTTGCTGACTCTGGTTCGGCTCGATGGACGGGAGTAGATACTTGAGGGACAGGACATTGTGCCGTGGTACACTCTTTAATTAGACTGCGATGAACAACCTTCTCTTGCTGATCACTTTCACGAGCAATCATGTACACTTCTACTCCGGGAAATGGAATGGTTTTTACTATGTAGGGGCATTGTTCCCACTGGTCATCCAGTTTTTTGGGTGCGATTATTCTTTTTCCTCCATACTTGATCTCCGATTTGTAGGGCTTAGCTCTGGCTTTTGAATTAAAGTCTTTCTCTTGCCTTTGCTGCACACCTTTCATCCTGTCTTCCACAATGTTGCTAGCCTCTTGAAGACATCTTTGGTGGTCAGCCACCCAATCAGTTTGAGTAAGAGAATTTGGATGGTTATCTAGCTGCACATTTAGTTGAACATCTGCTGGTAAGTTTCCTGGTCGGCCAAACATAAGATAATATGGGGTGTATCCAGTGGAACAGTGAGTAGTGTTATTGTGCAAGTAAGTTAATTCTTGGAGCAAATCAGGCCATTCTCTTCTTTCCTGAGTTGGAATATTATTGAGCATATCGATAAGAGTTTGTTCATCCTTTCACAAAGGCCATTACACTGTGGATGGTATGCAGTGGTGCAGATTTTCTTCCATCCATAGAGGGAAAACAGCCTGTGGAACAGTTCGGATTCAAAAGCAGGGCCTTGATCAGTTAAGATCTGCTAAGGATAACCGTAGGGTCTCACAAAGTGTTTCCAAAAGGCTTCAGCAGTGGTACGAGCAGTTTGGTCTTTAACTGGCACAGCAACTACCAATTTGGTATAGTGGTCGATGATGGTCAGGGCATACTCAAATCCAGCTTTGCTGGGTTGTAATTTGACATGATCTAGGGCAACAAGTTCAAGGGGACTATGAGTCTCAATTGGGCATAGTGGGGCTCTTTGTTCCATGCCTCCTTGTCTACTCAGGGTACACGGGACACAATCACGACACCACTTCTCTATGTCTTGTCTCATTCCGGCCCAGTAGAAGCGTTCCCAGATAGTCATTTTTGGTTTTCTCACACCCAAAGTGCCCTGATTGATTTTGATAGGCTTCCAGGACAAGGCTGGCATCTCGTCTTGGTACAACCACCTGAAATACTCTTTCATGCGTGTGGGAGTTT
The DNA here is from genome assembly GCF_050947455.1 of Rhinoderma darwinii. Classification (NCBI taxonomy): domain Eukaryota; kingdom Metazoa; phylum Chordata; class Amphibia; order Anura; family Rhinodermatidae; genus Rhinoderma; species Rhinoderma darwinii. Next base: position 582,163,717 of record NC_134687.1, on the reverse strand, counting down.
AATGTGCGTCGGACTAGTACTCCACCTTGGTAATGCAACCGTTTCTTCTGTCTCCACAGCCTTTTGAGCTCAGGGTCGGACTGCTTGCTGGTTAATGGAAGTTTTGATGCTCCCGACTCAAGTAATTTGTGTAAGATTTGCAGGGCCTTACTCTCTTTTTGAATTTCAGCCCAGTCATGGGTTCCTGTTCGCTCAGGGTTTGAAGATGGAGGGACCTGAACCCCTTGCACTTGCTGCTTAGCAATCATGGAATGGAAGGCAGGCATCTCTATTTCTTCCCATTCGTCGTCAGTATGGTAGGATTCTTCCACAGTGGGCAACCTGGGTAGAGCATCAGCGTTGACATTGGAACTTCCTGCTTAGTACTTTAGGATGAACTGGTAGTTCGCCGAGCGAGATGCCCATCTCTGCTCTAGAGTTCCTAGACGTGCAGTCTGTAAATGGGACAGTGGGTTATTATCGGTGAAGGCGACGAAGGGAGTTGCGGCAAGGTAGTATCTGAATTTTTCTGTGATGGCCCAAACTAATGCGAGGAATTCCAATTTGAAGGAGCTATAGTTCTGGTCACTTCTCTCAGTTGGCTGCAAGGATCTGCTTGTGTAAGCAATGACTCGCCCTAAACCATCTTCGGTCTGAGCTAGCACTGCTCCTAGACCTGTCTTGCTAGCATCCGTGTAGAGATGGAATGGGATGTTGTAATCGGGGTATGCGAGAATTGGGGATTCAGTCAACATCTCCTTCAATTGCTGGAAGGATTGTTCAAGTTCTTTGGTCCACTGAATGGATGGACTACTAGGCCTCTTCTGACACGGTTGTCCCTTTAACAAATTTTGCAGAGGGGCAGCAACATTTTTGATAAGTCTTCGGTAGTAGCCTGCGAAGCCAAGAAATCCTCTGACTTCTTGTATGGTGGTACGGACAGACCAGTCTTTAACAGCTGCAATCTTAATAGGGTCTGGGATGACTCCTTCTGCACTCACGACATGTCCCAGGTATTGTACCTTGGATTTCAGCAAGTGATATTTAGACGGTTTAACTTTCAGGCCATGCTTGTCGAGGACTTCAAAGACTTCGACCAGATGTTGAAGGTGGTTTTAGAGTAAATGATCACATCATCTAGGTACAGAAGGACAGTTTCAAAATTGTTGTGGCCTAAACAGCAATCCATGAGCCTCTGGAATGTTCCTGCAGCATTGCAGAGTCCAAATGGCATGCAATTAAACTGGAACAAGACCATGGGGGTAGTGAATGCAGTTTTTTCTTGGTCTTCTGGGGCCATTGGTACCTGCCAGTACCTGCTTGTGAGATCAATCGTTGAGAAATAAGATGCTGACTTCATCACTGTCAGGGCTTCTTCAATTCTGGGAAGAGGATAGGCATCCTTGTGAGTGATGTGATTGAGCTTTCTGTAGTCTATGCATAGACGAATGCTCCCATTTTTCTTTCTGACCAGAACGATTGGTGCGGCCCAAGAACTGCGACTGTCCTTAATTAAGTTGGCGCCTTTCATTTCTTGCAACATCTTTATGACTGGTTGGTACATGGATGGTGGAATAGGCCTGTACTACTCATTGATTGGAGGATGGGGTCCCGTTGGAATTAAGTGTTCTATCGTGCTTACTCTTCCAAAGTCTAGAAGGAATTTGCTGAATATTTGTTGATATTCTTGGGCAACTCTCAGAGCTCCTTCTTTTTGGCTGATGGGAATATCTTCTGTCCCTATATCAAGTTCTTGCCACCACTCTTTCTTGGTGTCTGCGTTAGGATGGATTTCAAGTTGGGTAGAGCATTGCAACACCTTTTGTGGGAGGACATCTTTATAGCAGAGTCTGCTCAACCTGGCGACAACAGTGTACTTAGGTAGGGTTACAAAATGGTCACTACAGTTCAGTAGTCGAACTGGAACTCTACCATGGGTCACACTACCTAAGCTTCTTGCAGCAACAACAACTGTATCTTGCTTAAATGGATTTGGCTCCACAAGGACATTGTAGTCTTGACCGTGAAGTCCCATCTTTGCTTTGGACCATATCATCATTTCTGTACGAGGTTGCAGAATCACAGGTCTCGCATCAATAATCCTGGCTGGGCCTATCTCCCCTCTTGAGTTGGTGAATCTCTGGTGACCCACTAAAAGGCGTAGCGTTTTCTGGATAGGTCATTTCTGGGAGGGTGGTGCTGCTTTGAGGTCATAGTTCATGACGTCTATGACGTCCTGAAAAATTCTGTAGAATGTTCATGCCCAGAACTGCAGGAGGGAAATCATATTCTTTCACATTTACCGCAATGACACCTTGCCAGGGGAATTCAGTTTTACCCACTTTAATTGTAGCCTCCCAGTGGCCTACATGAGGGATGGGTTGACCATTACTGGCAATAATGTTCAGCTCGGAGGAAGGAAGGTTGGTCAACTGATCAGATTTCTAATAGCGTTCAAACTGTGGCAGCTGTATGGTGGTAACTTGCGAGCCGGTATCGAGTAAAGCAGCTAACGGGATGCCATCTATGGTGATGGGGATGATGGGGCAATGTCCAACATATTTCAGGCCCCAGTTGGAATGATCCGGACCTATGCATTCTTTTCCTGAGGGTTGGTCCTTGGCCTCAGAAAATTCCTGTTTAACTGTGGGCATGCTCTCTCAACATGGCCACTTCTGTTGCATCTCCTGCAGATTGGTCGACCCAGAGAATCAAATTGGTCAGTGGGTCTACTACCTGATCTGTAGTAGTTATTGTCCCATTGATGGTAGGATGGGATATCTCTGACACACCAAGAATAATCGTCTTGTTTTTGCTGCTTTGCACAGGAAAGCAAGGCCTTTGGTAAGCTCTGCAACTTGACCACAAATACTCTTCTGTAGCTTCTTGCACCTGTAGCTGGGCACATTGAGTAACAACGGGTTTATCACAAGCAATTGCAACATTTTCAGGGGCACTCATGCCTTTATACACATCTCCTAGGCTTCTATATTGATCTACATGTCCAGTGTGGACTGACACGGGTCTGGGTGGCGTCCCCAAGCTCAGTACTTGGACGGCAGTTTCTTTAAAATCTAGGACGGTACTATCAGGATGTTGTAAAGAGAGCATTCTTAACTGTAACTTGGTACTTTCAGATATAACACCCTCAATAAATTGTTCTCTCAAGGTTTCATCAACACTATTAGCTTAAGTGGGATCAGCTTGTCTAAGGGCATTCAAAGCTTCTTGTAGACTAAGGGCAAAGTCTCTCAAAGGCTCATGAGGCTGTTGTTTTCTCCCAAAGAACCACATTTTAAGTTCTGTTAGAGTTCTGGTATTACATATGGTATTTCATCTTTCAAGTATTTGCTCATCAGTTTTCTTTTCCCTGTGAGGCCAGGACTTAACTTCTCTTAGAGCTGCACCCCCTAACTGACCCATTAGTATTTCCACCTTTTGTTCCGGGGTGACAGGATATAGCTTGAACATAGACAGTATTTTCTCTTTAACCCCTTAACCCATTAATGTTTATGTTCTAAGCCTTGTAACGTCCAAGAAAAATAAAAGAATGTTCAAAAAACGATGCCAATCTAAAGTAGACATATGGGAAATGTGAACTAGTAACTATTTTGGGTGGTATAACCATCTGTTTTACAAGCAGATGCATTTAAATTCTGAAAAATGCTAGTTATTATAAATTTTCTCTAAATTTTGCAATTTTTCACCAATAACACTGAATATATCGTCCAAATTTCACCACTACCATAAAGCCCAATGTCTCACGAGAAAACAATCTCAGAATCGCTTGGATAGGTTTAAGCATTCCGACGTTATTAACACATAAAGTGAAATATGTCAGATTTAAAAAATGGGCTCTGAGCCTTAAGGCCCAAACTAGGCTGCGTCCTTAACCCCTTAGGGACCGAGCCTAGTTTGGGCCTTAAGGCTCATAGCCCATTTTTCAAATCTGACATATTTCACTTTATGTGGTAATAACTTGGGAATGCTTAAACCTATCCAAGCGATTCTGAGACTGTTTTCTCGTAGGACATTGGGCTTTATGTTAGTGGTAAATTTGGTGGATATATTCAGTGTTTATTTGTGAAAAATTGCAAAATTTAGAAAAAATTTAGAATTTTTTAAAATGTTTTTAAATTTAAATGCATCTGCTTGTAAAACAGATAGTTATACCACCCAAAATAGTTACTAGTTCACATTTCCCATATGTGTACTTTAGATTGGCATCGTTTTTTGAACATTCTTTTATTTTTCTTGGACGTTACAAGGCTTAGAACAGAAACAGCAATTTCTCATATTTTGAAGAACATTTCAAAAGCCTTTTTTTTAAGGTACCTGTTCAGTTCTGAAGTAGCTTTGAAGGGCCTATGTATTAGAAACCTCCATAAACCACCCCATTTTAAAAACTAGACCCCTCAAAGTATTCAAAACAGCATTTAGAAGTTTTTTTTTAACCCTTCATGCATTTCACAGGACATAAAGCAAAGTGGAGGGGAAATTTGCAAATTTAATTTTTCTTGCTGAATTTCAATATTATTCAATTTTTTTCTGAAACACAGATGGTTTTACCAGAAAAACACTACTAAATATGTACTGTTCAGATTCTGCAGTTTTTAGAAATGTCCCACATGTGGCTCTAGTGTGCTCGTGGACTAAAACACAAGCCCCAGAAGCAAAGAAGCACCTAGTGCATTTTGGAGCCGTTTTTATATTAGAATATATTTTAGGCAGCATGCCAGGTTTGAAGAGGTATTGAGGTACCAAAACAGTAGGAATCCCCCAAAAGTGACCCCATTTTGGAAACTACACCCCTCAAGGAATTCATTTATGGTTGTTGTTACCATTTTGACCCCACAGCTTTTACACAGCACGTATTTGAATTGGTCTGTGAAATTAAAAAAATGAAATTTTTTCCAATAAAATTTCATTTTTCATAAAAATTTCTTATTTTCATAGGAAACAAAATACCTAATTTTGTTGCCCAATTTCTCCTGAGTGCAGCAATACCCCACTAGTGGCGATAAACTGCCATTTGGGTCCATGGGAGGCCTCAGAAGGTAAGGAGTGCTGTGTTCTTTGGAGTGCAGATTTTGCTGGATTGGTTTTCGGGTGCCATGTCGCATTTGCAGAGCCCCAGAGGTATCAAAGCAATGGAAACCCAAGAGAAGTGACTCCATTTTGGAAACTACACCCCTCAAGGAATTCATTTATGGGTGTTGTGACCATTTAGACCCCACAGTTTTTTCACAGAATTTATTTGAATTGGGCTGGGAATTAAAAAAAATGTAATTTTTTCCAATGAGATGTCATTTTGGCTCAAAATTTCACATTTTCACAAGGAATAAAATACCCCATTTTGTTGCCCAATTTGTCCTGAGTGCGGAAATACCCCATTTGTGGTGATAAACTTCCGTTTGGGCCCATGGGAGGGCTCAAAAGGAGAGGACCACCATTTGGCCTACTGGGGATTTTTTGGTGCTAAGTCTTGTATGCAGAAGCCCCTGAGGTACCACTACAGTTGAAACCCCCGAGAAGTGATCCCATTTTAAAAACTACACCCCTTAAAGCGTTCATCTAGAGGTGTAGTGAGCATTTTACCAGAGACAGACACACCATAAACTGTAATGTGGGTTCTCCTGGGTACGGCAATACCCTACATGTGGCTATTATCTGCTGCCTGGGCACACAGCAGGGCTCAGAAGGGAAAGATGAGGGGGATAAGCTGTGCGGAGTACATCAGGGTAAGTAAAACTGGGGTAAATTAAAAATTAAGGGATGTATGATAAATTTTAAAACACTCTTTCATACAGAGCCCTGGTTTTTCAGGACACATGTCACATTGATATATTGTGTCCTTCCTTATCGCCCTCCTTTAGCAGACTTTGCACCTCTTTTGACATTTTCCCTTCTTGCCAGTTTGGGGAACTTCTCCTGGAAAGTATTGCCCTGCTACGATGCGTGTGGCCTCGCATCCAGAAGTACTGGGTGCCCCCCCCCCCTTCTTGGTCCCTAAAGATTAGGTTCTTAATAACCACCTCTTGAAATTCCAGGAAAGTTCCGGTCTGGTCTGCACATCAACGTGGCACGTACGCATTATACAATGACATCTGTATGATGTGCACAGCCAGTTTCTTATACCACGCTGCATAGCGCTGTAGGGCTTTAGGACTTGATCTGACAAGTCCACCCCTCCAATGTACCTATTGTAGTCCAGGATGCAGTCTGGTTTGGGGGGTCTCTGTACTGGTATCTCGTACAGGTACATGGGTACTGGTGTGGCCATGTATTGTTGTCAATACAAGTCAGTTCTCTTGTCCTTGTACTTGACACACAATATGTTGCTGCTAGAATGTGCCCTGCTCTCACCCCTTCTTGTTTGCCCAAGCGGAGTCTTAGGGAGACCTTTCAGATTTCTTCTAGCAGTGCCGCATGCCGCAGCACTTGAAGAGTGGGACGCTGGTATAAAAATTATCCAGGTAGAGGTGGTAACCGTGATCCAGCAGTGAGTGCACAAAATCCCAGACAATTTTTGCATAACTCCCAATAAGGGGGGGGGGGGCTTTCTGGGGGCTGAATACTTCCCTTCATATATCCTAAATTTGTAGGTATACCCTGATGCACTCTCGCACAGCTTATACATCTTCACGCCATACCTTGCCCTCTTACTCGGCAGGTACTGGCGGAATTGGAGCCTCCCTTTAAAATGTACCACGGACCCATGAATAGAAATACACTTCTCGGGGGTGTATGCTTGGGAAAACCGGGCACTGAAATGGTCTAATAGGGGTCTCCGTTTATACAAACGATCAAAACTGGGGTCATCTCGGGGTGGGCACAGCTCATTATCAGTATAATGTAAGAAGCTAAGTATTGCCTCATTTTATTTATTTTTTAGGTTTCAGTTCAGTTCTGAAGTTGCTTTGAGGGGCCTATATATTAGAAACCACTATCAAACACCCCATTTTAGAAACTAGACCCCTCAAAGTATTCACAGCAGTATATAGAAAGTTTATTAACCCTTTAGGTGTTTCACAGGAATTTAGAGCAAAGTAGAGGTGAAATGTATATTTTTTTTTTGTCAGAAAATCCTTTTTATTAAATTTTTCTGTAAAACAACAGGTTTTACTAGAGAAACGCAACTCAATACTTATTGCCCATATTCTGCAGTTTTTAGAAGTATCCCACATGTGTCCCTAGTGTCGTAATGGACTGAAGCACCGGCCTCAGAAGCAAAGGAGCACCCAGTGGATTTTGAGGCCTTCTTTTTATTAGGCACCATGTCCGGTTTGAAAGAGGTCTTGTGGTGCCAAAACAGTGGAAACCCCCCAAAACTGACCCTATTTTGGAAACTAGACCGCTTGAGGAATTCATTGTGGTTTTCATGGGGTGCCTGCGACTTTTTGATCAGTTTTAATTATATTTTTAAGAGGCGTGGTGACTAAAAAACAGCAATTCTACTATTGTTTTTTTATTCTATTTTTTTCACAGCGTTCACCATGCGATATAAATTACATATTCACTTTATGCTGCGTGGCGATACGATAACGATGATCCCATATGTTTATAGATTTTTTTATGTCTTATGGCGTTTGCACAATAAAATACTTTTTGTAAAAAATAATTTACTTTTTGTGTTACCTAATTCTAAGAGCCATAACTTTTTTATTTTATCAAGAAAGCCGTGCGAGGACTTGTTTTTTGCATAACGAACTGTAGTTTCGTTCAGTACCATTTTTAGGTACATGCGACTTTTTGATCTCTTTTTATTCCATTTTTTGAGAGGTAAAGTGACCAAACAATTGTGATTCTGGTATGGTTTATTATTATTTTCTTTTATGGCGTTCACCGCTCGGGATAAATAACAAAATAATATTGTTGTTCAGGCCGTTATGGACGCGGTGATACCAATTATGTATAGTTATTTGTTTATTTATTTATTTTTATTAACTCCTTAACGCCGAAGGACGGATATATCCATCCTCAGCAGCTGCTAGTTCGCGCAGGAGGACGGATATATCCGTCCTGTGATCGCGCGGGTACTGACAGCGTACCCATGCGATCAGCGGCAGGAGCACGGCTGTTATACACAGCCTGGCTCCTGCTGCAACTGCGAAGCGCGCTCCGATTCCGGCAAAAAAATTACAGTCAAAGTCAAATAAAACTACTTTTTTGGCCCAAAAAGTGGTTTGATTTAGTAAAACTGTCAAAACAAATCACACATACACATATATGGTATCCCCGCGATCGTAACAACTTGAACGCTGTATGTGTCGGGAAAACGACCGAAATGGGCGTTCCTCCCGTGACGTACTATTCCGTCATGGAGCGCGAACGGGATGTTTACCATTGCGGAATAGTACGTCACTGAGCGCGAATGGGTTAACCAATGTATCATTCAATTTAGACTACGTGCTCATCTCTTCCCATCTGATGAGGCCAAGATAGCTTTAATTATTTCCCTTCTCGCTCGCAAGGCTCTGGCATGGGTGAACCCCATCTTGGAATAGAAGGGCCCGAAATTCTCAGACCTACCATTATTTCTAGAGACTTAATGTACTGTGTTCGAGGAGCTGGGTCGAACATTCTCTGCAGCGGCTACACTGCTAACCCTCAAGCAACGAGGGTCCACGGTAGGAGAGTATGCTATCTCCTTCCCCACACTGGCAGCAGAGTTGGCATGGAACAATGAGGCGTAGGTGGCGACCTATTGGTAGGGACTGTCCTCGCACATCAAAGACCAGCTAGCAGCCCCCGATCTTCCTTCTAGCCTGGATGTTCTTATCCTGTTGGCTACCCAGGTCGGCATGAGGATCCAGGAACGTGCTCAGGAGGTTCAGCGGGAGAAACGTTTCCACAGACTGGCACCCTCGTTCCAGAGACCACTATTGCCTCCTCCTGTTGTTGTACCTGAAGAACCTATGCAGATAGACAGAATCAAACTGTCCGAGCAGGGGAAACAGTGCAGATGCTCTTTAGGCCTGTGTCTGTATTTACAGCCTTAAAGGCCATTTTGTGCGCCAATGTCCAAAAAAGCCTGGAAATCCCAGCACCTAGTGTTGGTTGGAGAGACAACCCTGGGTGGAACGACATCAGACGTCAAAGCCTCTCCCAATTTATCTATTCCTGTGACCATCATCTCTGGAGGCTTGAAAAAGACCCTCACTGGGGTCGAAACTTCGCTTTTTATGGTGAAATAAAGACACCTCTTTTTGATACCTGGATAACTTGTGTGCTGCGGTTTTTCTACTTTCTTGCATCTCTGGAGAGACATCACACTCCTCCTCTGCCTATCTGGATTCTGGAGCAGCTGCAAACTTTATCCAGCAGGATCTAATGGATCGGCTACATCTACCTACAGTTCTTCTGGAGAGACCCCTGGCTGTTGCCTCTGGGAACGGACCAGTGGACCACCATTGCCCGATCCGATTGTGTCCGTCACTAAACCACTGACACTACAAATCTGAGTTCTTCACTTGGAACAGTTCACCTTCCTTGTGATGCCTAAAGCTATAACTCTGTTCTGCTGTGTCTGCCTTGGATCGTCTACACGCTCCGGTTCTTGACTGGAGTTCTAGAGAAGTCCTTCAATGGGGCCCTGATGCCTAAGTCACTGCCTGCCACAGGTTCATCCTGTTTTGCCTCCACTGCCTCAGTCACTCTCCGATTTATCGTCTCATTATGCTAGTTTTGCGGACATCTTCAGTAAGAAGGAAGCAAAGGCCCTCCTCCCTCATCGGATTTACGACTGCCCTGTTGAATTACTTCCTGATGCTTCACCACCTCGAGGGTAAGTTTATCCTCCCTCCCTGCCAGAGACCATAGCCATGTCCACCTACGTTAAGGAGAACTCGAGAAAGGGTTCATCCGGAAGTCTTCCTCACCGGCCGGAGCCGGATTCTTCTTCGTGAAGAAAAAGGACGGATCTCTTCGCCCATGTATTGACTACTGGGGTCTGAACCAAATTATGGTCAAGAATAAGTATCCTCTGTCGCTCATTAAGAACTTTTCGATAAAATTCATTGGGCCAAGGTATTCACAAAGCTGGATCTATGCAGAGATTATAACCTGATCCATATCCGCAAAGGTGACGAATGGAAAACCACATTTAACACCCAAGACGGCCATTACGAACAGCTTGTGATGTCCATTGGATGTAAGGCTGTGTTAGAGGAGCTTTTAAATTAAATTTGCAGAATGTCTGTGTGGTGGTCTATCTGGACGACATCCTGATTTACTCACCTGATTTGATGACACATAGGCAACATGTTTGCCAAGTTCTGTCACGGTTAAGGGGGAATCGCCTGTATGCTATACTCAAGAAATGTGTGTTAGAGAGAAACTCACTGCCCTTCCTGGGCTACATTGTATCTGGCCATGGTCTCAAAATGGACCCAGAGAAAATGAAATTCGTCTTAGAGTGGCCACGTACACAGGGCCTTCAGTCCATGTAACGATTTCTGGGATTCGCAAACTTCTATCAGCAATTTATACCGAACTTCTCATCTCTGACTGCTCCAATCTCGGCCCTCATCAAGGAGGGGGTGAACGCCAAGGTTTGGTCTCCGGAGGCAGAATCAGTGTTTACTAATCTCAAGAGCGCTTTCACCTCAGCATCTGTTCTCCATCAACCTGATGCTTCTCAGCAGTTCTTTCTAGAAGTGGGTGCATCTTCCTTTGGTGCTGGAGCACTTCTATGTCAAAAAAACTCTAAGGGCAAGATGGTGGCCTGTGGCTTCTTTTCAAAATGATTCTCTCTGGCAGAACGCAACTTTTCCATCAGGTATCGGGAGTTGCTGGCCATCAACTTGGCATTAGAGGAATGGAGACACTTGCTGGAGGGCACGGTTCACCCTATTATCATTCATACGGACCACAAGAACCTTACATACTTACAGTCAGCACAATGACTAAATCCTCGCCAAGCCAGGTGGTCGTTGTTCTTCGCTCGATTTCAATTCTTGCTCAACTTCCGTCCTGCTAATAAGAATGTGAAGGCTGATGCCCTGTCTTGATCATTTGAGACAAATGACTCTGAGGAAATTCCTCAATATATGGATGTAGCCATCTTTATCTTGACTCTGATAACTTGCTGCAGCGTGATATCACACAACAAAAGACATTGAAAAACTCAAGATAAAGGATCTTGCAACCGTATATTTAATGCATTAAAAGTCAAGGTAAAGACAGCTACATCTGTATTATAGATCCTTCTAGGATTATTGTCGCTAACCCTTTGCAAATTAGAGACATTCCCCCCTGGAAAGATTTTTGTCCACCTTGCAGACAGGAAGAGAATTCTCCTCTGGGAACACAGCTCCAAACTGGCGGGGCACTCAGGTGTTAGAAAGACTCAGGACTTCATAGCTCATCAATACAGGTGGCCACGCTGCCCAGAGATGTTGCAGACTATGTCTCTTCATGTACGAAATGTGCATCGAACAAGTCTACCCGCGCAAACCTGCAGGTCTGCTTTTACCCCTGCCTGTCCCTGAAGCCCCTTGGCAGCATATCGCTATAGACTTTATTACAGACCTTCCCCCCTCAGCTGGATGTACTACAATCTGGGTCATAGTGGATCGTTTCTCTAAAATGGCACATTTTATTCCGTTGACTGGTCTTCCGTCTGCTACTTGCCTGGCAAATCTATTTGGTCTACACATCTTCCATCTACATGGACTTCCTCTGCTTATTGTCTCAGATCAAGGTGTACAGTTAACGTCCAAGTACTGGAGAGCCCTGTGCAATCTGCTAGATATTAAGCTGGACTTCTTTTCCGCCTATCCCCCGTAGTCCAACGGTCAAGGGGAGAGGATTAATCAAATTTTGGAAAACTATCTTCGTCACTTTGTTTCCGCCCAACATGACAATTGGGTACCACTTCTGCCTTGGGCGAAATTCTCCTACAATAATCATACTAGTGAGTCTACTGCCTCTTCTCCTTTCTACATTGTGTACAGCCAACATCCACGAGTTCCTCTTCCTGTGCCAGCCATGACTCAAGTACTGGCAGCTAACTCTTCTTTTGGGTCTTTTATTCACAACTGGCAGAAAACTAAGGCTGCGATTCCCGAAGCAGTGGACCGCATGAAAAAGCATGCCGATAAAAGAAGACAAGTTCCTCCTAAATTCTCTCCTGGAGTCAAAGTCTGGCTATCCTCGAGAAAAATTCGACTCAAGATGCCTTCTCACAAATTTGCTCCCAGGTTCCTCGGTCCTTTCGAATTCTGCAACGGATAAACCCTGTATCCTATAAACTTCGGTTGCCTCCTACTCTCAAGATTCCCAACTCATTCCACGTATCCCTCCTTAAGCCTGTGGTCCTGAACCACTACAGTAAAGCTCTTAGTTCTGCAGAAGCTCCCAGCAGTTCTTCTGATGTGTTTGAAGTGAAGGAGATTCTGGACTACAAGAGAGTAGGAGGAAGGACTTTCAATCTTGTGGACTGGAAAGGGTTTGGTCCTGAGGAGAGGACCTGAGAGCCAGAAGATAACCTTAAAGAGACTCTGTCACCACATTATAAGTGCCCTATCTCCTACATAAGGAGATTGGCACTGTAATGTAGGTGACAGCAGTGCTTTTTATTTAGAAAAACAATCTATTTTTACCACGTTAGGAGCGATTTTAGCTTTATGCTAATTCGTTTCTTAATGTCCAACTGGCGTGTTTTTACTTTAGACCAAGTGGGCGTTGAACAGAGGAGTGTATGACGCTGACCAATCAGCGTCATGCACTTCTCCCCATTCATTTAGTCAGCGCATAGTGATACTGCGTTGTTCGCTATGCGCTATGTACTGACACATTAACGTTACTGAAGTGTTTAGACACTGAATAGACATTCCATCCAGCCAGGACGGGATGTCTATTCACAATCCCGACACTTCGTTAACGTTTCTGTAGTACGCGAGATCACGCAGGGAGATTACGCTTTGCTCTGCTGTAAGTACCAAACAAACGTTAACGAAGTGTCGGGATTGTGAATAGACATCCTGGCCTGGCTGGAAGGAATGTCTATTCACGGTCTAAACACTTCAGTAATGTAAATATGTCAGTATAAGGGTATGTTCACACGCAGAGTCAAAAACTTCTCAAAATACGGAGCTGTTTTCAAGAGAAAACAGCTCCTGATTTTCAGACGTTTTTTGTGCCACTCTTGCTCCAAAAATGTCCCAAGAAGTGTCCTGCAGTTCTTTTTCGCTGCCGATTTTTTACGAGTAAAAAAACGCAGCGAAAAACGCTCCGTCAGCACAGATGCCGTTTTCCCATTGAAATCAATGGACAGCTGTTTGGAGGTGTTCTGCTTCCGAATTTTCGGCCATTTACGGCCCGAAAAACGGCCGAAAATAGGCCGCATGAACATACCCTAAGGGTATGTTCACACGACAATGCCAAATACGTCTGAAATTACGGAGCTGTTTTCAGGCGAAAACAGCTCCTGAATTTCAGACGTTTTTGCAAGAGCACGCGTTTTTCGCAGCATCCATTACGGACGTAATTGGAGCTGTTTTTCAATGGAGTCAATGAAAAACGGCTCCAATTATGTCCTAAAAAGTGACATGCACTTCTTTGAGGCGGGTGTCTTTTTACGCGCCGTCTTTTGACAGCGACGCGTAAAAATACACCTAGTCTGCACAGAACACCGTAAGCCCCATTGAAATCAATGAGCAGATGTTTGCAGACGGTTTGGAGCCGTTTTTCAGGTGTAATTCGAGACGTAATACGCCTGAATTACGTCCATAAATAGGGCGTGTGAACATACCCTAAGACAGCACATAGCGAACAACGCAGTGTCACTATGCGCTGAGTAAATGAATGGAGAGAAGTGCATGATGCTGAGTGGTCAGCGTCATACACCCCTCTGTACAACGCCCACTTGGTCTTAAGTAAAAACACACCCAGTTGGGCATTAAGAAACGAATTAGCATAAAGCTAAAATCGCTCCTAACGTGGTAAAAATAGATTGTTTTTCTAAATAAAAAGCACTGCATTATAGCGCACATTTCCTTATGTAGGAGATAGAGCACTTATAATGTGGTGACAGAGCCTCTTTAATGCACTTACCCTCATTAAAAAATTCCTCTTACGCTCTGGAACAAAGAAGAGGGTCATAAGGGGGGGGGTACTGTAACGACTGCTCGTCCCCAGTCTTAAAGGGCCAGCGCGCACTCACTAAAGTTTCTCTAACCTAACCCCAGACCACCCTGGACTAAAAAAAGGGCTCCACCCTTCCACTCCTTGCCGGAGAATTGTTGTTGTCTACCCATGTTCGTATTGCAAATGGTCCCTTAATTGTATCCTGCTCCCAATGTTTCCGTGCCCTGATTCCTGTATTCCATGCTGTGTTTGTTCCTGATACTTTTCTAGTGTTGGAGTTACGTTGTGTCATCTGCTACACCTGCTGTTATACACCACATCTGGTGTCATCTGCTATGCCTGCTGTGATATACCACATCTGGAGTCATCCGCTACGCCCAGTGGCGGATCCTCATATGGGTGTTTCGGGCGGCCGTCCGGGGCCCAAGGCTTCCAGGGGGCCACTGGCTGCCTGAACCGCACATAACTTCAAAAAAGCTATGCAGAGCTGCTGCTAGCCACATTCTAGCAGTCATCAGTCTCACCTGTTGATGAAGAGGGGGTGGAGGTGCAGGGACAAGCTAGGCCAGGGAACAGGTGGCGGGCAGCACATCAGCTGTATAGAGCAGACTGTCAGAGATAGTGATGGGCAGGTACAGGAGTCTCTCTCCCTGATGCTCTACTCCTCTGTGCTGCTGTGCACTGTTCCGCCTATCTACACCTCTAGCAGTTGCTTGATAACAGCAAGACAGCAACTAGGAGGTATAGGACCTGTAGTGACATCACAGTCACATGATCAAGGTCCTGTAGGCTGTATCAGAGCACAAGCATCTCAGAAGAGTTTTTGGTAAGTGTGGTGTGTGTATATAGTGTGTATAAAGTAAGTCTATATAGTGTGTGGTGTGTGTATAGTGTATATAGTGTGTGTATAGTGTATATGGTATGTGTGTATAGTGCATATAGTGTGTGTATAGTGCTCATAGTGTGTGCATAGTGTATATAGTGCGTGTATAGTGTATGTATGTATATATATATATATATATATATATATATATATATATATATACATAGCAAAATAAAGAATGGCGACAGCACACTGCGACACTAATGCCACCTAAACCACTAAATATATATAAATATGCACTAAAGCTAAATCTACTTATAATAGGGAGGTTCTTAGTGCACATTTTGATCAAAAAGTGTTTGCCCATCTGCCACGACAAGGCGACCTCTGTAAGGTGGGAACCTACGCTGCACATACACCCAGAACTGGGACTAAGCCTACATATATACCTGGGGATGGTAGGATCCAGCATTGAACTAATTAAAATCACCCAGGGCAGAATGGGAGGAGTGCAAGAACAAAAATGGAGGCAGTTACTAACCCCACATATATGGATCACATAAACAACAAAAATTTGAACAGCACATTCCAACAAAATGATATAAAATGTGTATGCAGGTGCAGGACACCTGTGACTGCAAATATACAACACAAAAAAATGGCGACAGCACACTGCGACACTAATGCCACCTAAACCACTAAATATAAATAAATATGCACTAAAGCTAAATCTACTATATATATATATATATATATATATATATATATAGAGAGAGAGAGAGAGAGAGAGAGAAAAACATAGAACACAGTAACGGCACCAGGACTTCAGGGTAGATGAAAGCAGGGTGGGTTTATTCACCTCAACACAGCAACGTTTCGGTTCAACATGAACCTCAAGATGGCTTGAGAAAGGTTCCTGTTGAACCGAAACGTTGCTGTGTTGAGGTGAATAAATCCACCCTGCTTTCATCTACCCTGAAGTCCTGGTGCCGTTACTGTGTTCTATGTTTTTCTCTATTCTGAATTGGGGAATTGATTCACCCCCTGGTGACGAGCACATGGCCTGATTTTTTTGAAGTACTGGAGTGCTATGTTCATCTATCTCTGGACTGTATATATATACACTACCGTTCAAAAGTTTAGGGTCACTTAGAAATGTCCTTATTTTTGAAAGAAAAGCACAGTTTTTTCAATGAAGATAACATTAAATTAATCAGAAATACACTCTATACATTGTTAATGTGGTAAATGACTATTCTAGCTGCAAACGTCTGGTTTTTAATGCAATATCTACATAGGTGTATAGAGGCCCATTTCCAGCAACCATCACTCCAGAGTTCTAATGGTATATGTGTTTGCTAACTGTGTTAGAAGGCTAATGGATGATTAGAAAACACTTGAAAACCCTTGTGCAATTATGTTAGCACCACTGTAAACAGTTTTGCTGTTTAGAGGAGCTATAAAACTGACCTTCCTTTGAGCTAGTTGAGAATCTGGAGCATTACATTTGTGGGTTCGATTAAACTCTCAAAATGGCTAGAAAAAGAGAGCTTTCATGTGAAACACGACAGTCTATTCTTGTTCTTAGAAATTAAGGCTATTCCATGCGAGAAATTGCCAAGAAACTGAAGATTTCCTACAATGGTGTGTACTACTCCCTTCAGAGGACAGCACAAACAGGCTCTAACCAGAGTAGAAAGAGAAGTGGGAGGCCCCGCTGCACAACTGAGCAACAAGACAAGTACATTAGAGTCTCTAGTTTGAGAAATAGTCACCTCACAGGTCCTCAGCTGGCAGCTTCATTAAATAGTACCTGCAAAACGCCAGTGTCAACGTCTACAGTGAAGAGGCGACTCCGGGATGCTGGCCTTCAGGGCAGAGTGGCAGAGAAAAAACCATATCTGAGACTGGCTAATAAAAGGAAAAGATTAATATTGGCAAAAGAAAACAGACATTGGACAGAGGAAGATTGGAAAAAAGTGTTATGGACAGACGAATCGAAGTTTGAGGTGTTTGGATCACACAGAAGAACATTTGTGAGACGCAGAACAACTGAAAAGATGCTGGAAGAGTGCCTGACGCCATCTGTCAAGCATGGTGGAGGGAATGTGATGGTCTGGGGTTGCTTTGGTGCTGGTAAAGTGGGAGATTTGTACAAGGTAAAAGGGATTTTGAATAAGGAAGACTATCACTCCATTTTGCAACGCCATGCCATACCCTGTGGACAGCACTTGATTGGAGCCAATTTCATTCTACAACAGGACAATGACCCAAAGCACACCTCCAAATTATGCAAGAACTATTTAGGGAAGAAGCAGGCAGCTGGTATTCTATCTGTAATGGAGTGGCCAGCGCAGTCACCATATCTCAACCCCATAGAGCTGTTGTGGGAGCAGCTTGACCGTATGGTACGCAAGAAGTGCCCATCAAGCCAATCCAACTTGTGGGATGGGCTTCTGGAAGCATGGGGTGAAATTTCTCCTTATTACCTCAGCAAATTAACAGCTAGAATGCCAAAGGTCTGCAATGCTGTTATTGCTGCAAATGGAGCATTCTTTTATATATATATATATATATATATATATATATATATATATATATACATATATATATATATATATATAGTTCATATGGTGTGTGTGTGTATAGTGTGTGTATAGTGCAAATAGTGTGTTTGTGCATAGTGTATATAGTGTGTGTATAGTGCATATTGTGTGTATAGTGTGTGTGTGTGTGTGTGTGTACAGTTCAAATGGTGTGTGTGTATAGTGTATATAATGTGTGTATAGTGCATAAGTGTGTGTTTGCACTATACACACACACACACCATTTGCACTGTACACACACACACACACACACACACACACACACACACACACACACACACTATATGTGTGTGTATAGTGCATATAGTGTGTTTTTGTGTGTGTGTATAGTGAATATAGTGTGTGTATAGTGCATACAGATGTAGGCATATTTAACTTGATTCTGATAACTTGCTGCAGCGTGTGTGTATGTTGTATATAGAGTGTGTGTATCGTGCATATAGTGTGTGTGTATAGTGCATATAGTGTCTGTGTGTGTGTATATAGTGTGTGTATAGTGTATGCATAGTGTGTGTATAGTGCATGTAATGTATATAGTGTGTGTATAGTGTATATACTGTGTGTGTATAGTCTATATAGTGTGTGTATAGTGCATATAGTGTGTGTGTATAGTGCATATAGTGTGTGTATAGTGCATATAGTGTGTGTGTATAGTGCATATAGTGTGTGTGTGTGTATAGTGCATATAGTGTGTATGTATAGTGTATATAGTGTGGGTATAGTGCATAGTGTGTATAGTGTATATATAGTGTGTCTATATAGTGTATGGTGTCTGTGTGTATAGTCTATATAGTGTGTGTATAGAGTTTATAGTGTGTTAAATGTAAGTCTATATAGTGTGTGCGTATAATGTAAGTCTATATAGTGTATATAGTGTAAGTGTGTGAAAAGTGTGTGGGTGTAGTGTGTGTGTGTATATAGTGTGTGGCGTTAGTGTGAATTGTATCTAGAGTGTTTAGTTTCTGAATTTCTTGTGTGAAATTATTTCCCACCCATAGAGCCCTCTTCAGTCAGTCAGATGTTCAGAAGCTCCCTTGCAGTATAATCCACCGTATCGAGCCCTCAGTAGTTATTATACTGCAAGGGGGGTCAGTGTCTGACTGACTGCTGAGGGCTCTATGGAGGGATAACTCCTTCCCCCAGAGCCATAAGAGTCAGACACTAAGACCCTCTCATAGAGCACTCAGCAGTCAGTCAGGCACACTGACCCCGCCCCCCTTTGCAGTATACTCCCCCCATATAGCCCTCAGAAGTTATTTTACTGCAAGGGGAGGGGTGTCAGACTGCTTAAAGGGTAACTAAACTTTTTTTTAAAAATTGACACGTCATAGTGACATGTCAAAAGTTCTGATCGGTGGGGATCTGAGCACTGAGACCCCCACCGATCGCTAAAACAACGTTTCTGACTCGAGCAAGCGGTGTATGGGCTCAATAGAAAGTCTATGAGTCTGTACACCGCTCCGAGGAAAGAAGATTAAAAATTAAGTGGAATAGTACTCACTCGAGCACTTCTGCCACTTTGTTTTAGCGATCGGTGTGGGTCTCAGTGCTTGGACCCCCACCGATCAAAACTTCTGATATATCTCTATGACATGCCAGATGTTTTTAAAAGTTTAGTTACTCCTTGGGGATTAAATTTATTGGTCTGAGTTAATATATGGGCCTTAATTTGCTTAGGGGTTTGGTCTGGGGTATAAAACAATTTAGGGTGTTTCATTTCTGAATGTTTGTGTTGCTATAAACCCTGAAAATGGCTGCAGAATCGAGGGGCAAAGATTTCTCATCAGGAAACTCTGCAGTCATCAGAGTCGCTATAACAGTCTGTGTCAAATAAAGAAGAGAAGAAAAGAGGACGACTCCCATCAGAGAAGACATCACTTGTGAGTCACTGAATCTATAGAGGATCTGTCCCCTCTCCTGACATGTCTGCTGTAGGAAATACTTGTATTCAACAAAAAGTCTTTGTGTAGTCCAGGACTAATAGATAAATGTGTGTTACCATTGCCATTGTCAAGAGGATGTGTTCCTACACAGTGTGATACTGTCAGCGATGGTTGGAAACTTTCAGTATGTTGGGACACAGCCCTTTGACAAGGGGAATCATAACACTTAGTTGTCAATGCTCACACAGAAAGGTGGTGTTTAATATAGACACGGCGTGGCAGAGCGGTGGTGGAGAGGGGGGGGCAAGCTTGGGGAACAGCCCAGAGCCTATGGTCTCCTTAATCCACCACTGGCTACGCCTGCAGTTATACACCACGTCTGGTGTCATCCGTTACGCCTGCTGTTATACACCACTTCTGGTGCCATCCGCTACGCCTGCTGTTATATACCACATCTGATGTCATCTGCCACTCCTGGTATCATCCGCAACGTCTGGTGCTACCTGCCATGTCAAGTCCCATCTGTGCCAAAGAATCTGCTACTGTCTGGACTATCTCAGGTGCCCTTGTGCTATGAACTTTGTATAGAATTTGTATAGACAGTGACTTGGCCAGCTGCCACTTCGATACCCCTAGTTCATGACAATAATGAGATAACTGCTGAGAAGTGATCTTTGCAGAACAGGAAGTGTCAGCCTATTTATAGGCTTAGTGGCCACAGGGAATACTGCACGATTTTAGGATTATTTTTTTTTATATACGTAGATAATTAATAGTTAATATAGAAAATAAAAAAAACATCAAAAATGATTAAAAACATGTTTAACATAAAAAACTTGATTTAAACAATAGTCTATTTTCTGATTACTCATTCCCTTTAACCCTACCTACGAGTTTAGTAGTCAGATCCCTAAGGCTTAGACAGTTACAGTATCATAGCACTACCTAGTTGGCATCAGAGCTACATTTACACTAAGTAAGGGTCACTGTCCTTTAAAACATGTCACGTCAGATGTTTGTGTTTTTTTAAAAAGACAGTTACCCTTAGAGTTCACCAGTGCTTGACACTATTATATGGTGAAGCTTTATAAAGTAGGGAAATTCAAATATAAAGCTAATGAAGGAGAAATTCCACCATTGACATTTCTATATTTATCTTATATAAAATGAAAGACAGCTAAAAATATTCACCTTGTGGAGGGCACAGGCTGGGTACTTAATCTATCTAGCCTACCTGGGGTTTGATGAGCTTTCCAACTAATGTGATAATGAAAAAATAATGGTACTTTAAGAATTAATTCAAAATATGAAACATTTTAACCTTCCTAATTCCAAACCATCTCAGGTAGTTATTAAGATTAATAGGTCCTTCTTACTTTCTTACTGTTCCAGACATAATAATGTTGTATAACCTTTGGTAGAAATTATTTAAAGGGGAAGTGTTATAATTTTGTAATTTTTCTATAATATAGGTAAATATTAAGGACAGATAGAAAAAAATATTTGAACCCTTTGGGTTATGTATATCAGCTAAAGGACAGCATTTCAGACATTTTAGCACTTTATAAAGTGAACATGAAGATGTAAACAGTCACCAGGCATATTGAGGAAACGTATTATTGCAGCTCATTTGCCTTAGTATATACTTTCTGCTTTTCACTTCTCGGTTAGTTTCTTGTTTCCCATAATAATTAAATTCTTGCTGTAATGGAAATTAACTGACCAAGTACAGATTTCCTCGTGAGCTTGTAGTGGGCTCATGCTTATTGTCAGCAGCCAATCTGAACAAGCAGAGCTGCAGTGAAGCATGGGGAGAGGGGGGGGGGGGTAATTGAGCAGAAATTTTAGCCTCCAAGGAAACAGGAGATTAATTCAAGACTAAATCAGGCATCGATATACTCCCAATGAAACTACTTACAGTGACTGATCATAGGTTTTCCATGATGAAGCAAGCCAGAGGAACACAACAAACAGGTAAGAATTACCCAAATGAATGACTTCTTATAATTTGTAAGACCACAGCTAGATATCCACCTTTGCTCTATGTAGAGTTTTATTTAAGACTTTAGCTCACATTGTTGCAGGTAAGTGTGAATTGTAAAATGCCATGAGCTTTATTCCGTATCTTTTGGTGAGATTACTAAAAGTCAATGTTCACCTTTAAACACCATCTCCATAATTCTGTGCTGAATGATATATCTTTATAGAGGTCAGAGCTCAATTTTTCTGACATAGAGCATCAAATTCCATTAATAGACAAATATATAAAACATAACTGTATACAGGTTTATTATTGAGTTCAATGTATAAATAGTATGAAGTAAACTCCTAAATTCCCTCTAGTGGCCATTCACTTTAAGGCACGCTTATAAAATACGTCCACATGTCCAAGGTCTACATCTGCCATGGCTCTAGCACTATGTGTAAGTTTCTTTAGGACATGTCTCTCTTAGAATATTAACCTCTTCCCACACCACGACGTACTATTGCATCGTGGTGGGGGAGGTAATGTTCAGAGTGGGCTCACCCACTGAGCCCGCTCCGTATGCACAGGGTGTTAGCTGTGCTTTACAGCTGACACCCGGTAATAACAACCAGGAACAGTGATTGCGCTGTTCCCGGCTGCTTAACCCCTTAGATGTTGAGATCAAGCACGATCGCAGCATCTAAGACGTTACACACAGGGGGGCGCCAATGGTTGTCATGGCAGCCCAGGGCTGCCTTTCTTCATCTTCTGGTCAGCCATGTCTCTGGCACGGCTTAACAGGAGCCTGTAAAAATTGCAATACACTGCAATACATTAGTAGTGCAAAACCAACGATCGCTGGTTGAAGTCCCCTAGAGGGACTAATAAAATGTGTAAAAAAAAAAGTTAACATTTTTAGTATTGTTGAAATCCTATTTCTGGCCTGGAAAGCTATAGCTCTTTGTTGGTTGACTAATACAATCCCTACCTTTGCTCAATGGAAGTCCCTTGTAAATGGTGTGCTACCATATGAGGTCTTGTATCACAATCGTAAATGGCCTGAAAAATTTGTTACGATTTGGGCCTCCTGGTGTGCTCTCTCTGGCACTGCTGATTAGGATGGAAAATGAGCCGCAATATTTCTAACATTTGCCACCTGTTGACCTACCTTTCATAATACCATATCTCTTGAAAAAGTGTAATGACATGTCTGATTAGTTACAAAGTTTTTGTTCTTTTTATTCCTTTCTTATTGTGATTGGGCTATTTGTATCGCTGTGTTCGCAAAAGTCCGAACTATTACACTATAGCATTATTTAATGTGCACGGTGAATGCCGAAAAAAACCCGAAAACCTGGAGTCGCTGCTTTTTGGTCACTTCATATCAATAAAAATGAAATAAAAAGTGATCAAAAAGTCTAATGTAAACCAAAATGATACCAATAGAAACTATAGATCGCCCCGCAAAAAATAAGCCCTAATACCGCTGAATGGATGGAAAAATAAAAAAGTTATGGCTCTCAGAATGTGGCGACAAAACACAAATTTTATTTTTAAAGTTTCTTCCTGGTAAAAGTAGTAAAACATTAAAAAAAACTATATAAGTTTGGTATCGCTGTCATCGTATTGATTGGTAGAATAGAGTTACATTTTTACCGTATGGTAAAAGCCGTAAAAACGAAACTAAGACTAAGGCCTCATGCACACGAACGTGCTTTTGCGGCCGCAATTCCCCCAAAAAATCCACGGGAGAATTGTGGCCCCATCCATTCCTATGGGGCCATGCATACGACCGTGGTTTTCACCGTGCATGGACACGGGTCTGCGGTCCGGGCTCATTGAAAATAATGGCCGCGGACATGTGCAGGACTGCTTGCGGCTGTCACTCCGTGGCCGACCGACCTGGAAATCACGGCCGTGCACATGGCTACGGTCGTGTGCATGAGGCCTTAGGAATCAAATTTTTTTTCCTATTCCACTCCACATAATTACAGTACGGGACAGTTGTCCGGCAGCGAGGCAGGGACTCCTAGCATCGTACATAAGTATGATGCTAGGGGCCCGGCTCCCTGCACTGTGTTAGGTCCAGGACTTGCGGCCGAAATACGTCCGTCAATTACGGACGTAATGACCTCGTGTGAACATACCCTTACTCTAATCACATCTGGAAAGGGCTTAGGAATGCTGCAAAAAGAGAGGTCAGATTTACTATTCCTTCTCAATGAATTAGAATATCATCAAAAAGTTAATTTATTTCAGTAATTCAATTCAAAAAAGGAAACTCATATATTATATAGATTCATGATTTATTTCCAGCATTTTTTTCTTTTAATGTTGATGATTATGGCTAACAATTAACGAAAACCCAAACCCAATGGGTCCAGCTCCTGCCGGCGGTTCCTGCCGCTGGATCTTGTACCTTCTCCAGCGGCCTGTCCCTCCTCCAGGCAGCCGGCGTCTGCTTATGTCCTCGCTGCTCCACTGTTCTTACTACTCTTAAAGAGCCAGCGCGCATTAAATTTAAAAGTGACTTACCAATCCCTGTTGCCTCCCAAGACTATTTAAGGTACCTTTGTAGTGTCCTAGTAATGGTAATTCTGTTCCAGCAAGGGGATATAATAATTTCAATGTTTTACCATGTTATAACCTTATTTTATTGTCCTATGTAATGTATTAATTATGTACTATCACTTTAAACCACAGTAGAAGCTGTGGAGGTCTTATAATTAGGTATTCACAAGAGGGCGCATCAACTTCAACATTATTTTTTTTTAATCTGCATGTGGTACGCATCAGACACGACCTATAGCAGTGCTGTATGACCCAGTGTAACTGGCTAGGCCTACATCAGCCACCTATGCCTGAGAGGAAGGAAGGTGAAGTAGAGACTGATACCTACTAGAAGCCACTGGAAAGACACCTCTGTAATAGCATCCAAGAAACCTTGCTGTCCAAAAATACAGTCATCTCTGAAGGGGTGGTATTTGTGGGCCTCAGAGGCTTTGTTGGGAAACATCGGGGAGTAGGAAGTAGCTTACCTGCTATTGCCACTACACCGTGTTCCAAATTTTTATGCACATTGGATTTAAGTGTCATAAACATTTAATTATTAGTTTTTCAATTAAACTAATGGATGGTATTGTGTCTTAGGACTCTTTGAATCATTGTAATCAATCTCAGACACCTGTGATAATTAGTTTGCCAGGTGTGCCCAATCAAAGGAAAACTACTTAAGAAGGACGTTCCACATTATTAAGCAGGCCACAGGTTTCAAGCAATATGGGAAAGAAAAAGGATCTCTCTGCTGCCAAAAAGCGTGAAATAGTGCAATACCTTGGACAAGGTATGAAAACATTGGATATTTCAAGAAAACGTAAGCGTGATCATCGTACTGTGAAAAGATTTGTGGCTGATTCAGAGCACAGACGGGTTCGTTCAGATAAAGGCATAATGAGGAAGGTTTCTGCCAGACAAATTAATAGGATTAGGAGAGCAGCTGCTAAAATGCCATTGCAAAGAAGCAAACAGGTATTTGAAGCCGCTGGTACCTCTGGTGTCCCGCAAACCTCAAGGTGTAGGATCCTGCAGAGGTTTGCAAGTGTGCATTATTAAAGCTATTATTCGACCACCCCTAAACAATGCTCACAAGCAGAAATGGTTGCAGTGGGCTCAGAAATACATGAAGACTAATTTTCAAACCGTGTTGTTTACTGATGAGTGCCGTGCAACCCTGGATGGTCCAGATGGATGGAGTAGTGGATGGTTGGTGAATGGCCACCATGTCCCAACAAGGCTGTGACGTCAGCAAGGAGGTGTCGGAGTCATGTTTTGGGCTGGAATCATGGGGAGAGAGCTGGTAGGCCCCTTTAGGGTCCCTGACGGTGTGAAAATGACCTCTGCAAAGTACGTAGAGTTTATGACTGACCACTTTCTTCCGTGGTATAAAAAGCAGGATCATGCCTTCCGTAGCAAAATTATCTACATGCATGACAATGCACCATCTCATGCTGCAAAGAATACCTCTGTGTCATTGGCTGCTATTGGCATAAAAGGAGAGAAACTCATGGTGTGGCCCCCATGTTCCCCTGACCTCAACCCTATTGAGAACCTTTGGAGAATCCTCAAGCAAAATATCTATGAGGGTGGGAGGCAGTTCACATCAAAACAGAAGCTCTGGGAGGCTATTCTGACATCCTGTAAAGATATTCAAGCAGAAACTGTCCAGTGAGATTTGGCGTCACAAACTGCATTTTAAATCTACCGAGTGCTGGTGCGACGCTCGGTCCTGGGGTGCTACACCTTGACTAACCACCGGTCGCCTGAGCAATATTGGAACAACCTAGTGTTATCCAGGTTCCTGTATGCTTCTGTATCCATTCTGCTTTTGCGATCAGCTTATATCCTGGTGTCTGTCACCAGCCTGTATCCAGTATGCTATTGCTATCCATTATCAGCTTTTATCCGGTTGTCCATTACTAGCCTGTAACCTGTCTGCTATTGCTATCAGTTATCAGCATATATCCAGTCTGCTGTTGCTATCTGTGGTCTGCCTGTACCAGCCTATATTCAGTCCGCTGTTACTTTCAGTTATAAGCCTGTGTCCAGCTACTCTCTACCTGCCTGTGTCCGGGTACCTGCCTGTGTCCAGCAGTACGCTCTCCACCTGTAACTAGTGATCAACTGTCAGATTCCATCCTTCAAGGTACCATCTTCCAGTGCCTGTTTCTTGTCTGTTTGGCCAGCAGCTACTCCACCAGCTCCCTGTATAGGGGTTAAAGGGTAAAGAATGCGGAAGCTACTTAAAAACACCTTTAGAGATTCCCCTAAGCCAAACCAGTGGAGTAGCATCCACAAACGTGCTGGTCGTAACAGGGAGTTTGCAGCACACATCATGCTGCACTGTGGTACTATGGTATTGCTGAGCAAGGGGTATTGCAGACTGCCACTGGGTTGTCAAGATTAGCAATGAGGGAGGATATGGAGAGTGAAGCCTGATTGGGGTCTATGAAATAGGAGAGTCATTCTGGTGTACTGTATTGTACTGTATAAGAATGAGAGGGGGAGCCATGCTGAGAACTAGGTATGAAAGGGGAGCCATCTTGGGGACCAAAAGGGGAACCATGCTGGGGACGAGGAATGACAGGAAAACCCTAATGGGGACCAACAATGATACGGGAGCCATGATGGGGACTAAGAATGAGGGAGTCATGCTGGGGACTAAGAATGAGAGGGAGTCATGCTGGGGACTAAGAATGAAGGGAGAGCCATTCTTGGGACTAATAATGAGAGGGCAGTTTATCTGTGTGCTGTACATGCTGTGATTTTCGGTGGCCAGCTCAAAAAGGTTTTACTGGGGCAAATTTTCATAACTATTAAAATAGAGCTACTATGGTCATGAAATATACCAGGCCCATTTATCTGTTTACGCTGGTCCCTCAAATGCAAGTTTATATGGTGCTCTGTACAGGGTAATTTATCAATTGCTGCACGCCATATTTTGACAATAATGTGAAACTATTTGCAGTTTTATGCCACCTCCACCACTTTTAAAGAAGTAGTGGAACTTAGCGTGGGGAATAGGGCCATTCCAAGCCTGACAAATTCCCTATAACTTGCACAAGAAAGTGGCATAAATTATTTCTCTTTCTGGCTCACAGGTGGACAGAGATTCGCCTAATTTATTAAGTGTGTGCCTCTTAAACTCAAAGTACTTCTTACTGCAGCACCCTTTAGATTAAGACTGGCATAGGATATGCCAGTCCTAATGATTCCCCTCTATGGGTCCTCAACCCCTTAAAGACCAGCACCATACTAGAATTGCAGCAGTAAAACAAAGCTATTGTCCCTGCCACAGTCAATAGCAACCGTGGCATCTATTGGCTCATTCAGATGAGAGTAATACTCGTCCATGTGCTGTGCATTGAAATCACTCACAGCACATGGACCCATGCAATTCAATGGGGACATTTACACATGCGTTGTGTTGATCACGCAGCGTGTGTCCATTGCTGCGTGTTTGCGCATCACAGTCACCCAGTAACATCCATATGCTGTGCGTTATTCACGAACAGTTGCAATGGACATTTGTAGAAAAAAAAAACAGGAATTATTTGCAGACCAGTGTGGGCAGCTACAGGAAGAACATACAGACAGTCTTGTGTGCAGCCAACTATCATGTGTCGCACAATTGATGTAGAAAATCTGATCACAGGGGGGCGTGGCTTGAATCGACATGCGAGAGGACACTCGAAATGACTGAAGCGCCTAAATGGCTCAAATAAACCCCAAAAGCGCCCAACTATTTCACTGTCTGTTGTATATCGGTCCCTGGTTACCTGCTGATCCCGAGGAGTAACGTGGCCGGGTGTTTATGGACGCCTCCCCGCAGGGCGCCAGCGGCTAAGGCCTAGTGACATGCTCCGACCAGGGTCTAAATTTCTATGCAAGGACCATTCCCGATGTTAGCATACCTCTCCGACTCCGGCCTGCATCACAGCTGTTCTAAGTATCACCCGAACATTCACCAGCTGAAGGGGTGAAGGAGACACAGTAAACTAGCCACTCCCTGTCAAATCTGGGGAAGCGATTCTTTGAAGGAGTCATACCAACAAGCTGTACCTCATTACTCAGGGCAATTTTTACATATATTGATTTTGCCAATGACTGTTTATGGAATGCTTATGTTTTCCTGTCAAATTGATTATCACAAGGAATGGTGGCCAACATGTCTGTCTCTCGCCTGAAGCTGCGAGAGATTTATTACACTCCAGGGGTTTGATCTCATCCCCTTCTACAAGCCCACCTCGAAGAAAGGATACACAGCCGGAAATTATAACCCTGCTATGGTCCGAAAAAGTCAGCCACTCACGTTCCAGGGCCGGGGACTGATAGTGCACCTGGAACTTCGATAATCTATTTGAAATGCTTCAGCTCAGTACGAGACTCTATGTCTTAATCCATCGTCAGGATCCTTTTGCCTCTTTTCCCTGAAAGAAGGATGTTGTTTCTACAGCTCTTATATTTCTTCATCGACATTATGCGATTGTCTTTGTTTGACTGTTTTGTACTGTCATGTACATATAGTTTTGATAGAATATTCTTGAGTGTAAAATGGGGTATCAAAGTTATTTCGCTTAACACTAATGGGTTGAATTCCCTCTTTAAAAGGTCCTTGTTCTGGAGAGATGCTCTAAAATCACAAAGATACACCACTTCTCAAACATTATACATTTCCCCACATTTTCTCTGCCACACTAGACAAAAAAAATGCTGGGGTTGCAATAGCAATTAAAAATACAGTTGCATTTAAAGCTATCAAAAATGTATCTGATCTGAAAGGTAGATATGTAATACTAGTCTGTGAACTCAATGCTATTGTATGTACTATTGTTTCTATTTATGCCCCCAACTCAAGACAGGTCTCTTTTCTCAGAAAAACTAAAAGTAGTTAGAGAAGTACAACCAGGATATCTCATTTTAGGAGGCGACTTTGATGTGGGACTAGTAAAAAAGTAAAAAAAAGTTTAATAAAAAGTTAAAAAAAATAAAAATTAAAAACCCTCTTTTTCTCCTTACAAACTGCTTTATTATTAAAAAAAAACAAAATAAAGTAGAAAGTTACACATATTTGGTATCGCCACATCTGTAACAACCCCAACTATAAAGTTATTACATCATTTAACCCACACGTTGAGCGTCGTAAAAAAATTAAATAAAAAACAATGCAAAACTTGCTGTTTTCTGTGAATCCTGCTTTAAAAAAAAATGTGATAAAAAGTGATTGAAAAGTCGCATTTACTCCAAAATGGTACCAATAAAAACTACAAGTCATCCCACAAAAACAAAAGCCCTCATACAACTGCATCGGTGAAAAATTAAAAAAAGTTATGGCTCTTCAAATATGGAGACACAAAAACAAATAATTAAAAAAAAAAAAAGTGTTTTTACTGTGTAAAAGTAGTAAAACATACAAAATCTGTATAAATTTGGTATCATTGCAATCGCAACAACCTCTGAATAAAGTTCTTGTGTTATTTATACCACACGGGAAACGGCGTAAATTTAGGATGTAAAAAAGTGTGGCGAAATTGATGTTTTATTTCTATTCCCCCCTAAAAAAAAGTTAATAAAAGTTAATCAATAAATTCTATGTACCCCAAAATGGTGCTATTAAAAATTACAACTTGTCCCGCAAAAAACAAGACCTTATACAGCTATTTATTAAACCAAAAAAGAAAAATCTTGATATAGTATTGTTTTATCAAAATAATTTGTTTATTATAATCAGTAATTTATTACACATAAATACAACAATGAAGATACAAAAAATAACCCCCCTCCCAAGTATATACTATAGACAATTAAAATATCATAAAATATATGCCAGGTGTGATCATTGAGTATTCAAAAAGATGGTACATATGATAATATCAACAAGAGGTCCTCATACGGAAAAACATGTACCCTAAGAGTAAATAGGAAAACAATGTATGTATGCAATAGTAGCATCAGAACGCAAGGGGACTGATATGAATAACACTGCAATGACAGGTCACTCCAGTCACACAAAAGCAGTGATGTGGATAAAGCATGGAGTGCTAAATCAGTAGAAAAAATCAACTACAAGGATTATCAAATAAGACTATACCTGCAGAGGACATAGTGAAGACGAATGTACACCTGGACACCAAGCACCTCGACGCGCGTTTCGCAACCTTCGTCAGGAGGTGTGCTACCACTTTGACAGCCTGAGTTTAAATACCATGTACACGGAGGCAACTGGCCAATGGTGTACAGCCAAAAGAACACTCCCACCATAATCATCAGCGTCATGCCGTAAATACCATGACACGCAGCGATGCGGGTCAACCGTGAGAGTGAGGGTCACGCCCATCTTTCCCACTGTTGACCGTGCAACATGTCCTGACCGCGGACAGGTAGGCATGACAACGCCCAAACATATTATAACCAGAATAGACCTTTATATAAATTAAGTCAATAGAACAAATCATTATATCAAGCCGGAACCGCCCCGTCATACATGGATTTAAAGAGGCTTGCCCCAAACAGAACCCAAATACATACTTATAATAGATGGCTCATACATCCCATAAGATACATCAGAGAATATATTGAATATGATATAAATAAATAATAATAAATAACTTAATTCATTCAAATACGAATACACATATGTACAAAAAAGACCACATATAAAAAATTATAATAAATATTAAATAAATAACAAAAATAATGACAAATAACAATCAAGAATAAATAAATCCATATACTCATTATACCAACTCATACAGTGACTTTTATATGATATTACATAAATATAATAATACATAAAGAATATGGAGAATATATATAGTGTAAATTATACATATATACATATATATATATTATAAAACATACATACATATATATGTACATGTAGTGTAGAAAACATATAGTGTAAAAAAAAAATAAATATATATATATATATATATATATATATATAGTGTAAAATATATATAAACAGGTACGTATCAAGGTCCGAGCAAGCAAAGGTCAAGCACGTGACGGACACCAGATGTACCACACGAGCAGGGGCCCTCCGCTCAAGAAAGCACATCGGGTCCAATCCACCTGCCAGACCAGTGCCGCAAGCACAAAAACAGCACCCCCTATGTGTTATAAATATAATAAAACCCTAATAAGTAAGGATCAATAAAATAACTTTTACTATATCTATTGTGTTATCAAGTGTGTTCCATCATGAAATATAGAAAAATAAATAAAAATAATAAAGATAATATAATGAAAATTATAAAAAATTTGAATAATCCAGAACCAAAAAATACAATATACACAAATATTCCCCCCACACATATCCATACACATAAACAATCAAAATAAAAATAAAAATAAATATAAATTATATGATATCAGCACAATAATAATAAATACATAAATCATATAAATAAATACATAGACATCGCAGTATGAAATTGATCATATTATCACAAAAACGGGTATCAACCCCGAATATCAAAAATATTTCATGTATCATACACATATAAATTCATAGTTATAGTTCTTCTCATCATCTCCGATGTCCCGGGACGTATGGTCATCCAATTATTCAATTCATCAAGGCTCCATTCAGGTCAGAAATAATCATGTTGGATCTAATTAAAGTGATAGCGAAAAATAATAAATTTTTTTATAAAAAACATAGAACAATACTTACAAGAAGGATGCAAAGCTCTGAGATTCATTTAAACCTCTTGGAGACATAGTGTCCAAGATAACAATCCATTTAGTCTCCTTTCGTAGGAGCTCTCTAAAGGTATCACCGCCACTAGAGATGAGCGAACCGGGACAACCGAACCTGGTTTCGGTCCGAACTTCCGGAAAAGTTCGGTTCGCAGCGAATCCGAACTTCACCGGGTTCGGCCGAACCCGTTTTGACCGAACCCGGTCAAAAACATTATACAAATCGGCAGCCACTTGTCTCTATCAATCACTGAGAGAGAAAAGAGGCTGCTGATTAAAAATAAAATAAAAAGCATTTCATACGTACCCGGTCGTTGTCTTGGTGATGAGTCCCTCTTCTTCCTCCAGTCCGACCTTTTCTGACGCGGCAGCCTGTGATTGGCTGCAGAGGCCTCTGCAGCCTGTGATTGGCTGCAGAGGCCGCGGCAGCCTGTGATTGGCTGCAGCGCTCACATGGGCTTCATCGTCATCAAGGAATGTCGGGCCGGATGTCGAGAGGGACGCGTCACCAAGGCAACGGCCAGGAGACCGGACTGGAGGAAGCAGGGAGTTCCCGGTAAGTATGAACGTCTTTTTTTTTACAGGTACTGTGATCGGTAGTCACTGTCCAGGGTACTGAAACAGTTACTGCCGATCAGTTAACTATTTCAGCACCCTGGACAGTGACTATTTAGGGTATGTGCACACACACTAATTACGTCCGTAATTGACGGACGTATTTCGGCCGCAAGTACCGGACCGAACACAGTGCAGGGAGCCGGGCTCCTAGCATCATACTTATGTACGATGCTAGGAGTCCCTGCCTCTCTGCAGGACAACTGTCCCGTACTGTAATCATGTTTTCAGTACGGGACAGTAGTTCCACGGAGAAGCAGGGACTCCTAGCATCGTACATAACTATAATGCTAGGAGCCCGGCTCCCTGCAGTGTGTTCGGTCCGGTACTTGCGGCCGAAATACGTCCGTCAATTACGGACGTAATTAGTGTGTGTGCACATACCCTTACTGACGTCGCCTAGCAACGCTGCCGTAATGACGGGTGCACACATGTAGCCACCCGTCATTACGGGGCCTCATGCACACGACCATAAAAACACCCGTTATCACGGGTCGTAATTACGACCCGAAATAGCGGGCCCATAGACTTCTGTTAGCCACGGGTACCTTCACGGGAAGGTGCCCGTGCCGTTAAAAAGATAGAACATGTTCTATTTTTTTATTTTACGGGCCGTGCTCGTAATTACGACTCGTAACTACGAGCACGGCCGGCCGGCCACGGGCAGCCGGCCGCTTTTGCGAACCGTGCTGTCATTATAATTATAGCAGCACGGCCCGTAAAATAGAAAAATAGAACATGTTCTATTTTTTTAACGGCACGGGCACCTTCCCGTGAGAAAACGGAAAGGTACCCGTGGGTAACAGAAATCTATGAGCCCGTTATTGCGGGTCGTAATTACGACCCGCAATAACGGGTGTTTTTACGGTCGTGTGCATAATGGGAGCACGGCTCGGAAAAACGAACGGCTGCCCGTGCTCATCTCCTGAAATACTCTGTGCTGCCTTAAACTCTGTGGACAGGTCAGGATACTGTTTCTTTTAAATGCTGCTGGGGAACCCGCTCGATCCACGATATAAGGCTACGCTACAGTGCAGCATTTAAAAGAAACAGGATCCTGACCTGTCCACAGAGTTTAAGGCAGCACAGAGTATTTCAGGAGATGAGCGTGCAGATTCAGTGCTGCTGTGAACTCTGCTCTTACCATTACGTAGCTCTCAGTCTGTTACCTCTCCTCCACTCCTGTCCTCAAGAACACCTTCACATGATTGGCAAGTCACCACGTAATGGTAAGAGCAGAGTTCACAGCAGCACAGAGTATTTCAGGAGATGAGCGTGCG